>NC_056510.1:20692031-20819258 GCF_014905685.2 Nematolebias whitei
TGTGTGTGTATATATATATATATATATATATATATATATAAAATACCTTATTTAACCTTCTGCTTCCTTTAGCATTTTTTCCCCCAGAAAATTTGTAAACCGTGTGCTGCTGTGAAGGTGGAACACAAAAACAGACTTAAAACTGAATATTTTAAGCTTTAAAACTAAAAGTTTTGGGAATATTTCACAATAAAGCCATCTGGACATGTTAAACAGGTAGACTGAGTATCTTCAATAAAAGTAAACCTGAAGAAACAGATTTTTTTTTTACCTTGACATGGCTGCTTGTGTATTTCCATCTGTAAAATCTGCAACACAGCAGAGACAGTCCGGCTCAAGACGACTTCTGTTTTCACCTCCTGATTTCTGGCTCAGCAACACTTAAAAAAAATAAAATAAAAAAAAAAATAAAAAAAAGATTTTGGAAATGTTTTAAGTGGCAAGTGAAACAGGTAATACAAAGTTGCAAATGAAACAGCTTTACATGCAGCCTACCCTCCACAGTAGTATATTCAAAGTGATTTGTCCCATTACTTGGTAAAGGACTTTAATTATTAACTGCACGGACACCTGAGTACGCTGTCCTGCAGAACTGGTAGGCCACCATCACCTTACACGGTCTTCCCTGGTCTGAGGATAAGCAGCTGTGTGAACCTATACCTGCACAGGTAGTAAAGGTGGAAAAGTCCTGGAGGTTTGTCTGCAGTACCAACATGCTTCAGTCTGAACCTTGTTCCTAAAACTGTTTTTCACCAGTTTCTCTTTCTTGTTGCCTGATTGGTTGAAATTAGCAGCTTTGCACAACAGTAGGCAGTTGTTATCCACAGAGTCCAAACCAATTACTCTGCTGAGGCTAAATCACATGGCACCAGAAAAATGCCTGTCCTCTTCTCGGTCCCCTTTGAACTCATCCCCTCAGCTGTTGGTCTTTCTACTTTATTCATGTTTCATCATTTTTAATTGGCTCATTTTGTTAGTGCACCAGCTCAGGGTTTATTTGGAAGTCTTACTTCAGTTGCGCATCAACAAACTGAGACCCCTGGTGGAGACAAGTGCGCTATTTTTGCATCATAAAAGCAGAATTGATTACATATTTGGCATTAGCAGAATGCAGAGCCCTGAGATGAACTGGTGACTTGTCCAGGGTGTAAGCAGCCTCTTGCACGGCGACTGCTGGTGATACCAACTCCATGTGACCCTGAAGGAAGAAGTGGGTAAAGAAAATAAATAGGTGGCTAAACTGCAGATGGGCAACATTAGTCTGAAAACCATTTATGTTAAACCGGTCCAGATAAAAATATTTTTTCCCTATACGAATGCCTTTGAATGTCACTGACAACCATCAGCCAATAAGAAAAGACACAAGTCAGAGTGCTTATCTTTTATTCAATTATGTTACATTTTGCAATAAATGTCCAAGTCATAACTCCTGGTCAAACTCAAAGGTTGAGTCAGCACCTACAGTAATGTACTGTATTCTTTCTTCACTCACAGGAAAACACACAGAAGCTCTCTGTAACAAGTGACACCCATTACTCACTGGCTGCTTGGCTGCGAACATTTACAAAGTGGGGACTACAATTAAAAAAAGGAAAAGAAAAAATCAGGGGAAGTGGAAAAACTGCAGGAAGTTGTCGTGTGGAGTCACGGCGGGGATGGCGGATCTGTGCGGTTTATTCACTAAAAAAATAAAAATAAAATGAACCATCTTTGCAGGCACGACTGAATGAAATTTCCTCTCCTAGAAAGAAAGATAATCAGAAAATTAAGTGGCTAAGACAAATAATGGTTAAAGGATGTCATGCACAGTATAACAGATACTCAAGTCTGATAGTCCTGCATCGTCAGACTGCAACTATAAATCACAGCTAGATGAGCAAAAGATAATTATAACTAATTATTCTGTACTGTTGACTTGATAAAAAGGCATAAAAGGAAAAACTAATCTGTCACAGCACAGTGTGGATGAGAATTTCTTCTCATAGAAAAATTACTTTTGTTTCACCGACTTTCATATCTTAAGAGGATACTTGGACAAACCTGGTGTAACATTTTGCTCAGGCGTGGCGCTCAGTGAAGCAGGAATCGTCTGTGCAGTGACATTTCCCTTAAGAAATTTCAGCTGAATCCTAATTTATGTGAAGGACTAGTTGTTTCAAAGCTGACACTTCAATCCATTTGTCAAGGGAACTTTGGCAAAGGTTTATGGGCATTTGTCACCAACATGTTAAATTAATGTGTGCGAGTTAGAGAGTTGTTTTGTCTGCTCAGAGGAGCACCTGATAAACTCCAAGGCCTTCTCCTCGTCTGTAGGCTGGAAAGTCGAGGTCGTCTTGACCTCCCCTCTGTCTGATATAAGACACTTCCTGCCTCGCTGTTCGGTGCAGATACTGACGAGGTGCTAAGCATGTAACTTTGTACATCTGTGAAAAGCCTGTTTTCATGACCGATCTGCCCTTGCAAGAACGGGTAAAAATATTTTTGTGTCCTCAGAGTGGCTTATCTGAGTAAATAGAAATGAAGAAAGGATGTGCTTGTTTGTGCGAGGTGTTTTTTTAATAGTAGTTTTTTTTCCCCTCAGGCAAGAAAAAATAAAGTCTGATAGGAATTTTTTTCGCCTCCAACTCCTACGTGTGTCCAGTTAACCACTGTTTTTTGTCTGTCCAAACAGGTATCACTTGTAAATGAGTCTTTGCAGCTCAATGTGATTTATCTGTTTAAATAAAAGTTGAATGAATGAATATTTATTTAACCAACAATTTTGGTCCTTCGAGCCGGATAGTGTTGGATAAATATCCTTTCATCATCTCTATTTACTCAAATAAGCCACTCAGAGGGCACAAGAAGATTTTTAACCAGTCTTTACTTGCAAAGGCAGATCGGTCACAAAAACGAGCTTTTCACAGATGCACAAAATTACATGCTTAGCGCCATGTCAGTATCTGCGACGGACAGCGAGGCAGGAAGTGTCTTGTATTGGACAGAGGCGAGGTCAAGACGACCTCGGCTTTCCAGCCTTGAGACAAGAAAGCCTCAGAGTTTCAGATGCTTCTCTCAGAGCAGAAAAAACAGCTCTCAAACTCACACACATTAATTTAACATTAGTTAGTGACAAACATCCACAAACCTTTACCAAAATTCCCTTGACAATATTCTTCACTCAAGAAAATTTCAAAAAAGCACAAAAAGGGTGGGATTAAAAGTCCTGGAGTGGGGTGCAACTTCCTCAAACATTAAAATGAGTTTCACATTCCCAGCCATCAATTGTAAACTCAAAACACAATCTTAGAAATAAAAAGTCCACAAAAGTTAAAATTACTTACTTGAACAATGAGCAGCAGTATTTATTTAAATATCTAAAACATATTTTAAACAGCAAAAACAAAGAGAAAAGTACAATTCCTGAGGATGGATTGCAACTAGACCCAGAAAGAGTCTTTGGTTGTTCGCAAAAAAGAAAAGATCTCGTGCGTTGATGCTTGGACTTGGTCTTGCTCACCATCACGTTTCGGCAGACGACGAGTGCAGATCGCAAAAAGACCGTTGCACTCATCAGGAGCTGAAATCTCACGCCAGCACAGCAGAACACAATTTGATAAATAAAAGGGATATGCAGTAACATGATCAGAAATGGTGCAAAAAAAAAAAAAAAGTAAACAACTCGGACTCTCAATGGTTGACATATATTTGTTGTTTTTTTTAATAACCAAAATAAAAATGATATATTTTATAGCCCGCTCCAAGTGAAGCCAATTGAATAACTGAGTAAGGTTGTGCTTTTGTATCCTTCTTAAACTCTACCAGATTGTGCTTTTCCCTGTCAAAACTACACAACAATCACTTGAAAATATTTGAGTGCTCACCTTTTAGGCAGGACTGTACACCAAACGTCACATAAACCAAAGCCTCACGGGATCTTTGAGTTTATTAAGTTAAAATTTCTCAGATATTTGTATCAAGGCAGACACAAGAAAATAATAATGATAATAATAACAATAATAATAAAAAGGCTCCATCTTGGTTTTTTTTTTTTTTTGTCGTTTGCTTTTAATGAACTTGGGAAGATCTCAGAGTCCATTATAGTGAGGCCCCCAACGCTTATTGATGTGATCGAAGGTGTGAGAAACCCACTGCTGCTCCAACACTCGATATCTCTCTTCACATAAGAACAGCGGCTTGCCACGGCTGGAGACAAAAGAAGAAAAGAAAAGTCAAAGAGCTGTTTTTGTCAATACATGTGGGTCAAGTTTCAATCTATATTCTAATTTCAGAAGCACTTTATGCTGCATGTGAACAAGAGATGCACCCGATATTAGTATCAGTACCGATATCGAAAAAAATTCTTCATCAGGTGTCTGTGACAATGCCGATCCATAAGGACATGAGCGGATTGCTGTTTATTTTAAATATATGCCAACCAAGCTAGTGAAGCTATTGTTTTTTTCCTCTTATTTCAGCTCCTTTTAATATTTATTTTACATTATTTGGAATTCCTGAACCATTTGAAAGGTTTGTTGAAGTTTATTTTTTCCTGTTTGACCAAAGTTGTCAACCTATTGTTTTTGTCAGTTTCAGTACCTTTATTATTATTTATTTTACACTGGATGTTACACTCATAGCTGCACTGACTGAACAAATTAATGTTGTGTTGGTTTTACATGTTTGACCAAGCTTGTGAAGCTACTGGTGTGTTTAAGTGTGCTGTACTGGTGCAGAGTTTTGAATAAATTTGTAATTCAGTATATTTAAAAAAAAAAAAAAAAAAAAATTAAGTTACCGGTAATTCAGCAATGTTTTTTTTGTATCAGATCAGTATTGGCCGATACTAAACCCCAGGCATCGGTATCGGTAGTGGAAAAAGTGGATCGATGCATCCCTAGTTTGGACACGATTTTTTTTTGTTGTGTTTATATACTGCACGTGTTTATTGTGATAACTTGAAATGTTTTAAAATAGAAAACAATAGATACGATTCAGATATAAGTAAACTCATCTTTAAGAGGAGTCGTGTAGTACGTGCACACACTAGGATTTTAAGGATTTTGAAGGCAGAAGACAGAAAAATGAAGCAGAATGGGCCCTCCGTTTCTCCCGACAGACGATTAATAAAAAAAAAATATTGTCCTTAATGGCTAACTCTCTTGTATGGAAATGCAAGTTATCCACCAAACTCGGTAAAATCAAATCAGATTAAATTATGGACTCCAAGTATTGCTTAAACAAAGTAAAACTCAATCAAATTATGTAAAATAGCTACATGCCTGTATTAATTAAATCATTCTCCATGCACCATTCTCCAATTAAAACATGAGTTTGTTATTACTAAGTTTATCAGAAAGTAATGTTTCTTTATTGGTAACAAAATATGTTCAGATACAACAAAAAAGGAACGATATGTCTTTTAAATTATTTTTTAGAATGGTCCAACGTGTCTGTAAAGAGTATTTAACAACTCTAAAAGCCTCACGTTAGAGATGGAAAATGTTTAAATAATTTCAAAACGCAACAAACCGTAAATCGCGATCTTCCTCTCCGTGGGCGTCGAGGTAAACGGATCCCCACAGACAGAAACGATGTCCACGGATGATGATGATGACCGAGGCATTAATCAGCAGAAAGATGCCTGTAGCTGCGCCACAATGTCGGGAGTGCTTCAAAGTGACAAAAAACAGGCAGGCTTTAAAGAGCTGCAAATGCAGCTTAAAATTAAGAGTCGGTTTGTCACTAGCTATGAAAATGAGGTGTTTTAATTTCCTACATGAAAAACTCTTAAGATTCCATCAATAATACCAAAAAGTACATTTTAAAGTTTTAAAAGTGTGATTTTAAGGGACAACCTCAACAATAATCTAAAAAATAAGGCACGGTTGCAATAACTTTGAGAAACTTACCAAAACACATTCACAGATTCCCTGCTGTTTGCAGCACACGCCTTTGAGACAGACAAACGCGCCACAAACCAGGCAGAGAGCGGGGTCCTTTGGCACCTTTTTGCAGACAGTGCAGGCCTTTCTGTGATAGTACTGGAAGATGATGTTGTAGTTGTCAGGTAGCTGGAGAAGGCGAGGGGCTGCCCACTGAGGATCTTGGACCAGCAAGGTCTACGGAGGAGACAGAGGTAAGTTTATACTTACTTTAAGCTGCCTTGAGCTTTATGTGCAGCCTTTTCAGGCTTTTATTCAGGAATTAATGCAAAACTTGTGCTTTTATTTTGAAGTAAAACATATTTTCGTTTGTGTTCCAAAGATTACAATATGCAGATCATATGCTTTACTGTCTTTAAAAAATGCTACAAATCATTAAAAAAAAAGTTTGTAAATTGGCTGAAATTGATAAACTCTACCAGTGAATGCTCAGGATGCATGAGAGTCAGCTCTGTGACCTCAGCACACCACTGCGTCACCAAGTCAAAGGCGCTGACGGGCCAGTCCAGACATGAGGCACTGTGCACGGCGCTGGAAGGCTGAGGGGCTGAGGGCAGCAGCCCCACACACACAGCCAGGGAGGAAAACTCCTCTTCATCCTGAGACGAGCAAAGAGAACAGGTCATGAGATCACTCTTTGTTGGCACATACCGTATTCTCCGCCGTACACGTCGCACCGTCCTATCAGTCGCATCATCCAAATATGTCTAATAAAGTGGAAAAAAATCCATAAATACATCGCTTCGCCGTATACGTCGCATCTATTATGCATCACCACTGACGCATCGCGTTCATCACTGCTGACAACAAGGAAATGTGAGTCGGTGTTGTGCCAAAAATCAATTGGGCGAGCACAGGAGGATTTTAACAAGAATTTAACTAAATTAACACTTAAAAACATTTATTTGTTTGCTCGAAATTATAGTAAAGGTGTGTCTCAGTTTAACTTTTCCTTAATAAATGCACTTTGATGGTCAAATCAGCTGCATTTTCAAAAACCGATATGCGGAAACATGAACGAGCTGATGGCGACTCGTGCATTTCTTCAAAATTTAACAAGATAATCACAAAACCAATTATGTTTTAGCTCGACTTTATAACAAAGTTGTGTCTCAGTTGAACTTTTACTTAATAAATGCACTTCAATGGTCAAATTAGCTGCATTTCACTGGGGCGGCGCAGCAAAATGAAGCTGATTTGACGTTTGCTCCAGGCAGACGATGGTGTCAGTCTATGGCAAGCAGACTGTCATTAATAGCCACTTTTACCTATTACATGATATAATGGCATGCCATGCTCCTCAAGTGCCATCTAACGGCTGAATATGGTAGTGTTCAATATTTTCAGTCAGATATCTCAGCCAAAAATTGGTTTATAAATATAGGGAACAAAAATCCATAAATGCGTTGCTTCGGCGTATAAGTCGCAGGGCATGCAAATTATGCAAAAAAACTGAGACTTATAGGGCAAAAAAAAACCAAAACTATATTTTGGACACAACCGAATGCCAGATTATTGATGATATCTTAGCAAAACTGAGACGTCTCATATCTTACAAAACCCACTGGACAATATTTAATGTAGTTTTTAGCATTCAAAACATATTTTTATTGCTTTGGTACAGTTGAAGTTCAGAGGTGAGGGTGGCATTTAATATGAGACATACCAGACAGCCAGTTAGAGTGTCTCCATAAAGGTGGTGCTGCAGAAGGCAGGAGAGGCGAAGGAAGGGCAGACAGAACTGCTGGAGGCTGAACTCAATAGACTGTGGGGACCACACACTGGAGCTCAGCTAGAGAGAGAAACAGCAGTAACACCTGATCAATAACCAGCTAACAGCTTACTGATAATACAGTGATGCACATCTCCCCTGGAGATTAGTAGAGACATTAGATCATTGTCTTTCAGGGTAATGGCCGCTTTATACTTATAGAGAAAATGAAAAAGAGCAGCAGAGGAGAAGCTTGGAAGGAGGAAGGAGGTAATCAGTATGGCGGTAAAGCTCCAAAGGGCTAAACAGTCATCTTAGCATCTCACCATTGTCGATTCTTCAGAGTTCACCTTGTAAACACTCTTGTCCTTTGAGAGCTCGCTGATAACATGACTGAGCAGAGCTTCAGAAGACTTTTCAGAGTTTACAGTTTTCTGTGAGGGGGAAAAAAAAAAATCAAAAGTTTAAAAACATCATAACCGTTAAAAGACGTTAAAAGACCCTCTACTCCATTTAGGAATAGATAGAATAATAGCAAGTTTAAACTTAAATTAAGTCATATTTCCTCTGAAAAGATCCCCACAGATTTGAAACACTTCAGGATAGCTGCGAGACCTTCTCCCTGGTGGTGAATTCAACCCATAAAAATGTAGATGATAAACAGGAACTACACCTTCTTGTACCAGAGCCAGTAAACATTCACATCAACAGAACAAAGCCGAGAATGACCAGAAACGGGGATTATATAAGAGAGTAAAACTCTAAGAGCCAAACTATCCTTTCAAAAGACAAAGCACTGTGTATTTTTAGTGACAGTGAAGGGTGTCGTCTAACGCAGCAGTTCAATGTCTTTACAGGCGCTCAACAAACAGCTGAAGGCCACAACAACTTATGATGCATGTTGTTACATCAGTGTGTGGCATGCCCTAAATTAGGTACTGATCCTGTTTTTATACTGATTTATTAGTTTTTCTTTAATTTGTCACCAATCTGAAGCATTTTTCAGATACCTACATGATTGCATGTTTTTGCTTGATGGCTATATTTTTACTGGCTCAACACAAGACGGCCAGCAGAGCCTTTATAATTAAACCTTCAAAGATGATAAACACAAATCTAGATAACAAAATATAGACAAGTATCAAAATGCCATTAATAAAAATGAATACTGCTAATCAGAATTGTCCACTTGAGTCTCAATTGTCTATGAAAGAATTGCGCTGCTTTATACAATAGACAGGAAGTGGCCAATTCATTTGTGATAACCGATAAGCAGAAAAGACATTACTGGATGCGTGTTCCTCAGGTTTGAATGGGTGTTCCTTAGATTTGGCAGGTATTTTGTCCAGAGGAGAAGCTGAAAGCATTTATCAAACTGAAGGTGGCAGAATATAAAACAGCAGCCTTATCTCGTCCGCTGTCTGCCACAGATTTATATAGTCTTTCCTTCCTCTGGGCTCTGATCTTTATCAGAATGCCTCCTACTTAGTTTAATTACACCTACATCCAACCAAACATAAGAGCTGGTTTTGCATTTAAAACTCATATTACTGCAGCTTGTGAGCGCTGTTGTACACGAACGTTTCAAGAAAATATACACATTTCCATTTGGATATTAAACCCTGTAAAAGCAACATTTTCAGCTGTTTGTCTTCTATTGCCTCATTGGCAACCTAATTCAACTTTTCAGCAGTACAGCATTTTTACATTATGAAGATTAATGCTAGGGACTGTGGAAATCACTTCATTTAAACAGTTTAATAAACTCAGCAAAACAGTAATTTACACTGTGGTAGACTGTTTCTTTGGAGGTAATTAGCATAATCCACTGGTTTAGAAAGAGAAGTTGAGCATTTGAAGCATGACAAATTACTATTAAACAGGTAAAACCTTGTCAAAAACACAATTGATAAGAATAGCACAAGCAGATCTGGCTGTCCACTCTCAAGCTAATGTTATGGGATTTTATTGTTTTACCTTTTTAAGTGCTCCAGACGTGACCCAGGCCTGCCTTTCCTCTGAGCTGAGCTTGGTAGACAGTGTGGCCAAAGCCTGAGTGAACTGAAGGTTGTACAGCATCTTGACCACACAGGTAAAGTGCTCTACACAGAAACAGAGAGTGACGCCACAAACATGAGCCGGTTTGATAGTGTACAGATTGAAAAATGGCAACTATTTACAGAGACATATTTGGTTCCGGTGCTCAGAATAGTTTCAGTGAATAGGTAGCTGAGTGTATTAACTAGAAAATATAGCTGCAGACTTTTTCAAACCTTTGCAACATCTGCTCTGGTCATTTTGTCAACTGTCCCTACAGACACATTTTTACAATGAACAATGTGACAAGCTAGAAATGGAAGACGCAAGCCGAGGGTGCAGCCCTCCCATCATCTGTGTCATGCTTTCATGAGTCTCAAAGCCAAAACGGCAACAAGAGCACAGATGAGATGTGAAAAGGTTCTTCCTAGCACTCAGCTTGGATTAAAGCAGATAATGGAGCTGCTTCCTGAGAGGGACCCTGCTCTTGTAGAGTCATGATGCTGAAAGAGTAACTTTACCTTTGCGCAGAGGCTGTGGCATAGTTAGAACAAAGATAATGAGGAGGGATGGGACATCTCGAAACAGCATGGGGACCTCAGGTCTCTCTTCATCAAAGCCACTACAAAAAAAAAAAGTTTCCTCTTAATCATAGTAAGGCCAAACAGCTATGCTGACAACAAAATACAAGAAACGAATATAATATGAAATACCAAGAAAATGCAGAAAGCTGGGTTATTTCTTTAGCAAAAAATAAACCTATTTTACAAAAATGGTAAGTATTGATTGTAGTTTTAACTGTGGAAGGAAGTCAATCAGAGACACACCTAAACATGAAAATCATCACAACTAAAACATACCTGGACATGTTTTAGAGTAAGTGATCAATTAAATTGACTGTAAATTTCCTTCTCTCAGCTTGTCTGCATATCCGTATTGCACCAACGTACAGACAGATAAAGGACACCAATATGTAATGAAGGAAGGTTGCTCTGAGAAATGGATGTTTATTAATGTCTTATAAAATATCTGGTAAACCATAAACCGTAATTGATTCGTCTAATTTACTGCTTTGTTTTGTAATTGGATGCATCCTATTTTTTCCCCATTTTCTCCAGCGTTACTCTGCTTCGTGCAGTTTATTGGACCAATAAACAAAGAGGCCATTTTAAACGCAATGTTGCAAGCATTAATGCAGAAATGTGGCTTGATATGAAGAAGTTCTGATAACTGTTTAAAATATCTACAGGATCATAATATTGTTTATTAAACTAGATGTAAACTGTTGGAGAATATTCTTACTTTACTCCAAAAAGGAATGAAGCCGTGTTGTGTAAAATGCATTAAAAATGTTTTTTAAATGTCTGAGAGCAAAGGTTTTGAAGTGTTTTATCATTTTAAATTTTGGTAACAAACACACAGCTTGAAAGGACTTGTGTCTTGCATCCTTTAACTAAAATCCCTAATGCATTTGTAGTAACATATTCATATTGTGCACCATCTCCATTTACATGTTATTTTGTTCTGTTGATGTCCTGATCTCCATCTACCCTTGAAAGGCTTTGTGGGTTTTGAACAAGAGGAACTGCACTTAAAGAATAATACCTTCCATTACCAAACCACTCAGCGGTTAATTTGTCTGTGCACTGGAAGGAAACCTTAAAGGACAGAGCTTTCAACCCTGCGTGACATTTATAGCTGCACAGCGAAAGATGCTGCTGGATTCTTCTTTAGATTTTTAGATCAAATAAACTAAGGTCAGAGCAATGTTTTGCATGTATGTAAAAACATCTCTCTTTGTCCTATTTAACTCGACCACATCAGGTTGACTGCCTCAAGGCGTTAATGACACTGCTCCCTGCTGAAGCTTGAGCAAAGTATTTTTAAACAGCGAAAGGTCCAGTGAGAATAAAGAAGCTGCAAGCACTTTAATGGTAACAGGTGTAGAAGCTGTCCAACAGAAAACTAAAAAGGAGAAAAGGTTGCTTAAGCTTTTCCTCCTTTATTGAGTGCCTGTTTTTCATTACTCTGTTATAGTTCATTCCTGAAATCCCAACATATTGGAATATAAACATCATATTATTGAGTGAGTAGTTATTAAAAATATCCACAAAAAAAAGTCAAAGTGCCTGGAAGTAGGTATTTTTGGAGATTTTGTGAAATACAGATTTCTATTGAAGCAAGAAGCAGAGTTGGTTGCTGAGACATTGTGTTGGTGTGGTACTGTTGTTCTCAGTGCAGTGAATCTGACAGGCTCGTTTTGCTCTCCGTGGAGCGCCCCGTAATTTGCCAGATGCAGCAATTACTGGTATCTATGGAAACCATGCATGGTCCCTTTTACTGTTTTTAGCTTCTCTTTGTGTGGAGAAAAAGCTGTTGGGGGCAGGAGGAAATAGTGGCATTTAGAGAGGGAACAAAGTGGCACCCTGATTGTGTGTTTATGAGAGGAGAAAATAGTGAAAGACACTAGAAAGTGAACAGTTGCGAGCGATGTATGCACCGACTTATAGAATCATTGTTAGCAAAGGTGCTTAAGATAGAAAGTCACTCACTCCATCTCTCTATCTTTTGCAGCCTGAGTCAACTTCGTCCATGGGTTGTAGGCTGAATCAATGCTGTAAAGTCGCATGTGCATGGCCAACACGTGGAACAGCTGATCTGAAAGAGGTGAAAACAGCATATCATGTTAAGCCACAACGAGCTTCTCTAGGAACAAACGAGTGTTATTCACAGCCTCATTCGTGACAACAGCAAACAATGTAGGTGAACTGATGAAAGCACTTAAAGTGACTTCAGGCTGAAGCTTGGCTCAGATAAAACCAGGCCAGGTCAGATGGATTCATGACTGAGCCCGATTGCCTTGAGCAATTCTTTTGTAAAACTACACCTGTTCATTGTGAAACTAATGGGACATGAAGAGGGGCCGCTGGTGCACACACAATCCCACATTTATTCACCAACTTTTCTAATAAAAGAACACCTCAAAGTCTTAAATTGCCTTCACCTGGAGTTAAACTTCCTCAAGGGTAAAATTTGTGTCAACACAGCACAAGCACAAATAAATAAAAAAACGGAAAACTGACCATTTTATAATAGTATGCAACATATTTTCAGCTGGAGCAAAAAACATTGCAATTCTTTTAAACCCTTCATTTATTGATATGTGAATTTTCCACTTTTCTGTCCAAGACTTTATTGAAATAGATCAATCTTATTTGATTTTGCTTTGGTAAATTATAATGCTGTAATGCATCAAAAGTGTGTCTTAAAATCGGTTTTATTCTGACTTGTGAAAATACCTAGAGCAACACTGCCCTCCACAGGTACACATTTAAAACAGCAACGAAAAAGCAAAGCACTCATTTGTCCATCACTTCCCTCTTACCAGCAAATAACCACAGAATAGAACTAAAGGGAGGAAGAGATGTATATTGATTATAATGTCTTGCAGTTCAAAATATGCACATTTTGTGTTTATTACAAAACCAAAATGTTGTAAACTATTTCTTTAAGCCACACTGAAGTAAACTCACAATTTTCTTGTCTGAAAAAATAACCAAGAAGAGTCTCTTCTGCCACTGATAATATTTATAAATGATATTATAGGTTTGTAAAAAGATTCAGTGCATCAGTAATGTGATGGTAATGTATGTTATTTTTGCTTTCAGATTAATGTGAAGACTTTTATATTTAACCAGCAGATACTGTAAATATAAGCTCAGTTATGGCATGACTCGACATCTCAGCATCCATGAGCTAATTACTGTTCTTAGGATGTTTGGTGGAATTAAAAATAAAATCACTTCAGTCTAATTAACCTGTCCAAATAGGCCAACTGTTGTTTTTTCTGCTTCTAATGCTACAAAAGACCTATAACCATGGCCATCTTTATGTTTGTTTTCATTCATTTACTCATTAAGACATCAAATTGATGCCAGTTCTAACACTGTAGCTGTAGGTAAACTGTAGGTTTACTAAGTGCCTAAATATGAAACTCAGGTGGTCAAACAACACATAAAATTGTCATCATTACTTACAGCAAGTCTTCAGTTTAGAGGTCACCAAGATTAGCATTCATTCAACAGCCATATTTTCCCAAACTTCAATATTTGGAGTCAAAGAAGAAAAGCTATTTGAAAGCTGTTCTAGAATTGATATAACTTATACCAAGGGAACTGAAGCGAACTCGTTTCTGTAGTCACTTGTAACCTCATTGGTTTAACACACAAAGTGCCTTCAGGGAAGCAGTATTAAGAGCCCCGTGGGCTTTCACAGTTAGCAAACGTCTGCCTTTTCCTTTAAATCCATTTCCCTAAGAAGAATGAACACTAATGCACTGCAACTGAGTAAATTTGGCTGTCAGCACGGCTACACGGTTAATGTAGCTCAAAGATGGCAAACCTCCAGTGTGAAATCTCTTTCCAGCCACTCGAGGATGACAGACCATTTCACTGCAGCAACCACAACTTTGAAAAAAATAAAAATTCAATAAGAAATGCTGAGTATTATTCTTCAGAGTTAACTCGTTGAATTTGCTTTCTTTCTCAAATCTAATTTTATAATAAACGATTCATCTGAAAACCTCTGAATATTTTAATGTACTTTTCCCCACTAGTTAACAACTAATGTATACATTTTCCCTTGAGGTTCTGTATAGATCACAGCATCCATGTAGCCAAGCCTGCGTCACCTGCCACACAAACTAAAAACAGCACTTGAGCAATTTGTTTCATCTACATTCACTGTCCAGCATCTACCATCACAATTCATAGCTAATCAACTCAATGTTGATTCCCCCTCGCCCTCGGTAAAGAAGCTGAAGTATGGAAGTAAGTGTTTGAAAGCAAGTTGCACAGAAAAGCCAAAGAAAAAAACTGATAGTCATCTACAATCATTACATCAAGTCATAATTTTCCAAAAAGTGTAACATATTACAGTTTACTGAGACTTTCCTGCACTATACATGTTTGTTTTCTATCATACAAGAGAAAATACATGCATGAGTATTATTGAGGTAAAGGAACCGATCATTTGTCCACTAAACGGTTCAGTTATTAATGTTATTAGACTGTTGTGTTTGTCATGGTATTAAAGGAATGGAAAAAAGTGCAGCGAGTAATTACTCACTTAGACATGAGCGTTTAGCAGCTGCACTGGCTCCACCAGAGCACAAGTTTCCTCCTCGATGCACAAGTTCCAGCTCCAAGTTGGTCCTGTGGTGACAATATCATCAGCAATTACAAATTACAGCAGTAGAGTATCATCTCTGTATTTTTAAACAGAACGAAGGCAATATACAGCTTGGACTAGTTTATAAATATCAATTATTATAATGTGAATACAAATATTATAAAATATTAAGAATATTCTTTTTGATCTCATCACCATTTGTTAGCTTCCCCCCCCCCCCCCCCCCAACTCTGTGCTTATACTTTACTTAAATTCAGCTGAATTCCCAAATAAATGCTCTTCTCCTGCATGCTTCAATTTTTCCTCCATCAAACAGCACAAGTATGGATTTGCAATTATTCTTACAACTGTCACCAGAAGACGTTTGTTGGCAATCACTAGTGGAGCATATTAGAAAATCTGCAGCTCAGTGTGTAGCTCAACACAGTAGGAAAGCTGTGGTGATTAGTGTGTCGTCCACAAACGATTCATTCAAATGAACATGTCTTTTGAGTGAACAATAGGGCTGAAACAATTCCTCGAATAATACGAGTACCTCGATTACTAAAACTCCTCCAGGCAAATTTATCTGCCTTGAAGCTTCAATAAACAATAAATCAATTAATCGCATGATAAATGAAAATTATCGACCTCATTTTCATTTATCGGCTTTATTGTTTCTTCTCTTTCCTTCTCTCTTTGCTAAAAGCAGCCAAGCTGACAAGCTAAGCTACCAGCTAAACCAACAGGCCGACCTCTGGGAAAAATAAACCTCCGTCTTGTCAAAGCTCCAAAATTCACATTGAAACCTGTGCCTTTGTGTAAAAAGTTGTTGAAGCTGAGAACTTGTTTACTGATTATTTATTAAAAGCTTTGTGTGAAAAATGCTATGCTAAAGAGCTCAAACCACACCGAGCGTCCGCCATTTTGAGAACTGAAAACAAGGAAGGAGAGACAGCCCATGTCACGTAAAGGGGCCTCCCTCCCATTTTTCTTAGAGACACACTGCTCGCTCCCTCACTATCCATCTGTCGGTTCAAACCGTTTTATACTGCCATCTGGTTGTCAAAAAAGGTACTACATGCAAAATAAATCAACATTTCTTCTTAAATTTGACAATAATTGATAATTATTGTCAAATTTCAAACAATATTATCGTTTAACACAATCATTTCTCAGACAATTAATCGCCCAACAAAATTTGTTATCGTGACAGGCCTAGTCTAACCAGAAGGTTTTTGTGTTGCGCAACGCCACTGCTTCTGCTAACGCCAGGTGCTAAGTTTTGTAGCTATGGAGGGAAACTGAGAATGCTTAGAAGAAGAGCCCCGAAAACGACAAAAACTGTCAAAAGTTTGGGAACATTTTAGGCTAAACAGAAAAGACAACACAGCGGAATGCATCCACTGCAAAGCTGAACTGGTGTACCACAACAGCACGTCATCCATGTTGCAGCATCTGAAAACGCCCACGGCTGTATGCATCGAACTCATCCGCAGCTGCCAACAGGCAGGCATCGTTTATGTTCTCTTTGCAAAATACGTTAATCTAAATGTGTGATAATCTATTATAGATGTTAAATGAGGCATATTTTTTGCTAACGTTACAGCTACCGACTAATCATAGTGGCTACCTGGCAGGGTGTTATCTGTAAGTTGTGTGAGAAAAATATATATATGCAGGACTTAATGCAAGTTTGTTAATGATTAAAGCAGCAACAGATGGACGGCATGAGCTGAAACGCATTTATTTATTGCTGTACTTCCATCCTGACATAAATGTGATATTTAGGGTGAATATTTAATTAATATTAATTAATATAACTTCAAAATGTAAATGCATTTACACAAGTTAGTAGTATTGGTTTTCTTCTTGCTACTGCCATTTATAACTTTGAAAACTGGGATTAATCTGCATTTATTACTACCGTCATATTTGTTTTATAGCTAAGCAATCAAGACTAAATAATAATACAGTCTGCAGAACTCAATGTACAAACTCAAACTTTACATTCTCTATCTTACTTACTCAATTTCTAACATAAATATTCCATTCAGTTTTCCAATCCATAAAAATTATTTTACAGCATTTATTTTTCTGTGATGGTTAAGAATAATTCAGCGACAGAGGATTTTAATTAAAGCATCCTCAAACCTCACACATAAATAAAAGCTTAAAATGCATAAATTAAATACAACTGACACTAATGTTACTTTGATTGCAGCAGGGTCATCAGAAAGTGTAGATTACCCCTTAACAATATTAATCCAGGATGTTGGGTTGTGCAGCAGCTGAGTTCACAAACAGCATTTTAAACATGATCATCACACACATGCAGCCGCTGTCCGTGGTGGAAGATGAAGGCTTCCAGAAGATCATCTCCACCTTCAATCCAATAAGTCCTTCCTTCCAGATCCTACTTTGTAAATTTCATTCAGTTTTCCAATCCATAAAATTTTTATAGCATTTAGATTTTTCTGTGATGGTTAAAAAACAATTCAGTTTAAAATATTTTTAAAATGTTATTTTTCGTGTATTTGTATATTAGTCATTAAATGAGTAGCGAATAGTGAATAGCCCTGGTTGAGCACATCCTATATGATTGATGCTCACTCCTAGCTGTTCTCCAAAAGAGTGAAATGAAGTCAAGTCTGTTATCCAAATCATCCTCTTTGTGCTGAAATTGTTTTTTGATAGCTCATCGTAGCTTGTAGGACTTTAAAACCGTAAACATGACCCAAACTTATGTTTATAGCCTTCTCTATATTGTTAGATCTCTGACAGATTTCACATAAATCTGTCTGGATTGGTTGGTTACTCACAGTTGTTCAATTTAATCTGGGTGAGATCAGCACTGACAGACACCTTCATTCAATGATGTCTCAGGCTTAGACCACACCATCCTACTCAAAGATGTTGCTCACAGAAAATCTAAATACAGTATTGTTGAAAAGTTGGTATATCTGACAGTCATTTTTTTATTCAACCTTTATTTATACCGGCTAGCCTCACTGAGCCACAAGAACTCATTTACAAGAAGGACCTGGTCCAGACAGAACATATAAAATACATAGAACAATAACAGCGAACAATGACAACAATAAACTACAGTAAAAATAAATACAGTTATAATGACTGGTTAAGGAAAATGGAAGCACTTAAAGAAGAATTTTTCAAGAAAACAATTCCCATCACTGATGCTATAGTCCTAAAGAACAACTGCAAAGTGTGACTGTACGCAAAAGATGTATAATTAGTTGTCAGATTCAGTTTTTGGTTATGATGCCTGCCATTTTTAGTAATTTGATTAAAAAGATGACAGACTCAGTCTCGTCAAACCATTTGTTATTTATTGGGCTTGTTCTGTAGTACTAATTCAATTAAAAATTAAAAGATGACAGTTTTTCAGGGACAATTTTTCACAAGCAAAAAAATAATTTACAACCATAAGTTATGCATAATCTCCAATGTGTATTTCCCGTGAATAAGAGAAACAAGTATTTCTTGTCTGAATTTGAACTCTAATTAAAATATGTGAGAAGATAAAAATAAACCTTCTAAGCACACAAACACAAAGATGGTAAAACAGATAAGCATTGCTAAAAGTGGGAATGATCTGGGCCTGTTTTTTTTTTTTTTTTACCTCTGGCCATTTTTTCCAATGGGCCAGAACGGAGGGGGCCAATCCCTGAGTTTTCAGGAAGAAAAAGCAATTTCACATAGATAATGCAACCATGGTGAATGAAGCTCCATCTGGCTTTTGCTGATAAGAGCACCCATGTGACAGAAGAATTTTCCACTCCTCGGGCAATTTGCGCTGTTCATTGAACTCCAGAGAGCCAACAGGCATCCAGACGCTCTTAAGGGATCATTCTGTTTAGGGCGGAGGGCTGAAAGAACTACAGCAGTGGGTGGGCAAAAGGTCTGAATGATTACACCACAAAAATGGCAAAGTTTTAAAGGAGATGATGTGAATTAAGAGACCTCAAGGTGATTGGGGGGGCGGAGGGGGGTTGTCATTTCTCTTACCTGGGACCAGTATGCTAACAAGATAGAAACACTTCAGAAAGGTGTGTGTAATTTTTTTTGCTTTGGGATCTATTTGGTGTTATGAGGCTGAAGAGTGACATTCAATTAAAATGGAAAAATCTTAAAGCATAGTTGCAGTTTATCCTCCTTTTGTGGAAGCTGCTCATTGAAATTTATCCATCACCATGATGGCAAGACATTGCTTTTTTTTTATTTCCAATTTGCTTTAATCAAATATACATCTAAATCGGTAAAAATAAAAAAATAAAGAGGCCTAAATAACAAATAATAGAAGAAATGTATAAACAACCATCCAGCATAAATGCAAATAGTAAGTTCAGGCAAGTTTTCTAAGTAATATCAAGAAAGTTCATTTGAAAGACAATGAGAGATAAAGACCGAATGCTGAATCAGATTTTAGAAGTCAAGGCAAACCAAGGTTTAGTAACATTTTTTTTTTTGTTGCATACTTCCATTTCATGACACAATGCAGCGCGGCTTTAACTGACATGGGTCAGGTGCAAACTGTGTAAAACTTGGCCTGGTCCTAATGTGCTGCTGACCTGGGAAGAACGAATTGTTTGTGTGTTAATGTGCACGGACACAAGACACACCACCTCCTGTATTGTGTAAATTGTTATATTGTGGACATCTGGCAGACACTTGTTTAAACTGAGTTTTTACTTATACTGATTTATAATCAAGAAGTTTGTGACAGGCAGAAAGTGATTAAATGTAAATTCTAGTAAAAAGATGCTAAATTTCATTTAGATGCAAAAAGTGATCTGCATGATATGGTCTGTACATTTATTTTAATTATATGCACAAACACAAATAATACATTTAAATTCCACTTGAAAAACAACAACAAAAAGAGGACAATGCCGCCTTTTTAAATGTTTTCTATAACGTAGATCTGGCAGACATCTACGACAGACATCTTCCCGTTTTTAAATCTTGTCTGAAGACACTTTTTTTTTATCTTTGGCTTTTAACTCAGCTTGAAATGTTGGTTTTACTGTTTTAAAGTTGTTTGTTTTACTGTTTGTTGTTTTATGATTTGGTAGTTGATGGTATCTGTTGATTTTTAAAAAAAATCCAAATCTTAGTTAAAATCAGGTCTCTATTGTAAAAGAGTCCCAGAGGCTCAATGGGATTAACCTGTATAAATAAAGGTTAAATGAATTTTAGTTTTAGTGGTTTGTGTTAGTGTACAGCACTTTGGCCAATGGAGTTGTTTGTAAAGTGCTTTATAAATAAAGTTTTATTGTATTAATAGTTGATTTTTAAAGTTCAGAAGTTGTGTCAACACAGAAAATAGGAAGAAGGCATTTATTCCTCTGTTCTTGACAGTTACTAGTGTGTGATGGTCTAATAATGCAGTGTAAAAGGGCCTTGCTCAAGGGCTCAGGGTGGGGCAAATGAGGGTGGAGGCAAATGTGGGTGCTTCACCTTCTACACCCACATTTTGATGTCACGGTCTGCAGGGGGATTTGAAACGACAATCGTACGATGACAGGTTGACTTCTCTAGCCTCGGCACCACTACGCTCCCCCTTTCTAAAATCTCTAAATATTGAGCATAAAATCTGCAACAAATGCCAACATGTATCAACAAACTTTTACGGTTTGTTACTACACACAAAACTGATGGTTGAATTATAGCTCAATAAAAGACTTTAATTTTGCCATATATCCCTTTTCTTTTTACAACAAAAGCCTAAATCTGTGCAGATACTCGGACTCCATTCTCTTCAGACAGCGAGTGAATCTGCTCTTTCCTGCAGAGCGCCACGTCCTCAGACACCGACGTGACAACTTTCAGCGCACACCAAACGGCAACAGGTTGTAAAACAAAGATCCGTTTCACGAAGACGAAGAATTTACAGCGAAATACCACTCTCGGAAGATTTGGTTCTAAAAATGAAAACTGAAATCGTAACTGCTTGAACTAAACCGAAGAGTTAGTCTGGTGTTAATCACAGACTTTGCACCCCTAACGCAGAAAACCCAGAGCTGTCAGATGTTCCAGATGCATCACACTGTCAAGAAAAGCAACTAACGTAACGAGTTTGTCTTAGTAAAACCCTGCGGAAGCTGTTACACCCAACATCTCAGTGAAGCTGCCTTAAATATGACATGGAGACACTCAATAAATCAGTACCAGCTTAAACGAAAATGACCATTTGTCAATATACAATTACAGCCCGATGATCCCTGCAAACACCTCTAAAAGTAAAGTGTAAATTGTAAACCATGCGTTCGGACCCATTTTGCAACATTTACAGAGAATCTGCTCTTACCTTGCCACTGAATACATGAAGAGGAAGTCGTTGTCAGGGGAACCTGGGTTCTTGCCATAGTCCATGTATTTTTTCTGAGTGGTGTTCTTGATGTCTTTAATTAACAACTCCATCTCTTTACTGAAGTTGGACTCGGTCTTTGAAAACAAGAAAAAATATTATGCAATTTTGATGTTTTCAATCCAGAATAGACATTAAAAATTGACTTAAATTATAAATGTTTTGCTATAAAACTTACTGGGAATAGGCCAAGTTTCTCCTGCAGGTCTTCCACCTCTTTTACAAGTACGGTCGTCATTTTGTTTGTGGGTGAGTGCCATGCACCGGCTTCTGTGCCACGGCCAGGGCGACATGGAAGGACACTATTGGCAAACTGTCGGCACAGTGGGCATGTAAACTCACCTTTGTCAACAGAGAAACCCTGGAGGACCTGGTCATTCTGGGGAAAAGATGCCATTTTTAGTTTAATGTCAAAACTGATTTAAACTGATTCAATAACAACTAGAACGATTATGGTAAATGTTTTGAGGTTTAGGACTAATGATTAAAATGGCTATAAAATAGTGTCTACACAAGTAAAAACATATTTATTTCCAAAATTTAAATAATGCCACTAACTTAGTCATATTTCGATTTATTTAAAAAGGTAAAAAAGATGAGACTTGTAATGAGAAAAAGCTAAAAATGTAAATGCAAAATCATTTTTTTAATTAATATGCATGTCAGTATTGAGTTAAATGATTAATTTATAACAATCACTAAAATAATCTCTTCTTAGGGCCAGGGCATTTCTTACCCTCAGAGACTCCATGTAGGACTTATGGCAATCTATATGCAAAGTGTGTCCACAGGTTTGGACATAGACGCCTCCATCCCAGCCGATTGACAAAGACTGCAGACAAGAGCTCTGCAGAATTCACAAAGGAGAAATCACATACTCTAGAAAAAAAAACAAATAGATCCTAAAGCATTTACCCTACAGAACATTTGAGTTATTTTGTGAAGTTGAAAACAAGCAGCTTTTTTCTACGCCATGGAGTAAATTATATTAAAAATATAAATAAAAATAGAAGTGGAGTCTCATGAATCTCTGACAATGTTTTCCGCGTGTAACATACGTCTTTGAAGAACTGCTGCATCAGCGTGAGCCTGACATCGTTAGTGGCGCCGCATGTGTCTGCAGGGTATATATGCTCTTCGTCACTCGTTGGTAGATTTTTAGGCTGTTCATTTTTACAGCGGTGTCCAAGAACTGAAAAATAAAAACAACCAAGAAATGAATGAAATTCGACAAATACAATAAAAACCAAAGCACTTTGAAGCTTGTACAGTTTAAAAGTGTTTAATAATTTCTGTTTCAATTAGTTCTTTGCAGATTTAAGAAAAGTGTCATAATACACAGTCGTTCAGTGTCACAGCCTTTTGTTGAGTTTGGAGGGTATGTGGGATGGACTTTTGGACTGAGGGTACAGCCCTACATCCTGAAGACACAGCCTCTAGCTCCAAAAAGTACATGGCAGCAACCCCACAAACAAGGGCAGTTTGACTTCAGATTTGAAGGAAGCAGAGACACGGCCATCTTTTTCTAAAGCCAACGGAATCAACACATTTTTTCCAATTATAAATATGTTCTCTTTATCATTGATTTAAGTGGTGATCCATCTTTTCCCAAGTTATAAGCACCAAATCTTTCAGCTTTTCCCTCTTCAGGGATCACCACAGGGAGTCATCCTCCTCCATCTCCATGTCCTCTCTAACTGCATCCATATATCTCCTCTGTCTTTTTCCTGGCAGCTGCATTTCTAACATCCTTCTACCAATAAACCCACTGTCCCTCCTCTGGACATGTCCAAACCATCTCAGTCTGGTCTCTCTAACTTTATCTCCCAGTTGTTCAACCTGCGCTGTACCTCTGATGAGCTGATTCCTAATCTTAGCCATTCTTGTCACTCCTAAGGAGAACCTCAACATCTTCATTTCTGCCACTTCCAGTTCTTTCTCCGGTCTTTTTTGTCCATCTCTCTGTCTCCAGACCATACAACACAGATGGTCTCACCACTGTCTTGTAAACTTTGTAACCCTTTTATCGCAAATCACTCCTGAAATTATAAGCACCAGTGCTAATAATAAATAATAAAAAGTAAGTCTAGAGTTTTGAGATTTTTGCTTGATAACAATTAAAAGCAATTGTGTTTGAAAGGTGACAGTACCTGAGGATGCCTGGAGGAGAACCACCAAACCTGTGGGTCGGTCCTCAGTGGAGGGTCCACTCTGTCCACAGATCACACAGTCATACAGAACCTCAGACTCCATCACTTCAGTTGATCCTAAATCCATGGCTGCCTCAGTCTCTGGAGATTCTGACAAACAAATAAAGTATATAATGCCTATTTAGACAAGTATTTTACACCTTTTTATTAATGCTATAAACATATAACTAGTAACTAACAACAATGGCTATAAATCATGTTCAAATATCTAAATATCTAATTATTTCACCCCTGTAAGTGTTAAAAAACATCCAACACTGCCACAAGAGTACGGCACATGGCACATTATACGCCTGCTGACAAACCACTATACAGGTCCTTCTCAAAAAATTAGCATATTGTGATAAAGGTCATTATTTTCCATAATGTAATGATAAAAAAGAAACTTTCATATATTTCAGATTCATTGCACACCAACTGAAATATTTCAGGTCTTTAATTGTTTTAATACTGATGATTATGGCATACAGCTCATGAAAACCCAAAATGCCTGTCCCAAAAAATTAGCATATCAGGAAAAGTTTCTCTAAACAAGCTATTAACCTAACCATCTGAATCAACGACGTAACTCTAAACACCTGCAAAAGATTCCTGAGGCTTTTAAAAACTCCCAGCCTTGTTCATTACTCAAAACCGCAATCATGGGTAAGACTGCCGACCTGACTGCTGTCCAGAAGGCCATCATTGACACCCTCAAGCAAGAGGGTAAGACACAGAAAGAAATTGCTGAACGAATAGGCTGTTCCCAGAGTGCTGTATCAAGGCACCTCAGTGGGAAGTCTGTGGGAAGGGAAAAGTGTGGCAGAAAACGCTGCACAACGAGAAGAGGTGACCGGACCCTGAGGAGGATTGTGGAGAAGGACCGATTCCGGACCTTGGGGGACCTGCGGAAGCAGTGGACTGAGTCTGGAGTAGAAACATCCAGAGCCACCGTGCACAGGCGTGTGCAGGAAATGGGCTACAGGTGCCACATTCCCCAGGTCAAGCCACTTTTGAACAAGAGTGCGTCAGAAGCATCTCGCCTGGGACTGCTGCTGAGTGGTCCAAAGTTATGTTCTCTGATTACAGTAAATTTTGCATTTCCTTTGGAAATCAAGGTCCCAGAGTCTGGAGGAAGAGAGGAGAGACAGAATTCACATTGCTTGAGGTCCAGTGTCAAGTTTCCACAGTCACTGGGGTGTCATGTCATCTGCTGGTGTTGGTCCACTGTGTTTTATCAAGGGCAGGGTCAATGCAGCTAGCTATCAGGAGATTTTGGAGCACTTCATGCTTCCATCTGCTGAAAAGCTTTATGGAGATGAAGATTTCATTTTTCAGCACGACCTGGCACCTGCTCACAGTGCCAAAACCACTGGTAAATGGTTTACTGACCATGGTATTACTGTGCTCAATTGGCCTGCCAACTCTCCTGACCTGAACCCCATAGAGAACCTGTGGGATATTGTGAAGAGAAAGTTGAGAGACACAAGACCCAACACTCTGGATGAGCTTAAGGCCGCTATCAAAGCATCCTGGGCCTCCATAACACCTCAGCAGTGCCACAGACTGATTGCCTCCATGCCACGCCACATTGAAGCAGTCATTCATGCAAAAGGATTCCTGATCAAGTATTGAGTGCATAACTGAACATGATTATTTGAAGGTTGGCGTTTTTTGTATTAAAAACACTTGTCTTTCATTGGTGGGATGAAATATGCTAATTTTTTGGGACAGGCATTTTGGGTTTTCATGAGCTGTATGCCATAATCATCAGTATTAAAACAATTAAAGACCTGAAATATTTCAGTTGGTGTGCAATGAATCTGAAATATATGAAAGTTTCATTTTTATCATTACATTATGGAAAATAATTACCTTTATCACAATATGCTAATTTTTTTAGAAGGACCTGTACAGCAAGCTGCAGCAGTGGCCCGGACAAGGAAAGACCTTGTAAAACATTTAACCTTGATTTGTGACCTTGACTTTAAAGCAGATGTGATGAAATGTGCATGCCACACTTCATGGGCGTATATAAACCAAGATCACTTAAAGGTGACATCTGAAAGACTTGATTTTAAGTAGATAAGAAACTGAAGAAAATCTTGTGAATTTCACATTTTAGAAGAAAAACAATTTAATAGTATGAGATTCTGATCTGTTTAAAAAAAAATAATCATTGTAACATCTGACTGAGCTTTTTCATAGGAGAAAACAAGACCAAATGTGATCAGACACACACAACAAACAGTGGAGTTTCTGCACGTGTGTGTTGCCGATTGCAGCGTGCATGGTTCTCTGCACATACCTGTGTTTAGGGGAGCTCATAGAAAACGACTGAAATCTTGTTTAAATAAGGCCGAGATGAACAATCATTGTATTAACAGAAATGCGTAGTTGTTTTCAACCAGCTTGACATGACTGTCAACAAGGAAGAGGGCCGGCAATGGAGGAGGGGTCGTTCCAAAGAGACCAACTTAGCACCAACAAAACTGGTTTGTTCCACTTTGGAGTAAGCTGCTGGGGGAAGAATCAGTTTTGTGCTGTGTGTTTCCTTGACTGATGAAGCCTTCTGGATCGAAGGCGAAACGTTTCAACACAAAAAAAGAAACTGTCCAGATGACCTGACTGAAAAATGTTGGATTGTATACCTGGATTATTGAGCATGGACTTTGTTGAAGATGAGATCGTTTACATCTAAAGCTTTTGTTGCCTAATCTGAAATTAAAAACTTGGATTAAATCAGCTCCACGCTAATCAAACACAAGTACCGCTTCTTTCCACACTAGCATGATGCTACAATAAACTGGTTAGATGCATCAAGATGGTATCCTCTTATTAAAACTAAAAAAAAAAAGCCATAACTTGTTCTGATATTTTGAAATCATGTGCCGGTACATTTATCAGAGATTAGGTTGTTTTTGTTTACCCAAGCTGTAAAGTAGATTTATAATAAAGAATATCAAATTTAAAAACACCTTGAATAGAAAACTTTCCTCACTGCTCATCTCAGACTAACTGAACTTTTGTATCATCACAAAATACAAATAACTCTCTCGCTGCTAGTCCTCTTATCTCCTTGATTGGCATAGCAATAGAAATTAATTACCGATTTGAAATTAGCTTTAAATGTTAAGGATTGTGTTCAATTTGAGCAGTAAACACTGTGCAGAAATGTCAAGTTGTGTTAGAAATTGATTTATTGCTTTTTGAGGGAAAGTGTTCTCAGGAGGTCAGTTTGTTCCCGGGGAAATGAAAACTGTTTGAATTAGATGTCAACGCTACAACTTTAGCCTCAGGCCATCCAAATACACAGCTCCAACACGGGGTTCTCACACGCACGCATACAAAGGAAGGCAGCAACACAGTCTTTTAGACTTTAGTCTACTTGAATATCTTCTATATATTACAGCAGATTGATGAAGCTGGCAAATGTAACTGATTTGTAGTGTGGTCTCTTTAATACATGCAATTTAAATTCTTTATTATTTTTTTTTAATAAGTCGCAGTGCCCAAAACAGAATTCATTTTCACATTTTGGCGTGCTTTTTGATTTTGAGACAAGAACATTCAAAAATATCTAATAACCCAAAAAGTAAAGTCAAACCACAACATCATAGAAAAATATTAGGGCAGATAAAATCCTCGTATGATGTCACGTTTTGGTCTGGCTTCAAATAAAATGAGGCAAATCCAGCTGCGGTTTTAGGTGTAGCTACTAAACTTAAAGCACAGCAGTAACTGCACACAAAGTTGTCGCAGAACAGACCTATAACAAAAGTCCTACTGAGCACAGTGGCTATTACTCATTTGCTAACCATGCTGTGTCAGAATGGTCCTTGGGAGTCCAGACCACTATTAGAGCTTTGATCTCATGTGACCTTACTGCCAACAGGCACAAATACTCCCATAAGAACTCCCTCCACTCAATTTCTGCTAAAAGCCCTCCAGAGACCACATGCACAGACTCGGTCCACTTTTACCTTGCACTAGTAAAAAAAAGAGGGATGAAAGGTTTATTTTAGCTAAAGGCACTTTTATTAAACCAGCAATATGTCCTTCAAACAAAAAGTAAAATTTTTACTTTGTACATTAGTGTCCATAGTAAAATTGATGTTTTTAAAACAATTCTTGTTTAAAACCTAAATTTTAAACAAATTAAACTAAAAATTGTCTACCAGGGGTTCCTCTTCCCCCACTGCCTTTATGAAAGCCCTATTTCATACTTTATTGTGTTAACAATCTATAAACAAAGTGCCTAAATCTCTTGCAAAATGTTTGTCGGGTTTCATTTTAAAATTAAACTTCAGCTCAAATATGAAATAAATTGTGACGACCCAATAAAATGCAGAATTTTCGGACATACTATGTTATAATTTGTCTTGGCATCCAGCTGAGGTCACTCTAAAATTAACATCAATTTGACTGAAGATAAGCTCTACTGACCCATCTACAAACTGTTATGCTTCGTTTGCTACAGAACTTGGGTGCTGTCCACTTAGTTTTTTTAATCCAAAAAAACACTACTACAGCTATTAATGCTAAATGATTAATATTAATAACAATGAGCACTGTGCAGTTTGTGACTGTGCAGACCTTGTAAGCCATTTAGATTAGAATCAAATTAGGCATCGAGCGCATGTCCTCCACAACACCTACATCTTTGCATTAGATTGCATTAAAGGTCATTTGATGCAGCAAAAAAAACCTTTTAATCCATAAATCTATGAAATTGGGATAGGTTGACTTACCAACATCCATGGCGGTTTCCATGAAACTCTTCTGTCTTGATGCAAATTCAGCTAGCAGTTTCTGCTGCCTCTCTCGAGCTCTCTGACGTCTGAAGTGAATAAATAAATGTGAATCAATTTTGTTTTATGATTTTTGCCCAACAAGTCAGTTTTTTGCAAAACTACATTAATATCAACTGTGTAAATAAAAGCTAAGAAAACTGAATGATTTACACGACAAAACTAGACTGGGTTAAAAACATTAAATATGTTTTATAAAAAATATATAAGAAATCCTTTGATAGCTCGTAGCAAATACTCACTTTAACATTTATAAATGGTCAAAACCTTTACAAATGCCCATTACAGTATTAAAAAATATTCCAGGTTTATTGTGCAGGGAATCTTTCCCCTGATCACTCAAAACATGTGTAATTTGTTGCCCATTTAGTACCAGATTCTGCCACATGCACAATGTTTTTTGGTTTTAGTAAAGATGCATAGTCAAAAAAATGGAATTGTTTATCCAGATTTGATAAATACAGTGGATCAAGCCTTTGTCGATGATCACAAAGAAGACCGACAGTAAATAAAGTTCTTATTAAAAAGGCATAAACAAATGCTGACAAGAGCATCGTATCAATAATTTCCCACAGAATGCTTGGGATGCCAACAACTTGAAAAATAGGCCTCTAGATTTTCAGCATCACTGACTGCATTGCTGTCTGATGGTTGCCATGGAAACAAGTCTAGTCTGTGAGAAAAGGCGAGGTCTACCTCTAGTATTCTCAGTGGGATAAAACGAGCACCAAAAGCAGATTGTTAGAGATTTGTTAAAACCCATTCATGGTTAGTTGAGAAATTCTGACAAAGATTAGTGGCTGACAGAGTTGAAAAGCTGGAATTTGCAGAAGTTTTATATTTCAAACAGCCACTGAACTCAATTTTATAACAGGGCACATGATAAATGAGTGAAACATGTTTTTTTTATATACAGGTTGCATCATGCAGGTTATTATAGAAGTCAATAATGTTCTGTTTAACTCACTTTATCAGTACCACATATATAAAAACAAAAAAAAAACAATTTGAGATTCAATATACAAGCACTGTCCTTGACCGTAGGACATAAAAGTTGCATTCACATCATCTGCTACGATGTGTGTTGTGTAATAAAGTAGACTATTAATGGTAAATATAAACTCTATTTTTAGATAACCATTTGTGCATAATATAAACGAACAACTCACACAAACAGATGAGCAATATTTGTATTAAGAAAAATATGAACCTGAGATCTAAAATGAAAAATGATATTTAATATAGAAAAACTATACAGGGTTGTATTACCTTTCTTCTTTGTCCATGGCTTTCTTGTCTGTGGGACTGTTCTTCTTTGGTGGCACTGGCGGACAAACCTTTCCACAAATGTCCTGGATGCTACGCTTGATTTGGCAGCTGCGTGTAGCCGCCTTGGTAAGGATGCGCTCAATGGCTGTAATGCCATCTCCATGAGCGTGACGACTCATGTCCATGTCTTCCAGCCATGACGCCGACAGAGAGTTCTGCTTGGAGGACATCTTCTGGTGGAGCTTGATGAGGAGGGACAGCATGCTTTCTCGGATCTCCAGGATCTCGGTAACCAGCTGGGGGGTTGCGCCTGGTGAACCCCAGCGTGTTGAAGAGCTCTTGGGCCTGACAACTTGAGTGGCCTCGGTGCTGCTCCGGTTGATTATCTCCTGAAACTTCCTCCTGCGCTCCGCCACGAGGCTGAACATCTGAGCTTCTCTTAGGTTCTAAAACGAAATTTAAATATATGCATGTATTTAAATAAAATGTAAATTTGATGAACATGATTTATTTAACACACACTTCAGTGTTTGTATCAGACTCCTTAATAAACCCAGAATATACGGATTTGTTCCTTAAAATTGCAACACTCACAAGAAAAAATGCATCACCTTCTACTTGATAAATATCAAGAACCTGATAAATATCAAGAACCTGATAAATATCAAGCAAAACTATCACACCAAACCAGCATAAAACAGAAAGAAGAACTTCTTGTTACAAACAGCATCCAATTTAACTCGCATCAATGTGCTTTTGTAGATTAGTATTTAGGTATAAACACCTCTTCCTGACATGACAACACTATTAGTCAGATAGATTTTGATGGATTGGTGAAACGTCTCATTACCATATCCAGACAGAAACAATACAAGTCAAATCAAAAGTCCATTATAAAATTTCAGCTGACATTTCACCTCTGCTGATAGCACTTTTGACAACCATATTACTGAAGAAAAATCAAATCACACTGATGTAAAACACACAAGCCCTCTGAAGGATTGGCACGACCCAGCCTGACAGCAAAGGACCTGAGCTGCGCTGTTAAATAAACATACATCATATAGTCCAGTCAAGGCACCATCAATCATTCTGACATGCGGTTAAAAATCGTTTACACCAAACCTGCACTGCACAGGTAATTAGTTTCAGCAGTCAACAGAGAGGAGGACTGCTGAAGCATAGCAATATATTCACGCCTCAACACACCAAGGCAGAGCTCGTTTGAAAAAACACGAAACAAAACACATGCAAAGAAACTCTTTCGTAACAAAAATTAAATGAGCAATCACAGCAGCTGCTGCTACTGTCGTTACAGTCATCGGATTGTTTTATGGGAAAAGGTGCAGACAGCTACCTCTCTCCAATTTCCAGAAAGACGCCTGGAGTTCTGCAGAGGGAGTACAGCAACATAAGTGGATAAAACAAAAGATACTTGACTAAGACACCAGGCTCCAGAAATAAAAACAACTATGTGCATGTGACAGTACAAATCAAAAAAGGTCTCTTACATTATTGTGTTTTAGCTGCGGTTGGGAGTTAGAATAAAAACAAACATCAGTCATCTTCAGTCAATCTTTCAAAGGCCTTTTAAATTACTAATTTATTCTCTCATTTCAATAACTATTGGGTAACGAACAAGTAAAAACCAATAAAACTAGATTTTTAGCTTCCCAGACCTTAATTTACACAACAGTCTATTCAAAAGTTTAATGTATTCATCGATTAATTCTGTTTGTTTTCTTGAACACAGATCCATCAAAATCCTCAGTTTTCTTGCAGAAAATATATCTGTGTGTGCAACTTCATACTTCCTGTTGCTACTCTAACTAGTTTTATAAAAATCAAAAGTTACAGCACTCTGGTATAGAAATGCGTAATGTATACGGTACACAGTAGAAAAGATAGACATTCAGCCTACAATAGAGATCTGTCTACCGGCTAACAGCAGTAATGCTGTGTCTGATGGAAAATCAGAGTTGTCAGATTTAATCTTTACTTTTTATGAGTTGAAAACAGTGCGTGTTAAAGTGTTTTCTTAGAGAGCTAAGTAGCGAAGCTACAAGCTAACTAGGGCCGGCTTGCCGTAGTGTTGCCGTATTTGGACGCATGCGCAAAACGCTGTGTTCCGTCGAAAGTTAAAGTAAGCGTTGGTCAGCTTTAGAGAAACCTGCTCTCATCTGTGAACAGAACGCTGTGTTGTGTGATTTTACTGCGAGACCCTCTCTGGTCAAAGCCACAGAGGAAACAGATATCCATTTAGTGTCAGCTCTCCTTAAAGCGGAAGGAGACGCCCACTAGAGGGTTGGAGGGTGAAGTGTTTCAGTGTAAAATGCTGCTCTGTTGCTGTTCATTTCTTAAGTGAGAATACTGGAAACTGTTAAGAGTTAACAACATATTCTTTAGTTTGAAACATATGGCTAAAACTACATTTGATATATTTTGCACTGTTTTGCACTACAAGAAAGAAGCCTAATACTTGATTTGTTTATTATTTAAAAACTCTCTGGACTTAGTAGTGGAATTTTCTTAATTGAGATTATTTTGTGGTATAGCAGTTTTCAAAATAAATGATGGCAAAAGGACAACCTATGCTTTTTTTTCCCATTCCTATTGGAAGTTTTATACCAAAAACATATTGTGATATATATCGTTATCGCCACCCTTCACAATACATATCGTGATATGTATTATATGCTATATCGCACATCTCTAGTCTGGTACAAAGTGACCAGAAATAATCCGTCAGAATTCAACAAGCATGTTAATGCTGAAATATAGACAGCATTGCTGTAGGAGTTTTACACTGCACCAATAAAAAACAGGTCAGAGCAGCCATCCACTCAGGGAGTGAACATATCCATAATGTATTTTATTACAGATTTGTTGGGTTGATATAATTGGTTTATATATGGTTTATATAATTTCCCTCTGGGATTAATAAAAGTATTTTTGAATTGAATTGAAATGAAAAATTTCACTGTGAACAGCTAAACAAAACCAGCCTAGTCTGCTTTTGTCTGCACCTTGTAACCAAACTACTAACTCCCTCTAGCTGCACCTAGGAGGGTTTTTTGTGCATGTTTTTGCACTTTACTCATTATACATGTATAACCAAGTTCAAAAACACAAAACTTTGGTTTAAACCTGGCTACACCAAGACAATATCTATAACAAGAAGCAAGCATTATGTTTGAAATTAGATTCATGTTGGCTCAAATATAAACCCAAAAAATACTTAAGTATTGTGTTTCAGTCTATTATTTTAACAGATACAAATACAATCTGGCTGATAACGAGTAGCACTTATGCCCCACTGGAGTCAGTTTGTGGCCCCCAAACAATTCAAGTTCATAACCACTGGCTGCTGGTAGCTCAAACAAATAATGTTTTGCTTTTACACACTGCTATGGAGCACAGTCTGGGTAGATACAGTCAATAAAAAAAAAAAACGAATATAAAGAGACTACCAGTTTATTACAGAGACACTGAGGTTAGTGGGGCCACAATAATGTTCAGTAGAGCCGTCACTTGCCTGGCCATAGGAAGAGGCTTCAGTGCTTGTGCTGGGGGGAGGCTCCCTCTTCACCTCAGGAGCTGTCTCAGGAACTCGAACCCTCACAAAGTTGATGACATGATGCAGATTGGAGAGAAGATTGGTGCCTGGGAACCAGCTGTCATGACAGTGCTCCTCAATGCAGGGCTCCTGGAAGCAGAAAAATACGACGCACACAAAAGACATTTTAGACATCATGAGAGAAGTGTTGTATATTATTGTTAAAAGTGCTAAGCACCATGTTCAGTTTGTTTTCAAGTCAATATTTCCCTTCTATCTTGCTTTGTAAATCCGTGCAATATGTTCAATATCAGATTTCAAATTTTTAACATATTTTGTGGTTGTGCCAAAGCTCACCTCCTCCTCCTTGGTGTCCTGAACCTGGTTGTCCAAGCCCAACTCAATCAGGTACAGCACCATGCACAGCACGTGTTCAGACATGTTCTGGTGATCCATCCATATCTAAAAACAAACAACTAAGAAGTTACACAGAAGCAAAAAAGGACCATTTATCCAGTGATAATGTCATTGTCCTGAGTAAACGGCAAAATCATCTGCTTATAAATAAACTGCTACTCTACTCCCTTCTTCACTAAGTGCTTGTGAATTTATAATTTATTAACCGTTTACTTTATTAATATTCTGTAATGTGTCAGCACCAATTAATCAAAAGTAATACTATTTGTACACTCGGTGAATGTGTCAATGTGTAAACTGAGGCAAAAGCAATGCTGCAAGAAAATACTGCACATACACTAACCTTGTAAAGGAGAGTAAATATCACTATGTGCAGAGTCTTGCAGTGCAACAGGCGAATTAGTCCTTTGTAACAGGGATGCAGGGGAGTCCTCTCTTTGTAAGGCGGCCATGGGTTGCCAGTATGAATTCCATACTGCTTCAAACTAGATATCATTTATCACAAGGAGAAAAAAAAAATCAGAAGCACATATTGCAAAGATCGTATCAACCATAAATTCTAAATTACTCAAAAGGTTCAAGCCTATACAACAGAACAGCTGACATTCTTAAGAGATGATTGGATCATTAGAAGAAAAACCAGGCCAGTCCGACATGCCGTTCATCATATCATCATCTTATCATCATAGAGAGTGAACAAGGCTGATGACAAACTCTGGAAATACTTTGATATGCTTGAAGGAGATATATACACCAGATTTGTTTGTCCTGAGTGAAATTACAAAAACAGGCTTGAATAAGACACATCACTGTTTAACATATAGCCATTTTTTTTATTAGGAGTACACAAGAAATCACACATGCTACCACTGAAGGGAATGAGGGGACCCTTTTGGACAGTCTTAGAAGAAATTTTTTAACTCAAAAATGTGCATTAACTGTTTAAAACAATTTTAATAGACCTATTTTATTAAACTAAACTAAACTAAACTAAGCTCCACTACTGCAGAGGTGATGTTTTGTTAAAAAAAAAAAAAAAAAGCCTTCTTGACAACCACTGAAAATTGTTTGGACTAAAATAAATTCAAACAAGGCTCTACCATGCAGTCAGGAGAAGAGCCTTTAAAATAGTCAACTAAAGTTTTATTTTTCTGTCAAGCAAAATAAGAAAATATACCCCAGCATTTGTGTTTTATCAGAAGTCTTTAGGATGTTTAATTTATAATAATTACAATAAGTTATGACTATTGTTTCCACCATAAATAATGCTCAAATTCAAATACTCTAAATGTTATAATAAACACTACCCTTGGGAAAAAGAAATAATTAAATGTGGTAAATGCTGTTGCAAAGATTTAAGAATGTTCAGACTTAGCAGTAGTAAGAAAACTTTTCTCTCCAAATACAGTATAGCTAATTTGTTATATCTTCCAAGTCACCAAAAAGCACAAAAACAAAATGTTAATGGTAACACTGTAATAAGAATCAGACTTCTAATTTAAGGACTTCAATCTTTTAGTTCAAAACTCACATTTAGAAATTTTAACTCAACACAGTTCTTCAGTCTTTGACTGGACAATCTTCATCCAGCAAACAAAATTTGTACCATATTTTTCAGCCTATAAGTCGCAGGTTTTTTTTGCATAATTAGCACACCCTGCGACTTATACACCAAATCAAATTATGTTTTTTCCACTTTATTAGACATATTTGAACTGATGCGACTTATAAGGCAGTGTGACGTGTACGGCAGAAAATACGATACCTAAACTAAAAATATCTTATGTCTGCAGTCTTGTTATAATTTTATTTTCTGTCGTTTATCAAATTTGAACAACTTGCACCAAAAAAAGTACCTAAATGTATATTAAAAATTATGATTAACTATAAATTTGGTTTTAAATAGTTGATATGCCATTTTTTTCTACATTAAACATTAGATTTAATTATTATATATAAATAAATTGAACTGAATTAAAATGACCAACAATTGATAAAAAAAGACAACTAAAAACGCCCCGTGTTTTTAAAAGGCTGATTGCTCAAAGGTTTAAGCGAGTCCCAATGTCCAGATGTTATTGCACTAAGCTTGTCAGTATAATTATCATCTTCATACATCAATAACACTAAAGAAAATTGAGATGCTAACAGTTCTTTCACTCTATAGATATATTTGTCTAGGAAGACAACTGATACAAAGCCAGCAAGAAGGATTTCCTCAGTTCTATTACAATTCAGAGTGAAATATAGATTTTTTTGTTGACGTGTTTTTAATTGGAAACAATCCCAGGGGTTGCAGCAGTCAGTTCACATGACCTTTTTCACCATGTTCTTCCAAGAACAGGTAACACAGGTGACCTTTTGGACCTAAACAAGACTGGGATGATCTTATCGGTACAAAAATTCACCAACAAAAAAAGTACTGAGCATATGATAGACAAGATACATTGAAAAGATTAAGAAACATATTTAAAAGGACGATTTATGGAGGAAAAGAAAGCAATGTTGTTAACTTACAACGCTGAGTATCTGTCCATTGCTGACTGAACATCACGGCGATAGACTGTTCTGAGAACGACCATGATGGGGTCAAACTCCTTCTCCCACACCTCGGCTAGTTTAGAGAGGAAAAAATAAATGCTTTGCAATCTTTGATACAATGTGACCCCCCATCTTTTCACCTTTACCATATAACTGGTGCAAGTCTGCCCCCGAGTGGTGGCTTACGTTCTCATGAAATAAAATTTTAAACTTCCAGCTTCTTGTGAATTATTAATGCCATTTTCTAATAAATACCAGGATATACATATGGTGAGGCAAAACAAATTAACAAATATATATCTGAAAGTAACTTTATTTAGTTAATTTTCAATTTCCAGCTTTAAACAATAATTATACAAGACAATGTTAGGCATTTAAATATTTGTCTTTTATTATGTCTTCTATGCAGTCAATTTAAAAGTGCATGATTAACGCAGCTTTGCACAAATCGTACTCGTGTAATCTCATCCACAATCTTTAGGTCTTTGTTTCACAGCTCTAAGACCCCAATCAAGCCTGGCAAGAACATTCATATTTGGCAATGTGATTACATCTGGATAGAGCTAAATATTCCTCTAAACAGCTTTGAAAATGTCTTTTTCTTTACTCAAACCAATGTTTTTATCTGTATGTTTGGTAGTCTGAATGCAATACATCTGGAGCCAAGCTGTAGCTGACCTACAAACTGAACCCACCTAAGCAGCAAAGTCGACATTAGTTTAGCAACATTTTTGTTGCTGTTCTGGTTTTTTCACTAACCCAGCCACTTCTGTATTAAAGCTCTAAAAATAAAACTTATTAAAATGATCACTTATTACACTTTTCAGCAATTTCCATATTCATGAAGGTAATGCAGCACTTTTCTTACCTTTGGGTGTGTACATTCCCTGCTGCATGGAGCCTCCCGGCTCAAACACGGGAGCTTTGAAATCAGCCACAGCAGAGAGCACATCCTCAAAACTACAGCTTCCCGGTACAATGCCGCTCTTTGGGTTGGGATTTTCAGGAATCTAGAAGAATACCCTTAAGGAAAACAAGTGCTTACAGATATCATCATGTTTCTATAACATCACTTTGAAGCAATGAAGGATACAAGGTCTAGTAGTGCACTGTGTGTTCGATCATTCATGCACAACTGAGAGACCATCTCAGATCGAAGGATCTCATCATCGGTCATGCCTGTAATGAAAAGAAGGGAGTTTATAGAGAAAAACTTACAAAAGTAACACAAATATTGTCACATCATGAACTTCCTGATAATAAAACCAGTTAAACTAGTTAAAACATCTTTGGAAAACTGTGGAAACCTTATGAGACACAATGACACAATGCAGACACCGTCACTGACAAACTTCACGGTAATGTCCTTCAGCGGTTAATTTGAGCCGGATCCTGCCGGAACAAGATCCGGGAACCCTCTCATTTAGACCTGGTGTGTTCCGGCAACTGTTTCCTCGGATTCGGCAACTCAAATCTCTGCCCATAAAAGCCCAAAGTCACCGCACATTTTTATTTTGATTATTTATTAAAAATACAACGAGAGGAGAGACGTTGCCCAATCTGTGGAGTGGATGTTCCAGCCGCACTACGCGCACCAGCTCGCGCACACGCTCCTGCTAAGCAGAGACGCAGACCGCATGTCCATTGGGGATGAGCGTCTTCATCCACCTTCAGCGCCCTGCAGACAGTGCACGTTTTACACACAGGAGCGTCTCCAGACAGCTCTGAAGGACGCGCGCACAACTGCCGAATGTGTTGGAGCTCCTGCGTATATTAACGCGATGCATAACATTTCAGAGATAGTAAATAAAAAAGCTTACAGTACATAACAAAATTTAAAAAAAACAAGTGAAATGTTTGATGCGTTATTCACATTACATCACGTTTCAAAACAACTGCACTAATTTGTCAAAATAACAGCGATCAAAATGTCGAAAAGACAAGTTATCATCTAAAATAAATGGACTGTCCTTAGCTGGACAACTGAGAATTGAAGCACCTGAAGGCAGTGGTAATCAAGATTGGAGCAGAACACGCAGGACTGAATTCAGCTGAGAAGAGTTCGGACAGTGAAGTGTGTGTGAGTGTGTGAGTGTGTGTGTGTGTGTGTGTGTGGGGGGGGGGGGGGGTTAGGACACTCAACAGAATCAGATCTGCTCTATTCACTGCTCTCTAAAATAGCAATTTCAATTCAACCTTTATTTATACAGGTTGTAAGTCTCATTGAGCCTCGAGGACTCATTTACAAGAGACCTGTATTTAATCAATTTAATCAAATGTTTACAGATGTTTAACAACCTGTTTAAATACACCAAAATGCAGGAAATGCCATCACTTTTATTCCAAATTTTCTGGGGGAGGACCCATGGACCACCACCACCGGACCACCTGCTATTTGTGTTCCGGCATCAATTGGTTTACAGATTAAGTCCTGATGTCCTTGAGTGGTGACCTTAAAACAGCTTGAAGGATATTTTGCTCATTTGGATTTTCACACCATTGTCAGTAGGTTTAAAATACAGTATTTTATATTAGCCATTTACTTTTTAAGTATAATATTAAAAACAACAACAACAACAACAACAACAACAACAACAACAACAACAACAACAACAACAACAACAACAACAAGACTATAACAGAACATGGATGACAAACAAAAAAATGATAAACAGCAGTGAAAAGCTCATGATGGACATAAATAAATCAAAACATTTTCTTAACAGTTGCAGCTTTAAATTGACAACAAAGGGCATTGAATCACTTCAAACACTTACAATTTAATAATTCACAATTTCCAAGATAATTCAATAATTTACAAGATTTAGAGATCTTAATGCAATGCGTTGCCAAGTATCTTTTGTATTGTTAGTACCTATAAGTGTCAGGCATCCTGTTTTACAGCTTACCTTGATGAATGCGGAGGCTTGTCAGAATGACCAAAAAGGTCAGTGCTCCTTCTAGCATTGGCCTTTCTTGCTCAGAATCCAACACAGCATTCTGGTGCTGAGACGCCATCGTCAAGAGGTCAACTACTTTAAATCTGAAGGAGAAAGGTGAATGCAGTATTACTTCAAAGTTTGAAAAATCCAAACTGCAACATAGAAATATGACAAAATTGGGTTTACCTCTCAAATACACTTGAAATAAAGTAGTCTGGATCCAGTCTTGATGCGCAAACCTACAAAAACAAAGAAGAAAGGTTTGAATTAATAAATAAAATTAACAACGAAAATAATAATACATGTGAATGATAGTGAGAGTGAATGCTGTGTATGTTCCAGCATTTCTAACCTGGAGCAGATAGATGTCTGGATCAATCATGGAGTTGCAGAAGTGTGATTGCACATAAGTCATGGCTTGTCCTTTTATCTGGAGCCCATTCCTGACCCACATATTACTGTGGATCTCTGACAGACATGCCTGCAGGCAGACAGAAAACATTTCAGTCAACCTATGGGTACAGATACACGAGATATACATGTTTAAAACAAAGTGCCTTTGACCTTCTAGTGCTACAAGTTTACCTGGATTTGGAGAGGATGCACCATGATCTTCATCAGCATCTCCTGGTCTGGCAGGAGGCTATCCAAATCTAAGCCTTGGCATTTTACAGCCTGCAGATTTTCAACCAGATTGTTAACTTTCAGAAACACAAAACAATAGACTGCCTAATGAGTGATGTAAACTTCTGATGTACCCTGCTGAGGAACATGGCGTAATAGCGATGGAGTGGCAGGTGAAACGTCACTTGATTTTGAGCAGGCTGGAGGAGAAAAACAGTGAATCAAAAACAAAGAAGAATAAAAACTTATCTGTAAACGCCAACATTTACCATTTAAATGTACCTCATCAATGAAGCCAATGGCATCAAACCAAATCTGCAGGGCCTCCAAACAGTAGCGAACCACCGTTTTTGTATATTCCTGTGTCTCCTGTTCACATAAAATTTAACATTTGAAATGAATTACACAGCTAATATAGGATGCACATAATGATTTGCACGATTGCACACAAAATCAGTTGATGTGGAAAGACTTGATGTGAAGACGGGACTTACTTTGACTTTGCAGTGTGTTAAGAGGCCCCACATTGGTTGTGCACAGGCCTCGAGCTCTGCTGCAAATGCTGCGTAGTATGTCTGAGACTCAAACTCCACATGCTCGTTCAGTTCCCGCTTATTCAGGTTCATACCTTTAAAAGCAAATAGTTTCAAAAGTTACTTAGTTGTTTCTTGACATGTGCATTTTAAATGTTTGAATTTAAGTTTTCATTATCTAGTGTAGACCCGTTTACCATCTAATATTGACATTATTTGTGTTTATTTTAAACTGTTGATGCGATTTTGCTCAGCATCAATCCTTATTCAGCAAATCTTCAAATACATTAGCTAAAGTGGAGCACAAACGGATACAACGTAACAGTGACACTGTGCTCTAACTGTCAGCAAGAGGACACTCGGACCGACTGTACAAGGGTGAATGTTATTTTTAGAGCCATGGCAGATTACACGTGACAAGTGCCACCAACATCTCCCCTCATAAATCACTTTTTTATGTGGAATTTATACAGCAGGATTAGGCCAATTTTAGTCACTCTAAAATGAGTCAGGTTAATTGTGCAAAAAACAAAAGCAATTAAAATGAAGTGTTGGGTTTCAGCCAAAAACCTTTGAGTTAAAAGTAACAGAAGCATCGTGATGAAAGGTAAGTTGATTTATGGAGAAAAGCCAATTTAAAGAGAGACAGCAATGCACTATAAGAATGACAGTCCACATAAAAATAAACAACACCTATTTAAGGATATCAAAGTTCATGCTCATATGAACTTTGATGTATTGAAACACTTTGGCTATGGCTGCCTCAGAGGAGTTGATGGGGAAGAGGGCGAGCCCCAGAAACCATCTTATCACCATAAAACTGGTTGGCCCACTATGCGAGTAAGCCACTTATGGGACCGAGTTTGTTGTGGCTCCTTGGACTGATTTAAGTCCTTTGGATGAAGGAGGAAACGTCTCAACAACAACAAAAAAAGAAGGAAACAAAAAACGTCCAGAGGACCTGACTTAACTTTGCTGGGTTCTATTCAAGGATGGTTTGTCTGAATATTACACAAATATCCATCCATCTATCCACTTTCTTCCGCTTATCTGGAGTCGGGTCGTGGGGGTAGCAGCCTAAGCAGGGAGGCCCAGACTTCACTCTCTCCAGCCACTTGGTCCAGCTCCTCTGGGGGAATCCTGAGGCGTTCCAAGGCCAGCTGAGAAACATAGTCCCTCCAGCGTGTCCTGGGTCTTCCTCTGGGTCTCCTCCCAGAGTGGGACGTGTCTGGAACACCTCACCAGGGAGGCGTCCAGGAGGCATCCTAACCAGACTAAAGAATGAGATTGCAGACACAGGCGGTTGAAATGAGTTTCCTTCACAGGGCAATTGGACTCTCCTTCGGAGAAAGGGTGATAAACTTATCCAGGAGAGACTCAGAGTAGAACCACTTCTCCACATCGACAGGAGCCAGTTGAGAGGGTTTGGGCATCTGGTAAGGATGCTCCCTGGGCGCCTCCCTATGGAGGTGCTTCGGGCATGTCTGACTGGGAGGAGACCCTGGGGAAGATCCAAGATACACTGTCTCTCGGTTGGCCAGGAAACGCCTTAGTGTCCTCCCAGAAGAGCTGGAAGAGGTGGCTGTGGAAAGAGATGTCTGGGCCTCCCTGCTCAAGCTGCTGCCCCCACGACCCGACTTAGGAACAAGCGGAAGAAAATGGATGGATGCTTAAACAACTGAACTGTGTGTTGTATTATGTTATTTGTGTGTAAATTAACACAATATGATAAATAAGCCAATTTCCTTCTAAATGTTTGCATTATATTCAAATCAACAATTATCAGTCAGGTCATCGGGACAGTTTCCTTCTTTTTTTTTCTGAAAGGTTTCACCTTCGATCCGGAAGGCTTCATCAGTCAAGGAAACGCACAACAAAACTGATTCTTCCCCCGACAGCTTACTACAAAGTGGAACAAACCAGATATGTTGGTGCTAAGATGGTGTTTTTCCCAGTCTTTCAAAGAGACCATCTTAGCACCAACATAACTGGTTTGTTCCACTTTAGAGTAAGCTGTTTGGGGGGAAGAATCAGTTTTGTGTTGTGTGTTTCCTTGACTGATGAAACCTTCCGGATGGAAGGTGAAACGCTTCAGAAAAAAAACAGAAACTGTCCAGATGACCTGACTGAAAATGTTTGGATTGTATACCTGGATTATTGAGCATGGACTTTTTTGATTATATTCAAATGATTTAGATTTTTAAAAATAAATAAATTTAAACTCTAAAACTTACCTTGAAAATATGAAACAAAGGTCATCCAAAGCATCAGTAACGAGTGGTCCTCTAGGAACTTTTTAGCTACACTTTGGTGTGACAGGATATTGATAAAATCACTGACTAGAGGCCAATACGTATTGTTCTTCAGTAGCGCTTCGCTGCAGTTTACCACAACATGTCGATTGTTCTCTTCATCTAAAAGAAAGGAAAATAACAAGAAACATATTGACATCAAGCTTAAGATCAGTTTACAACTAATTTTAATTTAAAAGAAACAAAAACATAACAACTAGAACATTCACAACACAGCAAAGGTTACAAGCCACAAAAAAAATTAATTAAAAATGTAACTAATTTAAAGACACACTGAAGGGCCAGGGGCAGAAACTTGTCAACAGTCTTCCAGAACTGATGATTTAATACAAAAACAATATCTATCAGCTACAAATAATTAGAAAACTGTGCAGTCTCTTCACACATTGGTCTGTTCATATGATTTTTTTAAAGTTAAGTGGCACTAGTCATAGCCTGCTGGAACACCGTCAGTCATGTAGAGTTTAATTTTAAGCTTTTAATGACAACAGGTTTTTTTCCAGGCTTATCTGGATTTGTTATGATGCATTCTATGCTGTGCTGTTTACATGTGAAGCACTGGATGAAGTCTAAAAGAACAAACAATGCCAGGAATAAGACTCCAAATCCAGAGAAGATGAAGAAGAGATGTCTAGGATGTAGAGCCAAACAAAGAGCAAAAAGGATGAAACTTTGTTTTAACCAAACATTTCTTGGTCTTCATGGGACATGCTAAATCCTTTGGAAATTAAACTGATGTGCTTGGATCACAAACAAAACAAGAGAAACATCTGGAATAAATTGGGATTTCCTCAAAGACATAGCTACCAGTACATGAATACAATAGTCCCTCGTTAATCGCGGGGGCTCCGTACCCTGAAGTCCCACGATAAGTGAAATCCCACACTCTTGCAATATTCTAAACAATATTTCTAAACTCTAAATGCTCTACAAGAGCACAGAATGTCATGATTTCAGCTCCCTTCCTCCTCTGCTCTTTGCCACCTGCAAGGGCTCTTGGCCACGCCCACTTCTCAGCTAAGCAGCTGAACAGCTGATCAGCTGCAGCAGGAAGTTTATCCTGTAGTAAGGGCTGCACAAAGGTCAGAGTCAGAGTCAGAGTTTCTTTATTGTCATTCGCACCTCATGTGGTACATGTGGTGGAGCGAAATTATGTTCACAAGGTCCCAGTTACATCCAACAATAAAATGTACAAGAAAAACAGTAATAACATCTAAGATATGAACTAAGAAAAACATCAACTAAATATACACTAAGCACTCATAACATAAAACATTGAACATCAGCACAAACATGAACATGAGTCTGTGAGCAGATGTGCACGCATGAACACACCAACATTGAAACAGATCAGCAGCAACATGAAACAGATCAGCAGCAACATGATATGGTTTTTCACAGTGATTATTCTAGTTAGAGATTCATGAGTATAACAGCCTCAGGGTAGAAGCTGTTCCTCAGTCTAGTGGTTCTACACTTAATGCTCCTTAACCTCCTTCCTGAGGGGAGTGGGGCAAAAAGTGTGTGTGCTGGGTGAGTGGGGTCCTTCATGATGCAGGTGGCCCTCTTCCTGCATCTGGAGGTGTAGATGTCTGTGATGGTGGGGAGGCTGATTCCGACAGATTTCTGTGCAGCCTTCACCACTCTCTGCAAAGGTGCAGCAGGTGCTAAATATTTTAAAACAATTTTATTTTAAATAAAAGTTCCATGCCAATCGTTTGGCTCATCCATCAATCAGCCACTTCTGTGTCATGTCCAATCTGATTTTGAAAAACCGCGACAGAGCGGGTCCGCGATAAACGGACCGCGAAGTAGCGAGGGACTACTGTGCATTGTGAACTCCAACAATATTCTGTGGGTGTCAGAAGTGAAGAAAGGATTGCAGAGCTTGTTAAGAGATGATGTGGTGGTACTCGATGACAAAAAGACATTGATGCACTCCGATGTGTTGGGGCTATGCTGACTACTAAGAGCAGTAATGTTACATGTTAGTTCAAGTTTGGGTCAAGCACTACAGTGCATTCACAGTGACTTCTGGAAATTTCAATGGTGTCCCTCTGTAAAACCTCCAAAAATGATCTCTTTTCACATCATTTTAATTTGGGGTTTATTATAAAGTATTGCTTAAATTTAGTGAATCAAAGCTGAATCCAGTTCAACCCAGTTCCATACAAACAATCCCCAGGTTCAAGGTGTTAAAATAAAAAATATTTAGAAAATAAACTTAACAGGGCAACTTACCCTGAAGTTCACTTTTAACAAGGCAGCTTTCCATCATGTAGTGAAGGACCATGACCATGATGTCCAGCAGATGACACTCCTCCGTCATGTGTCGGGCCAGCTCCTCGTTGCTGAACAGCTGCACGCTGATGTGCACGATGCGGTTGGACATTGTATCCGACTCGTGGCTTTTCATCAGAGTTTTCATGATGAAGGCGTAATGTTGAACAAACGTTTTTGTAAATGTAATCTGTCAGAAAGGACAAAAAAATAATTCTACTAAAAATAGTTGCAATGAAGAGCTTACATCACGACATGCAAATAAATTATATAACCACAAAAAACAAATAAAATATATATATATATATTTTAAATACCTTGTAATCTTGATCTGGCAACATATTTAATAAGAATGTGACCATTTTCTGGGGAAACTCAAATTTTATTGTCCAAAACAACAACTCCTCCAGAAAGCATTTATGCTTTAGTGTTTCAATAATGAATGGATCTACGTGGAGAAACGACAGAAAGAACGAGCATGCAAATCAATGCAGTTCAAATATTTTATTATTACTTTCCTTTTTTTTTTGTTTTAGATAAGTTTACCTTTGGTACTGCTGCTCAGCTTAACCCTTTTCCTCTGACCAACAGACTGCTCTCCATCTTGATCCTCCTGAAAGGAACAGCAGACAATAACATTAAAATCTCAGCAAACTGATCAACAGTAATACATCAAACAAAAACAAACTTATCTTGTGGTCATTAAACACAATTTAAATTAAGATAAGTTACACTTTTGTTGACACAAACCTCTTTAGTAGATTCTTCTGGGCTTCCTGGTCCAGTGGTTCCTAAAAAAAAATTAAAAATTAAAAATTAACCACAAAGTTCTTTTAAAAAATAGAAAACCTCTGGACTTATTAAAAGGCCTGCAAGTTTGAAAAATGTCAGTGAAAATGTGTATTGAACATCATATCTGTGGTGTTGTTACTAAAAGATGCTGCAGACATTTTATTAAAACTTCAAATATTAAATCACCTTGTAAAATATGAAAAGGCTAAAAAAAATCTCTATTAAAACATGTAGCCTAATGTACCTGCTCTCCAGCTGTGCTGGAGTTTGAGTTTGTGTTGAATCAGCTTCAACTGTACTTTTTTAAATAATCTAAAAACAAGTATCTGTGAACATTATCTGGCACAACATAGACAATTTGTGAGCCATATATGATAAAAACAAAAGTCTGCAAATGTAAATAACTGGGGTTTTGGAAGATGAGGTTGTGCACTGCAATGATAATTAAGTAATTGTACTTTTATACAAGCAGTTTTGTAATGCAGTGCATTAATTACAATTCAATTCAATTCAAATACAAAAATACTTTATTAATCCCAGAGGGAAATTATTTGTTGTTGTAACTCATTATCCTCATTTCATTAAGAGATGTTATAGATACTGATGGCTGTAGACAGGAAGGATCTCTTGTAAAGGTCCATCCTACAGTGGATCCTAAGAAACTGGCTGCGGATGCCGTCCGATCCGTCCACCCAGACTTGGCTGGCCTCTCGGTTCCCCTCGGGCTGTAGGACCGCCCAAATGCTGGGCAGAACTCCTCCCAGAGCAATGGCCACTCCTCCCAGCAGTCTGCCAAGCTCCTCGTCACTGCGGACAGCCAACTGTAGGTGCCGAGGGACGATCCTGTCCTTCCGCTGTTACGAGCCGTGTTTCCTGCTAGTTCCAGGATCTCAGTGGTCAGGCACTCGAGCACAGCTGGCAGGTAGATGAGAATGCGTCCACAGAACATCCTTTTCAACTCACTTGAGATTTGGGGCTGCAGTTGAGATATTATTTGAGCTTTTGAGATGTTAATCAGCTGCTGTTGGTTGTAGAAAACAGCCTTGTTGCCATAGTTACGCATCATAACAAATGTCCAAAACTAAAAAAGTTTCAGTAAAAATCCTTCCAGCTGCACAGCATCTGATACCAGAGGAAACAATCATCCAAAAAATGTGATTTATATCCAGAAAAAGAGGAAATAAAGTTTCCAAAAACAAAATCTCAAAACGAAAGTAACAGAGCTGCTCCAACATGCAGCCACCTTGAGCGGCGCAATTCTAGAACCGGAATTCTAGAAAAATCTAGAATTCAAAGATACCGTTTGTCTCAAAACACAATCTGATTTTCATAAAAATCCTTAAAAGTAAGTGATTAGAACCAAGTTAACAAAATGTTATTAAAACGAAATATTGTCATGTTCATTTCAGAAGAAATAAAATATTTGGGATGTGCGACTTCACTGTGCAGCACAACTCTGAACTGTTAGTTCATTTTTCTAAAGAATCAAGCATTCAGGAATGGTTGGGTTGTTTAATGAAAGAAGATTTACTTTTTAATAAACAGTCAAGTTATGTGCTCGTGACTGCAAAGAAAAGGAATTTTGCTAGTATAACTCTTTTTGCAAACCAGATTCCTAACTCAACAATAAACTTTAATCATGAAAAGCCCAACTACACTAATTTAGCAGAAACAGATGCTCCAGTTTGCAACTCAACTTCTAGCTGCCTTTCAAACCAACGTACAACTATTCAATCAGGTAGCAAAAGAGACTCAATTAACAAAATGATTAGGGATGCATAATATTGGATTTTTGGCCGATATGTTAAAACTTATTTGGCTGATAACCGATACCAATACCAATATTTTCCCCTAGACCTACTTACAGAGACTACATAGCTTTCTCTGCTGTGGAATTAAAATACATTATTCTGCATGGCCTTTGACAATTTGGCCTGCTACCAAATGCAGATGCCAAAAAGGGGGCTGAAAATTATGTAACACTATATAAATATATAATATATATTTAAAAAACCAGCGCCTTTTATATCGGCGAGTTATTTTGATGGAATGGTTGATGTCCAATATTTAACTTTATCACTAATATTGGCCGATACCATGCCAATAATATTGTGCATCCCTAAAAATGATCACATCCAACATTAAAAAAAGAGGATGTGCCACCCTTTACATTTATGAGTCACACTTAATTGACTAAAACACAGGACAGAGTGAGGATGAGTAGGATGACTCGCTGTGGTGACCCCTGAAGAGTTAAAGGCCAAAAGAAGAACAAGAACAACAAAATCAAGACGAAGAAGAAGAAGAAGAAGACGAAGAACAAGAAAACCTACAGGTAATTGACTAAAAATACAACCGATAGATTTGTAGAAACAATATGTATGTGATTCAGAAGTTGCACTTGTGTTTCAACTACCTAGTCAATATACGCAAGTTTTTAAACTCCAAATCAATTGAAAGCACTTCTGATAGAAACATGTGTCTGTAACTTATTTTTCTTAATAAACAAAACAGTTGTCTCTTTTTTTCTTCCAATCACATTTTGCTTTTTTCCCCTATTGAGGTTTTAAGTAATGTCTACACAAAACTATTTGAAAAATCTAAAAGGCAACAACTTGTTGCACCATGAGCACAAAACGCCAGTGATTCCCAAATGTTTTCCCGATGCCTTCTCATAAAAGTCTAAAATGTGATTTTTTTTAATTTTATTCATTTATATTCTTAATATTTGATGCAAATATGCAAACGTAGCCTTACCCAGCAGGGCCATTGCTCCCGCACCTCCTTCAGCTCCAACAGTAACATCAGCTGTAACAGCCTGGGCTTTCTCCTCCACAGAAACCAGACCTGAATTCTTCAATGCTGACAAATACTTGTCATAGTTCTTTTTAGCATAAACATTATCTTCTTGGCCTGCAACAAGCAAACATATGTTTTACATCATTATAAGTTTGAAACCTCAAAACAAGCATCTCTATATTACATCAACAATTAATTTTCACTTCAGTAATTTGTTTTTTTAGACAGTAACAGTTATGCTGCATCAAACAAAAGCAAAAAAGTACATTATTTTATTCAATCAAGGTCATTAGGCCAAAAATAAATAATCTGGCATAAAAATGCATGTTATCAGTGAGTTTTTTTCCTAGTCCATGAAGTTACCCATGCTCAACTCCTTGTATGTTTGCTGATTAGTCAAGATCTTTGTCAGTACAGTCCTCATTGCTCCTCCCATCTTTGTGAGATCCTCCAAGAAGGAGATCTGAGGCTCGAGTTGTTGCAGGACTTTCTGTAGATCTCTCTCAGCTGAGGTGTCTGGTAAACAGAGATAAGCAATAAGTCATGGGACTCTGTACTTTGTGGCTGTAATTTTAGATGTAAGCAGTTGTGTAATGATGGTGAGATTCAAGCATAACAGATTCTGTTTTGCAATTCGTATACAATCAGAAAGCAACACTAAAGTGGCTTAAACATGTGATTTACTTATATTTCTACATTTTAAATGACTTGAGGTCTTACGAGTCATTTTGTGGGTGTAAGTTTGGCTTAAATTATCCACACACTAAAGGTGAATTATTTTATATTGATTGCAGTTGATTTTACCTGGTTCAATGTATCCATCTCTCAGATACTGTATGATGCACAGGATAAAACGGGGGAGGACTATCTCTGACATGAGGAGAAGATCTCGAGGTATCGAGGGGACATTTTCTCCAGTTCTTAACCTATGCCTCAGACAAAACCTGTCAGGAGATAAAATAAAAATTATGACAAAAACGATCATATTTTTCCCCTTTCACTCTTTCAGGTTTGCTGAAAACTTGGGTCTGAAAACAAAAAGTCAGTTTGAATAGAAGTGTGTGAATCTGCATCGCTATCTGCTCATAATTTGTTTCTGCCCAGCAGCATCGTTTTGTTTGTTATTCTTCTAGTTATCCCGTCAATTTCGTTACAGCCTTTTTGCTCAGTTATACAGACAGCATCAGCTGTTTCCTTACCAACAATATTTATTAAGTAGCAAAACCAACTTTACAGTAGCACTTATTTTAGAACGTTTTGTTTATCAAAAGAGGCCATTAAAACTGAAAAGAGAATGAGATGGATGTGATGGAAAAAGGTGGCAAAGACACAACTTCTAACGTAGGACTGTAATATTAGGGAAAAAATGTTAAGTATTGTGATAATACCAGGTACAATAAACCCACAAGTTGTCATTTTAATGTTCACACAGATCGATTATATATTTTTACGGTTGATACTAGGGGTGCACAGATTTCCTTAATTTTGGGAAATCGGCCGATACATGAGAAACTGATTTTACCAATTTTTTTTTTATTTTAACAACAATTGTCTAAACTTCATTTATATTTCAGAGCACTACCTCATGGCCAGTTTAAAACAAGTATGTATTGTTTATAGGATATCGCTCAAGGGTATGTTTTTCAATAAAATCAGATTGGAAAATTGAAGGTGCATTGTGACCTGATAACACCCGACAGTGTCGCTTATAAAACAAAAATCGGAATCGGCAGGTCAGGCGTTTTAGAAATCGGTGATCGGCCATAAAACTGCAAATCGGTGCACCCCTAGTTGATACCAATTTTTAGAACTCAGTGCAGCCAATGGCAGATATACAACACATTTTGTTTTCATTTCTGGTCAATATGCATTTCTCGTTTAATAAAATTGTAACATTATTGCTCAACCTAAATAAACATGTATTTAAAACACTTAGAAGAACTTGTTCAAACATATTTACTGTGGTGGGATGTAACAGAGTGCAAGTACTTCGTTACTGTACTTCACTACATTGTTCATGTATCTATACTTTACTTAAGTAGAGTTAAACGTGGGTACTTTCGACTTTTACTCCACTACATTTTACATTAAGTAGCTGTACTTTCTACTACACTACATTTCTATAATGTGTCGTGTTGCACGTTACATTCATGTTGCGGTTTTTCAATTTGTTCTTTAGTTTCAAAGTAACCAATGGCGAGAGGAGAGTCGGTCCATTGAATCGCTGCAAAGTTGGCAGGTACAGTAACATTAGATCCACCTACAAGAAGAGCTGGACCAATGATGTACAGTGAGGAAAATAAGTATTTGAACACCCTGCGACTTTGCAAGTTCTCCCACTTAGAAATCATGGAGGGTTCTGACATTTTCATCTTAAGTGCATGTCCACTGTGAGAGACATAATCTAAAAAAATCACAATGTATGATTTTTTAATAATTTATTTGTGTGTTACTGCTGCAAATAAGTATTTGAACACCTGTGAAAATCAGTAGTCTTTGTTTGCAGTTACAGAGGTCAAAGGTTTCCAGTAGTTTTTCACCAGGTTTACTGCAGCAGAGATTTTGGCTCATTCCTCCACACAGATCTTCTCTAGATCAGCAGGTTTCTGGGCTGTCGCTGAGAAACACGGAGCTCGAGCTCCCTCCAAAGATTTTCTATAGGGTTCAGGTCTGGGGGCTGACTAGGCCACTCCAGAACCTTGATATGCTTCTTACGGAGCCACTCCTTGGTTCTCCTGGCTGTGTGCTTCAGGTCATCGTCATGTTGGAAGACTCAGCCACGACCCATCTTCAATGCTCGAACTGAGGGAAGGAGGTTGTTCCCCAAAATCTCTCACTACATGTCCCCGATCATCCTCTCCTTAATACAGTGCAGTCGTCCTGTCCCATGTGCAGAAAAAAAACCCCAAAGCATGATGCTTCCACCCCCATGCTTCACAGTAGGGATGGTGTTTTTGGGATGGTACTCATCATTCTTCGTCCTCCAAACACGGCGAGTGGAATTAAGACCAGAAAGTTCTATTTTGGTCTCATCTGACCACAGAACTTTCTCCCATGACTCCTCTAGATCATCCAAATGGTCATGGGCAAACTTCAGACGGGCCTGGACGTGTTCTGATTTAAGCAGGGGAACCTTCCGTGCCATGCGTGATTTCAAACTGTGATGTCAGTGTATTACCCACAGTAACCATGGAAACAGTGGTGCCAGCTCTCTTCAGGTCATGGACCAGCTCCTCCCGTGTAGTTCTGGGCCGATTCCTCACCTTTCTTAGGATCATTGATACGCCACGAGGTGAGATCTTGCATGGAGCTCCAGTCCTGAGGGAGATTGACAGTCATGTTTAGCTTCTTCCATTTTCTAATAATTGCTCCAACAGTTGATCTTTTTTCACCAAGCTGCTTGGCAATTGCCTCGTAGCCCTTTCCAGCCTTGTGGAGGTCTACAATTTTGTCTCTGGTGTCTTTGGACAGCTCTTTGGTCTTATCCATGTTAGTAGTTGGAGTCTTACTGATTGTGTGGGGTGGACAGGTGTCTTTATGCAGCTAAAGACCTCAAACAGGTGCTTCTAATTTAGAATAAGTGGAGTGGAGGTGGAGTTTTTAGAGACGGACTAACAGGTCTTTGAGGGCCAGAATTGTTGCTCATTAGCAGGTGTTCAAATACTTATTTGCAGCAGTAACACAGAAATTAATTATTAAAAAATCATCCATTGTGATTTCTGATTATTTTTTTTTTAGATTATGTCTCTCACAGTGGACATGCACCTAAGATGAAAATGTCAGACCCCTCCATGATTTCTAAGTGGGAGAACTTGCAAAGTCACAGGGTGTTTAAATATGTATTTTCCTCACTGTATATTCTAATATATACTGTACATCACTGACCTGGGCGCAGACACAGCACCACTAACACAGCCAAAATGGATTCCACCACGGAGTCGGTCAGAAGATACACACCATGGCCTTATTGAAAGATTATTGAAAGTCTATTCAGTACAGCAAGACAGATTTTCTATCCCAAAAGAGCCAGACTGGAATAAAAAAAACTTTGAAAACCAAATTCTTCTGAACTTGAACAAGAAATTCTTGCTGCAATATTAAAAAGTGTCAGTTCATGATGTTAGGAGACAAGAGATGTCTCCAAATGACTCGACACTCAGATCCAAGTTTTGAAAATAGTGTCAGGAAGTTAAAATATTGTTCACTATTGACCCATTCCAAGGTTGACTGGACAGTATTTTAACTAGAAGTGATGACAAACTGGAGTTGAAATGATCAGAGTCTATTCTTTTGTTAGGTCTTATGCTCCTTTTTTTCAGGCAGACAACTTTTACTTAAATGTATTTACTGCAGTTAAAACGACACACTGGTTTTACTTTGTGTTAAATAAAAACTTTTAAAAAGGTATAATCATTCCTCTTTCATATTTTGCTTAATGGCATTTAACTCTGCAGGTCATCCCTGAAATTCTGATGCACAGAATCACAAGTCCAACGGTGTCACAGGGTAAACACAATAAAAACGTGCATTATCTGCAGCATTGTTCATTAAGGGGGCCGAGATGGTGTAGGGGCAGGGAAGCCGACTCGGGACCTTCGTGAAGGTCCTGGATTCGATCCCCGGTCATCGCACATCTCATGGTGTCTCTGAGAAGGATACCCAATCCCGAATTGCTCCCCAGGTGCTTACATAGCTGTCCACTGCTTCACCTGGGTGTATCCCAGGTGCAATGGGTTAAATGCAGAGAGCCAATTTTTACAACTTTTACTTTTAATACTTTAAGTATTTTTTAAATCAAGTACTTATTTACTTTTACTTAAGTAAAATCGTTAATATGGCACTTCTACTTTTACTAGAGTACATTTTTGTCTGTTTATTTGTACTTTTACTTAAGTACAGTGTTTGAGTACGTTCTCCACCACTGCATATTTACAGATGAGCCGCTGGAGAATTGTTTCCTTAGTGCTTGGTAATCGTTTAATTATGCAGACATGGCCAATTGGTCATCCTCTAACCACAACACTCTCCGTGTGTTGGCTGTGGGCATTTGGTCAAACAAGAGCCGGGCTGATCTCCAAATTAATATATTTTTTAAATGCACAAGACTAACATAAGCAATGAATTATTTGTAAACACACAAACAAAGTGTTCTGTCAAACTCAACATGCATCTTTAAAGAGTTTCTTGCCCACACCTCTTCCTGTATGGTCCACACCAGGGGTCTGCAACCTTTACGATCAAGAGCCATTTTTACATCTTCGTTCACGACGTTAAACGTGCCCGGAGCCACAACAACCAGCTACAACTGTGGTTATCAACTGGTTGCCCGTGAGCCACTTTAAGTTTGCTGGAGGGGGCTTTTGTGGCCAGTAGGGGTGACATTATAAAGCAAAAAATATCTAATGATTTTTTTTTATTTATTAAAGTAAAAGACCTGAAAAAAAATCTATATAATATGCAGACAATCCTTCATATAAAGTAGTAAAGCATCAAGTTAAAGTGTCCTTGTGCCCGTACTCGCGCTAGTGTTCACATATTTGCAAACGAAATAACAGGAAAACTGTGAACTAGTCCTTTTTTGTTTGTATAGCCAATAAAATTCAGTGGTGGCAAAGACAACTTCTAAAGTAGGACTGTACAATATTAGGGGAAAACGTTAAATACGGTGACGATACCAGTTACAATAAAGTTTTGTCATTTTAATGTTCACACAGATCGATTATATACGATGTGATGAATGCTTGTCAGTTTTGGCCAAAGCTTGAAGGTGCCGCTGCATTGGGACCAAAGAGCCGAATGTGGCTCCAGAGCCGCAGGTTGCAGACACCAGGTCCATACCAACACTTAAACCAAAACATCTCTTCCTCATTCTTTCTATGGCTGTTCATGAATAAATCAAAGACCTCATCAAAAGATCTGCAGTCCACTGTCTTGCTTGTAGATGTAAAAGTCTGCTTCATACTGACATATCCTCGCTATATCTCGGTACAATGATAATAAAGCTTATTCTGATTCTGCTGCCAGAATCTTACATATATATTTTGATCAAAGGGTGTACTCAATCCTGTAGATAAATCATTTAAGAATAAACATAAAAAAAAATACTATAAAGAAGGGCAAAGTTTTACCATGAGATCAATAAAACCAACCCTTCCAGGTGGCATCTATGCAGTGGTAATAGATAAACACAAGCCTGCTGATGCTGATGACAATTACGGATCGGTTTAGCAAGAGCTGGCTGGCTCGTCCAGGATTTGCTAAAAATAAATGACGGGCGCGTCGTGATACTTTTATCGAATGGCAAATATACGTAAGATTATATCAGACAGGATTACATAAAAACCCACACGGAGTCCACTGACAGGAAAATGTTATCAGCTATGTTGGCTCACTTCTTCCCAACACCTGTCAAAACGATGCTAGTTAGCACAGCCCGCTTAGCTTACCCGCTGTCTCTCATGACATTACTGTCTCCACAGTCACAGGCCCCGCCAGCCTGACTCCTGAACATGTTGAAATCATGGCCTGCGTGCTCTCCATTATTAAAGCACTCCGCACACAGTGACATGCAAGGAGAGATGCCACACGTCCGGCATCGATATGCTACGAAATTAGCCGTCCACACCAATCCGCACAGAGTCGCGTTGTCATAGGAGCGGACCGTCTTACAGAACTCCTCGAAACCCTCGCCCCCTGCCAGCAGACATTTACACCAGTCCAGAGCTTCAGTGTCCGCCGCCGTTTTCTCGGGATTTAGTACAGCGTCGAGCAGCTCCCGAAGCTCTCGGAGCCCGGAGCTGTTGTCAGTCCGGGTTAGGTCTGCCTTCAAGTAAGCGGCAGCAGCTCTCTTGTCCCGGCGCAGCAGCGACGCCGCCATCATGCACTCTGGCTTGTTGAGCACAAATTTATTTTTGTTGTCGTTTCCAAAAGCTCGGGAGTTCTCGCGAGACTTCGCAGCGGCAGTAACGCGCTGTGGATTTTTTAGAAAGTACGACACGTTCAGTTTAATTAAAATGTATATAAGAAAGTAATTGATTTCATTAAACCAAGTATGCATTTTAACACAGGCGAGATCAACGTTGCAACTTATTTAACTATCTTTTAATGTTAAAGCACCGATATATGCGTCATTCTTGTTTTGTTTGAGCTTTGCTAAGCAACATTTGTTTTGGACCGTCCCACCCTGCTGGAGGAACTGCAGAGAGAAGCCATTCTTACTGTCATGAAAAACATGTTTAAAAGCAGCCAGTTTAAAATTTACATGTGTTTATGCTTTCATTTTCAATAAGAATAATCCAAAATGCTTCATTGGTTGTTTACATGTTTATGCCATGCTTTTTTTATATACATCAGTACATGATTTAAAAAAAATTACATCAAGATTTGAGTAAATATTTACTTTATTTGTCCACATTCACTGCACACTATAATTAATATATTCTGTGTTCGTCTAATGCTCAAAATCCTTATTTGTAATATTTTCATCAAGATCATGTTTTAGCTTTTTCTCCTGAAGGCTAACAATATTTCCTTAAAGTTAAAATAAATATAATGCATTTATTGTGGTAACTATTGGAAATGAATTAATATACTGTACAGACATTTTAAATCTACTTATTGCAATGTCAAGAAGTCTGTTTAAAAATAAATCATTAAATCATTAAATAAGCACTTTTTTTCATGTTAGTTAATAATATGTCTTTAAACCAGGGGTTCTCAAACATATTGGGTTCAAGGACCCCTTACAGGGGAGAAAAAGTTTCAGGGACCCCCTCATGTTTATAAAATAATATATTTAATTTCTCTCTTTAATGCAATGGAAATATTTGTGTAACATAAATACTAAAACCTGTTCTTAAAGAGTGTTAATACAATTTTTATACTTTTAAACATGGGGTATTTTTCATTCAAGGCACAGTTAATTAACACGTTTTTTAATTTTAACTTCCAAAATTTACAATTTTGAGAAAAATAACAGTATCAAACACCACTTTAAACTTTACCTATTCACATAATGAACATAAATGTGTTGCCACTTCTTCAAATTATTACTGTGTGTTGGGGGGATTATCTGGGAGTCCTCCCAATAAAATTTTGAATAAAATAGATGTAATTTCATGCATTTAGGTGTATTTTAACAGGTTGTTAAACAACTATGTGCTTGTAAATGCACTATATACACACACACGTGTACAGTTTTGTGCTTTGGGACTATTTTAGGCTCTTATTGGGCTTTATCAGATAATTTCAAATTGATTACCTGATTTTATTCCCCTTTATTGTTTCTCAGATCTTAACGCTTGATGGCTAAAGATCATTCATTACAGGGAATGTTCAATCCTAACAAGTTATCAATAAAAGACAGAATATGTCAAGATTTTACTGCAAACCTAAAAACTAATTTATAATAATAATAATAATAAAACAACCAATAAATGCAGCATTGTAGTGCATATTCCAGTTGTCTTCTGGAATCTCTTAAAATGTTCAAGTTTGACAAAAGTGAACTAAATAAAAAGGCAGTTTTTAATGACAAATATCTTTTTTTTTTTTACTTTTACGTCTTCACCTGTGAGGGGCAGTAACATCACATCCTCCAGTCCGCTAGGTGGCGGTGTGAGCACGTGAGTGAGTTTTTCGACTGAAAATTAACCACAGAAGAAGAACGTCAGCTTGTTTACTATGATGGCGGAAGTTATGCTTGTTTTATCACCCAAACTTACTCACATGGAGATTTAATCGAAACAACATTGTTTATATTTAGTTTATCTGCGTAGTTACACGGGCGCTGAACCTCACGGCCGTTTGTGATGAAGCTAAAGGAATTAGAAAGTTGCTTGCAGCAGGTGGACACATTCGAAGAGCCCAAAATCCTTCTCGAACAGTATCCAACCAGCCCTCACATTGCTGGTGAGTCAAAGAGCATGTGATCGACTGCTCGTAATCTTGCCGTTTCTCATGTTTGTGTCTTTTCACAGCCTGCATGCTGTACACGATCCACACTACGTTTGATGACATCGAGGCCAAACTGGTGGCCGATCTGGGATGTGGTTGTGGAGTCCTCAGCATCGGGGCCGTGATGCTGGACGCAGGGTGAGACACTGAATTCAAATGGTGTCGTGTTTTATTGTCTGAACGCTTCTGTTTTACAGCTTGTGTGTCGGTTTTGACATTGACGACGACGCTTTGGAGATATTCAGGAGAAACGCAGAGGAATTTGAGACCTCCAACGTGGACCTGGTCCAGTGTGACCTGTGCTGCCTGCAGGGAGAAGCTTATGCCCAGAAGTTCGACACAGTGATCATGAATCCACCATTTGGTACAAAACACAACCAAGGTAGGTGAGCAAATGTTACATTTAAAGTTTGGGGTTTATAATCAATATTAATGATTTAATCCACATACATGCAAATATATTGATGCAGAGGCTTGAGTCTCAAAACTTATTTGTTCAGGAAGAATACTATGGTTACATTTTAACTGTGCTACATCTTTCAAATTAATTGCCATCTGAGCAAATATTGTCACTTCAGTTTTGGGTTTAATTACCTCAGTGGATGGGTAAAGAAGTCTCTGATAGCCTCCTCCTTCCTGCGTGAATGTATTCACTTGTAGTGATTTCTGTTGATTGTCTATTTCCTATCAGTGCATGCTGTGTAAAGGCAGTTGGCTCATTTGGAATTAATGACGTTAGAAATGTTTGCTTCTACAGTATCGTCTCTGATAGTATGATTTAGGATTCAATGTACGACTTCCTGTGCTTACCATGACTGGCATTCAATAAGATGTACAGAATTAAACAGGAAGCCAGCTCCATGCGTTTGTTTGATTAAAGATGTGTTTTTATGTCTATTCAAGGCATGGACATGAAGTTCCTTCGAGCTGCTTTAACTATGGCAAAGACAGCCGTGTACTCACTTCACAAAACATCAACACGAGAGGTAAACTGAAGTCGTAATATGAAAATATCCTTTATAAATCAGCATGTCTGGTGTAAAGGCTGAAATACTATTAATCCTCGTATGATTTTACAGCACATACAGAAAAAAGCTAATGACTGGGGAGTAAAGATGGATGTCATTGCAGGTTAGTCAAGTACAAAGTTGCATCCTTTGTGCAATGAAAATATTCAAATTATGACTTTTTTTTAAAAAGAACTACGATATGATTTACCAGCATCCTACAAGTTTCACAAGAAGAAATCGGTAAGCATGCTGCTTCATCAGATTCATCAGACCTGTATTTGGTTTTGTAAAGATTTTATTTGCTGTTAACATATGCAAACTGAAAATATTCTGTGCACATTTCCATCATTCTGTAGGAAATCTACAAAGAAAACAATGGCACACTGCATTTACGTGTCACACAGGTCTCAAAGAAAATAACTAAAAACATTTGCTGGAGAAATTAAATTACTGTCAAAAGCTGTTTCCTGAAGAATATGTTAAAATCAAAACATGCTAAATGAAAATGTACAGAAATATTTATGTGAGAGGCACAACAGAGACTTAAAAAGGCTGAAAACTGATTTTAAGCTTTGATTTTTTTTTTTCTCCTTTAGGTGGACATCCAAGTAGACTTCTTAAGGTTCTCCAAAACATGATGCTTTTACTGGAATGAGTTTAAGTTGCCTCCTGCATAATATTTATAATAAATGTTTTTACTTAAAAAAAGGGGAACTGGGCATCTGTCTCGTCCTTAAGATCCATTTTCAGTTTTGGTAACCTTTGCTGGGGGACCATCACCATCTTCTAGCTCCTTTGGTGCTGCAGGTGAAAAAATGTAGGCAAACATTTAAACATGGTGAAAATAAAGAACACTCAGCAAAAAAAATCTAAAGCCAGCATATCTCTATGCTGCACCCAAATGTGCACAGCAGTGTGCAGAATGTGTAGAAACATGTTCTCAATCTCCTAGAGTGAGTTGCCACGCATCTGTATCTTGTGTAACCTCCATCTCCCCATGCCTGTCTGTTTGTCTGTTCCTCTCGGACGAGCTGTACTGAAATGTAATTTTGCTGCACTTCGGTGAAATGACAATAAAGCTGATTCTGAAAAGGAAAGAGAACTAGAGAAACTGCATTTCCTGCGAAATGCAGTGTGAATGCTTAACACTGAAAAACAGCTGAAATTAGCTACAAACATGCTGAAACAGAAGAACAAGACTAATTTAGTAGAAGAAAGCAGAAAGAACACATTCTTGCTAAATTAGGTTTAAATAAGTAGAAATTAGCATAAAAATTGGGAAATTAACAAAAAAGCTGAAATTGGCTAAATTAAATATTGAAAAGTAGCTGAAAAGGCAGAAAAAAACCCTTTAAACTACCAGAAGGAAGTGGAAAGAGCTGAATATGAGCTAAAAATTAAATGAGTAGAAAAAGCTTAATTTAGCACAAACAGCTAAAAAGTATCATGATAGTAGAAAAGTAGACTTTAGTAGCTGAAATAGCAGGAAAAAGCTGAAATTAGCAGAAAGTTAATTAGGCTGAAAGTAGAAATTACCACAAACAACTTGAATATATCTGAAAACGGCTAAAATTAGCTTTAAAAAGCCAAAAAGTAGCTAAAATAGCAGAAAAGTCTTAAACTTGCAGAAATCAGTTGAAAGGATCATAAGCTGAAATTAGCAGAAAGAAGTTAGCAGAATCACAAAACGGCAACAACAACAAAAACAGGTGAAAGTAGCTGAAAAAAGTTTTAAATTTGCACAAGAAAGCTACAAGAAGCTGAACCAGAACAAAATGTGAAAGGAGCAGTAACAGGTTGTAAACAGATCTAAAGAGTTGAAGGATGTAAAATGAGTTCAATTTTCTGAGGAAAAAAATGGCAGAAAAGGCTAAAGAAGCTTAAAAAAAGAGATAAAGTTGCACCAATACCAAAAGTCAGAGCAGGATTGTCCTGAAACAGCTGAACTTTTTGATATGATTCGTTGAAATAGATTGAAAACTGGGGGATGAGGAAGATGCTGGAAAACGTAGAGGAGAAGAAATGGATCTCAATAGTGTGAATGCTTCATAAACATTCACGAAAGAAAATCTTTAGTCAGTGCAGAGCTTTCTTTCAGCTTCACAGGTTTTCCTCTAAACTCTCCTTATGACACGTGCGTTACCGTTTGACACATCGCCCGTAATGATCTCTTCACCAACAGCCTACATTGTTCATTTTCTCTGATTCCTACAATTGATTGTTACAATTAAAAAGGCACGAGCCACAGACTCGGTGCAGTTTTGAGGTGAATGCTGAGGCAGGTAGAATATATGTGGAGGTAGAAAACCCAATAATGCAGTAGGGAAAGGAGAATACTGTTGTGTAAGTTGCACACCGACTGGCTGGTGGTTTGGTCACAAACACCCAGAATGAAGTTAAACTGCAGCTGAAGCTTCATGTACTCAGAATTAACTCTCAACCAACAATCACAGCCAAGTGTTATAATGGAGTTACTTACCATCGTCTTCATCGCTGTCAAATTTTGTCCTCTTTCCTTGGAACTGAGTTCTGCCGTGATCTTTTCCACCTCTTCCCTTTCGGCCTCCTCTTCCTCTGCCACCGCCTCTTCCTCTTCCACCTTTTATTTCAAAGTCATAAACATCCTTATACAAAGCACAACAAGCGTGTTCTTCTTTTGAACGTGTCAGATCAAGGTCGAAGTGGTTTACACACGGAGCAGCACGTTTTAAATATTACCTCTGCCTTTTGATGATCGGCTTTGCAATTCTTGCTGCGCTTCGATAATCTTTTTCAGATTCTCCTTCGCCTCTTCTCCCTCAAGCACCTGCCATGTAACCGTGTTGTCCTTCACCTTCAGCTCCCCGCCGTTTGCCTCTTTTGCCTTTTCGAACGCTTCTTTTGCGTTCCCGTCAAAAAGAAGGGTGCCCTTAATGGGAGTAAGGAAACCGGCTTACACACCAACATTTCTCCCTTTCTTTAAAATTTAATTCGTAGGAGAACCAACCTCTTTGGCTCCTCTTGTGAAGTCAACCCACTTTATCTTTCCGTGCCCAGAAAACACTACATGAAAGTCCTCTCGCGACACATCTTCAAGCTCTCCAGAGAACTTCAATAAGCAACCCGTCTGTTCACCCAGCAGCAAACCCTGCAAGGACACGCCCCTGCTTACAACAGTTTGTATTCAACACAGAAACTAACTTGATAGTTGCAAGGCGTTTGGTAATCTTACCATTTCTTTTTCTTCTGTTTGTTTTTGATGCTGCTCTTTTTTCCTTAATAATATATTAAGAAAGTGGTTTACACATATATTTCTTAACAAAAGGTTCAACTGGTTTATGATAAAATAGTTAAATCGTGTGGTCCTACTCTTTAGCTTTTGCTTTTGTCTGTTCTTTGTAGTGTTTTCTTTCTTCTGCTTTCTTTGTATGGTAGTCTTCCCTGAAAAACAAACAGTACATAATTTATGATTTTTTTTTAATGACATGAATCAGTGGACAGATTTTAATGAAACTCAAAGTGATCACTGGATTTACATCTATAACTGATAACCGTTCGAAGATGACAATTCAAGATGACTGCCACAAATAATTGGTATTAGTCAACACAAAAATAACTAATTCAGTCAATTTTGCACATATCAAACTACTATAAATGTTACATGGTACAGTAGTCCCTCTCTACTTCACGGCTCGTTTTTCGTGGACTCACTATCGCGTTTTTCAAAATAAGATTGGACATAGCACACAATTAGCTGATTGATGGATGAGCCGCACGATCAGCATGGAATTTTTATTTAAAATAAATTATTTAGCACCTGCTGCACATTTGTGCAGCCCATAAAGCAGGATAAAACTTCCTCCAGCAGCTGATCAGCTGTTCACCATGCAGCGCGGCGAAGTGGGCGTGGCCAAGAGCGCTTGCAGGTGGCAAAGTGCAAATGAGGCAGGAAGCTGAAATCATGACACTCTGTGCTCTTTTAGAGCGTTTAGAGTTTAGAAACATTGTTTAAAATATTGCAACAGCATGGGAAGGGTTTAAAATGTCTTTTCATATATATATATATATATATATACATAAACTACTACTTACTACTTGTACTACTATTCCTACTTCGTAGTTTTTCCACTTATTTCAGGGTACGGATCTCCCGCGATAAATGAGGGACCACTGTATTAGCCAAGAGTCGTACTCAAAAAAAAACTTCCAAGTGTAACAGATCACACAAGATCACAGGAGATCACACACAATATCAATTACAGGGTTTGACCCTAACAACTATAACTCCATCCTTTCTCTTCACAAGATGATCTTAGTCTAAAACTCTGTCAAGAAAGGCGGAGGGTGATTTGTGCTTTTTCAATTAATGCTACGTCTTTATTTTTTTATTTTTTTCCCCTCTAATGTAATTCTGAATGAAAAAAAAAACAAAACATCAGATAACATTTTTGGGGGCCAGGGACAAAAACAAGTGCAACTTACCGTGACAACACAATCATCTCATTGTCTTTGAATGTTTTTACATCAGAACGTTCCAAGAACTGCTTCGATGACTCTTCAGTGACAAAACAGATAAACACAGATCCCTGCAAATATAAATAATAGAAGAAAAACAGCTGACTAGGGGGTGTGTGTATATATATATATATATATATATATATATATATATAAATAGAGGAATAAATGACAATGTTTTGCATACCTTAAACTGCCGTTGCAGGTTTCTCCTCATCTGGATGTTTTCTATGTTGCCTTTTCCATTCAGCCACTCTTGAATCTCATCAAGAGTTGTTTGAAGAGGAAACCCTTTCTAGATGGGGAAATAATAGATTTTGAAAAGCGGGAAAGCATTTAACACTTGAGTTAGGGAGAGAAAACAGTATATGTACAAAGACAATGTTTAACAGTGCTACTAAATTTTTATACATCTTTAGTTAAAAAAATACAAAAAGCTATAATGTTTGGAATGTGTAGGGAAAATATCACTTATTATAATTATACACAACATTTTGATGCATCAATTAAAATGCTGGTGAATGGGTATGCAATAATAAAAACTTACAACATAAACGGATCTGTTTTTTATTCCGTCTTTGTATTCGTCGTTTATTTCTGGTAAGGGTTTGTCTGGAGACCTCCTGATTTTAGTCTTGTCTTCACTGATCTCCAAGAGACCCGTCGTTGATTTCTGGAGAGCTGCAACGATGACGCTGCTGTCTGTAGTTAAAGTCTTTAATCTAAGTAAAGGCAACAGGGGGAAAAAATATATAGTTTGTTTTTTTTTTAACAAATGCAACACCAACAGCATGTGAAAATCAATTTTCTATCATGTGCATTGATGTCAGTGCAGTGATACAAAGGAAGGAGGTGGAAATCTATAATTGCTTCCTTTTACTGAGGGTCTTGGAATTGCTTCGTCAAGACGAAATAAAGCGTATTCAGTTTGGTTAAAGCTGTTAGTTTTGAAAAGAAAGTAGATGACTATGTGACTATGTAACTATTTACAGTAAAATGCTAATACACAGTTATCGATAAGTTTTGCGACGTATATTCAACATTTTCTTCAAGTGGGGGAACGCATCTTAACTCCTGTTTTTAAAGTGCCAGTTTTAGGCACATTATAAACAGGAGTTAAGAAAGTCAAACAATGTTAAAATCTAAACGAATAGCATTCAAATTGGACTAACAATATATAATGTATACAACTCGTATAGAAAACGTGTAGGCCATGTTATAATAACATTCGGCAACAATACAGTCTTGATTTTTACATTTTAAGTACCATATTTTTGACTATAGGTCGCAGCTTTTTGCATAAATTACAAAGTCCTGCAACGTATAGTCCAAAGTGACTTATTTACGTTTTTTCCCCATATTTATAACCCAATTTTTGGCTGAGAGACGACGATTTCATTCATTTTAACATGGAAAATGTTGAACACAATTATATTCAGTCGCTACAGGGCCCTCAACCAATATGGCAAGCCAAGTGTCTTATTAATAGATAAAAGTGGCTATTAAAATTATATTCTTTATGCATTTTATATTCTGTATGTATTTTATATTCTTTATGCATTTTATATTCTTCATGTAATTTATTCCTGTTGATCTTTGTTCTTACTGTAAAGTGTCCTTGGGTGTCATGAAAGGCGCTTTTTAAATAAAATGATTATTATTATTGAGACACTTGGCTTGCCATACCAAGTCACCTTCGGCTCAATCCAGAACTCCTGGAGCTTCATTTCGCTGCGCCGCTCAGGCGAAATGCAGCTTATTTGACCTTTAAAGTGCATTTATTAAGGAAAAGTTCAACTGAGACACACCTTTACTATAATGTCGAGCAAACAAATAATTGTTTTTAGGTGGTTATCTTGCTAAAAACCTCCCATGAATGCTCCCGAGGCTGCCATTTGGCTGCCAATCGATTTTTGGCAAAACACTGGCCCGTGTCTCCGGGTGGTCAGCGGTGACGCATAACAAATGTGACACGTCAGTGGTGACGCATTAGATGCAACCTATATGGTGAAGCAACTTATTTATGTTTTTTCTACTTTATTAGACATATATGGACTGATGCGACTTATAGGGCGGCGCAACTTTTAAGATGGAAAGTACAGTAGTTGCATTCAAAAAAACGTTCGATATAAAAACAACTGGACTTTATTTGTAACAGAAGACGTTTTGCTCCTCATCCGAGGAGCTTTCTCAATTCAAAGAGCAGAGAGTGAGGGATTCAGTAGTTGCAATTTTTTTCTCTTTTACTTAGTTTAAAACGAGGGTTTCTCTAGAGTTTGCTGCAGTTCTTACAAGCAGTATTACAAAAAGCTGACTAGTCATGCTTTATGTTTCAACTCAAATACTAGGTGCATCATTGTAGTTATTTTGTCACATTGAAATTATTGCTCTAAACCCCTATTTTGTACTTTACTTTCAAAGTCTTTGTTTACATTTTACTTTGTGATATACTCTCAAAGAAAATAATCAGCCTGACATGCATGTTTTTGGTCTGTGGGAGGAAACTGGAGTATGTTTAACCGGAGAAACCCCACGCATGCACAGAAAGAACATGCAAACTCCACCCATAATGGCCCCCTGGCCGGGATTCAATCCGGCGACCTTCTCGCTGAGAAGTGGCAGCTCTACCAACTGCGCCACCACGCCGCCAAAGAAAATACCAGTAATCTAAAATTATATTTTAGATTACTGGTATTTTTGGAGGTAAATTAGCGGTTTAGAATAATTCAAATAAATATAATTATTTGCAGACTTATAACAACTGATCTATACCAGCTAGTTCTCGGAAATCCAGCACCGTATTTTGAGACTTTACAAGTTCAGTGGAAAAAGATAAAGGCAACAATGACAGCAATTTAACAGGGTGTCACTTTAAACCCTTAAAGCTACAATCAATCGACTGTTTCTTGCCACTTAGCCCGTATGCATCAAAATAAATATGAAGTACAACTACTAGAATAAAACGTGAGACTGGAGAAGAGACTCTTCATATCACCTAATTGCCGGTGATATTTCCGACCAGTAAGCTGTTTACTCAAGACTTCATATAAACTAACATTTTGTAGCAACCAAAAAGATAATGCAGTTAGAATACATAAAAACCAACCTGTTGAATTTAAGCATGGTCTCCAAAGTCACCCAGCCGTCATCAAGCTGCAGCTGCTGTCTGAGAAACTTGTCTCTCGGGAGATTGTGATCTCCAAAGTAATACTGGGCAACAATAAGAGAAATATTTTTAGCTCAATTTAGGAATTTATCAATCGTGGAAGTAAAGTTCGAGGTCACAATTATTTACCTCTACTTGACGTGCCACCTTCATCTCAATGGGGGTCATCTCTTCTTGAGTTTCTGCCATTATTGTTCTCTACAGGAAACAGTAAGGCAGATAATGAGCAGTTACCACAAAATACACTCCTCTCTGATGACAACACACTGCCATTGGATACAGATATATCTATGCATATGCAGAACCTAGCCCACGTGTGCATGATTTTATTTTTTTTTTTTTTACTATTACAGTGCTGACTAGTGAATATTACAAGTTGCACTTTTATTTCTTCCTAATCAAACAAGTCCAGTGCTTTCATTCCAGACGAACCATTAAAAGTTTAGAAAAATGCTGATTAAAAAAAATTAGAGCAATGTTAAAATATTTACAATAAAGCTGACATTTTTATCATCTTTGGTGCTTTTATGCGTTTCTTTAGCTTTCCCACGTAAGATAACTGCAATAAAGTAAATTTAAAAGTATGTCATGTCAGTATGAAGCAGTCAAACATTTATATTTACTATTGTGGCCTATAAACTACTGTGGCTAGCAAACCTGTTAGCTTAGCTAGCTTACTTAGCAGCTGCTAACCACCCAAACTTTGTAATAATTTGGAGCAAAGCCACCAAGTTTTACCTAACCCGTAGCGTATCCTGCCTAATATTCATCAGTGTGATGATTATATTGTAAAATAAACTGTTTGAATGTTTTAGTTAACTTCAACACACTGGATGGTTCGTCCGTGCAGCAGCGTGCTATTAAAACGTACTGTAAAAACATTTTGATGAATTTATTACACAACAACATGTCGTCTGTTAATACAAACAACAAACTGAAACATTTTCATCAAAACCAAACGTTATACGTACGATATTTTCGACTGTGAAGCAACTGCTCTTTAAACACAAACCAAATGAACTCCCTCTCTGTGACTCGCGCACGTTGTGGAAATGCGTGCTACGGAAACGCCGAGGGCCAAAAAGATTTCGCTTTTTTTTTTTTTTTTACCTAAACAAAACTATTTGTTTTTATTTTAAAATATTATTGAAAGGGTGGATTTCAAGCGCTTTAATTTTATTTTATTTCATAAATTGTAGTGATTAGTAGAATTTTTACAACAATTTACATTTTAGGGTGTTTAATGATGAGTCAACCAACTTTTTTTAATTTATTTTTTACATTTATTTATACAGGTAGTCTCATTGAGTCACGAGAAGTCATTTTCAAGAGAGACCTGTTTTTGGGAGCAGATGATGGGGGTTAAGGGCTTTGCTCAAGGGCCCAGAGTGGGCCAAATGAGGATGGAGGCACATGTGGGTGTTTCACCTTTTCTACTCACATTTTTAATGTTATCGATCTCGGGAGTTGAACCTGCAACTTCCGATCACAGGTCCATCTTCTCTAACCTCTGCACCACCACTCCACTTGTCTATCAAGGACACTGACACAATTGTTAAAAGGTCTAATGGGTTACTAGTAATTGGACAAATACTCTGTTCAGTTAATACTGTATTTTATTCAAGCTATTGTAAATAATTTGAACAATAGGTAAGATGGGAAACACATGTACCTTCAGTTCCAGTAAACCATGCAAATAGTGTAACACAGGTCTTTGTTTCCCTGAAGGAATAACCCGTTTGCTCCGCTCCAACTTGTGGTGTACGTCCTCAAGGGTCCATTTTGGAGCCTATTCTGGTTTTTCGTTATTTAAAAAATGCTGCCTTTGGGATCTATATTTAGAAAGTATTCCTCTATACCTGAGAAGGTTTGGACATGTCCAGAGGGACAGTGGGTATATTGGTAGAAGGCTGTTAGAAATGCAGCTGCCAGGGAAAATACAAAGAGAACGGTCAAAGAGGAGACATGTGGATACAATGAGAGGACATGGAGGTAGTTGGAGTGAGATGGCGGAGGATGACTTGTTGTGGCACCCCTGAAGAGGAAAAGCCAAAAAGAAGAAGACATTTCCTTTCATTGCTACTATGGCATTTAAATATATTTCTCTTTTAAACTGGATCTCTCTGCAGCCCCTTTTAAAGATATCAAAATCAGAAATGTGTCCCGACAGCTATAGTGCAGTACGGTGGATTGTCCTGGTGGATCAGATTCGTTTTCACAGGAATCTCCACTTGGTCTATGGTGTGACCGCTCTGCTCTTTCAGACTGTTCCAGTGGGCACAGCAGGTCCTCCAGCTCGTTTCTCCAGTTCCTTGTGGAGGGATCCATTTTCCACCAGCATGCGGCCCCAGGCGTTCACCTGTGTTGCATGCTTTATGAATTCTCTCCTGGTCTTCAAGCTCAAGACTCCACTTGGTATGTTGTGTAAGGTGAAAGGAGACATTTTTATATTATACCTGTTTAATCAAAAAGGTAAACACACTGACAAACACTGGGAAAGCAAGCTGACCCTTTCCGATACTCAACAGTTTAAAACTCCTCGCCACGATGGAAAAGCCAAACTTGATGCTTTTGAAAAGGAGCAGTGGATGGAAAATCAAATTTTGATGGAAAATCATGATTATAACATTATATATAGCATTTAACATTATAACATTGATGGAAAATCAAAAAGTTAGTCGTGAATGTTCCTTTATGGGATGATTTAATTGATCGATACAATATGCACTGTATGAATATGGAAATAAATCAAATGTTACAAAAGCTGTGTGCTCATAGAAGCAACGTTCATTTTAATCATCAGAAAAAAAAGTTAAAACGCAAATTGCAAAAATTATTTATTCATACTACTCAGAACAATTTACAGATACAATCAGCGTTTAAAAATTATTCAGTTGAAAATATTAATTATAATGAAACCCAGATAATCCATAGGTGTTGAGAGATCAGAAACACGAATTAAGAAAAATGTAAATCCAAACAGGGAAAAATAATCTAAAGTAGTAATATATTTTATGCAAAGCTAACTCTTGTTGCAGATCAGTCAAAGGTTAAGCGGAACGTTTTCTCCTGCTCCTTGCGTTGGGTGTCACACAGTTTGGACACTTCCTCCACTCTTCTCTGCAGGAGAACCGAGTTCTGATCGATCCACTGCAGTGAGTCCATGTGGGCGTTGAGGATTTTACAAATCTGCTGGAGCTGAAACAAACAAACAAAAAAGAAGAGAGGATGAGATCAATCAGCACCAAAACGTCACCAGAGCAGGTTTATTAACACTTAATGTCTGATCTTACTGGATCACTGGTGTCAGCCGAGCCGCTGGACGTGTTCAGGTGCTCGATGATCTCCTTCAGGTCCTGGGACATCCTCTTTAGCTGCGCGTCAACATTCTCGGCGAGTTTGTACGTTCTCTCTCGCTCCTCGTCGGCGTTCTGCATATAAATGGTTCCGCTCTGCTCTTTCACAGACTCCTCCAGTGGGCACAGCAGGTCCTCCAGCTCCTTCTGCTGGGACAGGATGAAGTCCAGCTCCTGGTTCAGCCTCCTCTGGTCCAGCTTCACCTTCTCCAGCTCCTTGTGGAGGGATGTGATCTTCTCTCCATTCTCCACCAGCATGCGGTCCCAGGCATTCACCTGTGTTGCCTGCTGTAAGAAATGCCTCTCCTGGTCTTCAAGCTCAAGACTCCACTTGTTGATGAGGCTCTCCAGCTGGGCATACGTCATCACAGGAGGAGCTGCTGTGGTACTGATAGTTGTGACCGTCGTAGCTGTGGTGGTGCTGGCGGTGGATGCAGGTTTCAGTCCCAGCGTGAAGGGTGTGGCAGTAGCTGCAGGGACCACTGTAGCTGTGGCAGTGGAGGCAGGCGCAGCGGTGGGAGCTGTTGAGCCCAGAGGTTTGAGCGTGAAGGGTAAACCTCCACCAGCTGCTGTGGTGGTTGCAGTGGCAGGTGGTGCAGTGCCAAACATGAATCCTGTTGTAGATGTAGCAGTGGCGGTGGAAGCAGTCGTGGTGACGATGGGACTAGCAAACAAAGATGTAATGGGAGCTGCCTGAGTGGATGCAGGAGGAGGAGCTGGGGTGGTGGAAGGTTTAATTCCAAAGCTGAATCCCCCACTCTGGGTTGTTGGTGCTACAGGGGTGGAGGCTGCTGTGGTGCCGAAGCTGAAGCCTCCTCCTGGGGCCACAGTTGGAGCTGCAGCTGTGGTCACCTGCACCTTGTTGGCCCCGAAGCTGAACCCTCCTCCAAACGGCATGCCAGTCGCCGTTGTGGCAGCGGGTGCAGCAGTTGGCGCAGCTGTTGGTGCAGCTATTGGTGCAGCTGTTGGCGCAGGCTGCGTTTGGGGGGCACCTCCAAAGGTGAATCCTCCTCCTGCTGGGGCGGGAGGAGTGCTGGTCTGTGCAGACAGCAGGCTACCCAGAGTAAACCCCGAGCTCGCAGCTGGAGCTGTTGCGGAGCCCAGAGCCAACCCTGTCGCTGCCGTAGTCTGAGGAGTCGTACCCAGACCAAATGTGGAGGTGGGTGTGCCGAAGGAAAACCCCGAGCCGCCTGCGGAGCTCTTAGCCGGGGTGCCAAAGCTGAAGGCGCCGGTAGGATTTGTACTGGCCTGGGTGGAAGTGTTGAAGCTGAAGCCCCCTCCTGGAGCCGCGGAGTTGGTTAAAGAGAAGCCCGTGTTGGGGGCAGCGGCGGTGGTCTTCTGAGCTCCAAAGTTGAAGCCAGCAGGCTGTCCGAAATTAAATCCCCCACTCATTTTCTTGTAATAAGAATAAAAACACCAGCTCAGCAATCAGCTATGACTCACTTCCTCGCTGAATCTTTGCGGCTTTTGGCGGGTAGCAATAGCTAACGTTCCAGCGTCCAGCTAACGTTAGCAAGGAGACGCTCAGGTCTACTAGGATGACTTTCCACACTTTAGCGGTAAACAAAAGGAATCATAGGCTTCTCCACGTTACTTTTCAGCGTAATAGAAACTAAAAACTACGAACGCATCATTCATAAAAACGTGGCTCCATGAACGTCATTTTCCACAAACAGGCAAATACTCTGGCTACCTAAAGGAAATGACGATCATGAGGTACTAATTTATCCTGAACTTTGACTGTCAGGTAAATTGTCCCGCCTCTTACTAAACTGGCGAATTTTCTGTCCAATCACAATTCCGAGCTGATGTAGGACGACGTCGGAATGGTTGCCTGACAGACTAATATCAGGGCTATAATAACATCGTTAATCAAAGAGTAAACAAGACCAAGATATACTCTACAAGTGAACATACTCGCAGTTTTTCCGGATCAAACGGGTTTTTAAATGCAAGTCTTTTAAGGTTTATGTCGAGTTACACAGTCATACTTTATCGTCAGTTTAAAACAAAACTATATCAGTAATAGCAATACCTTAAAATAAATATAATTTAAATAAATTTAATAAAACACGAGCTAGACGGAAGATTGGGACGTTATAAACCAAACTCCAATGGTTAAAAAAAAAAATCAAATGGTTACTATTTAAAAATGTTTTTTCGTTTATTTTGTCGAAGTTCATAACAACACAAAACAAATGACTTATTATAACTTGAAAATAGCGTTTATATGTATATAAAAAATACTGAATCGAAACTACGTTGGTATGTGAGAGGTTATCTCTTGACTTTGTGGTGCTCTTTGAATTAGCTTGTTGACTTTTCCGGCTCCGTGGGTTTAGCATGGACACTTGAACTATAATGCACGATGCACAAACATTGCGGTGTGCTTTGTGACGGGATGCTGAAGTTACATTACTCTGCGACATAACGGCTCATAAAAAAATCCACCCGCATTTTTTGGGCCTAGTGTCATAAGAACCAACTTGTGTGGCTCGGAGGGTTTCATCACTGTGAAGGCCCCCTGCTTCTTCAACATGAGGCTAGTAAGATTTCTGAGGAGCAGCGTGAAAATAGGGAAAGATATCGACTATTATTCCAGATTTTCTCCTTCTCCTCTGTCAATGAAGCAGTTTCTGGATTTTGGTAAGAAAGTGTTGCATGTTTAAAACGCATACAAACAAAGTCAAGTGACGTAATGTTTTATGTTGGTCTGTTAGCAAAATATCTCTTGAACCGCAGCATGAAGTTTAATGACACTTGCAGAAAGTAATCACTGGATATACCTCTACAGCTGCCTTACTCTTGGAAGTCAACCTAATTCAAGATGGCCGCAAAATCCAACTGTACTTAAAAACTACAAAAACTGCAATAACGCAGTCAGTTTTTTAGACTCAGACCTAATTATTGGTGTGGTTGTAGCTGAGACTGATCCCAAACAGGTTTTCTAAGCACAGACAAATTGCACAAAATCTTAGTGTAAAACATTGTCATTTGTTTTACACTAAGCCTGTTTTGTTGTTTTTAAAGCGCTTTATAAATAAAGTTGTATTGTTTTTGGAGTCAAGTCTGACTTTGAGCAAAATATCTCATGAACCAATGGATGGATTTTAATGAAATCTTCAGAGAATATTCATTGATTGCACCTGTACAATTGATTAACTTCTGGACCCAACCTTTTCCAAGATGGCCGCCACAGCCAACTGACAATAGAAAACACAAAAATGGCTATAATCTGGTCAAGTTAATGTATAATGAGCTGAAATTTGATGTGGTAGTAGCCAAGAGTCTTTCACAACACATATCCTACAACTCCATCATTTCTCTGCATAGATGTTCTTAGTTTAGTTCAAGTATCTTTATTATCCCCAAGTGGCAATTAGTTTCACAGTCAGTAGACATAAAACATCCGTACTACACAAGACATTAAAATAACAGTACAGAGACCATCAGTGTTCATTGAGAAGCCTGATCGCTATAGGGATAAATGGGTTTTTCAGTCTGTTCGTTCTACATCTGGGCTGCAGATACCTGCGTCCAGATGGAAGCAACCTGACTCAGCATGGAGTGGATGATCAGGATCTGCCAGAATCAGCCTGGCCTTGTTCATTGACCTCGCCTTGTTTAGGTCGGTGAGTTTCTGTAGAGCTATGCCAGCAGTTTTTCTGCACATCCTGACAATCCCCGAGAGTTTGTTCCTGTTTTTTTTTTAATGCTTTAGCATTAATGGCGGCAGACGATTATATGCTTTTGTCGTGATATTTTGCTCATTAAACTGCAAATAACAAAGCATATAGATTGAGATTATTCTTTTATAATTTGAGTACATATTGATGCTGTAAATCTGTTTCATTTTGTCATCCAGGCTCAGAGAATGCATGTGAGAAAACGTCCTTTACCTTCCTCAGACAGGAGCTACCCGTGAGGCTGGCCAACATTATGAAGGAGATCAATCTGCTGCCAGACAACCTGCTGAGGACTCCATCGGTGCGCCTGGTCCAGAGCTGGTATGCAGGTTCTGCTTTCTTCCTCTCCGCAAATCTGTATAAACTCCAATCTTCAGTAAAGTTTTTCACTGGTTTCCATGTAGGTACATGCAAAGTTTTCAGGATATTCTCGAGTTCAGAGACAAAAACGCAGACGATGAGAAAGTCACGTACGAGTGAGTTGTACTACGAAAGTAGCTCATTCGTCGCTGCAAGTTATTTTCCAACATTTAATTGAGTCTTTTATTAGCTTCACAGATGCCGTGATTAAAATCAGAAATCGCCACAACGACGTCATCCCCACCATGGCACAGGGGGTCGTGGAGTACAAAGAGGCGTACGGCACAGATCCGGTGGTCAGCCAGAACGTTCAGTACTTCCTGGATCGGTTCTACATGAGCAGGATATCCATCAGGATGCTGCTTAACCAGCACAGTGAGCACGTTCTCATTTTGTTGCGGTTTCTAACAGGTCATCGGTGATCATTTGGTTGTTTGAACTGCTGCGGGAGGAATCAAGATGCTCCAGTAAAAGTAAAATAATTCACACATTTTCTAAACTTTTGCAGTCTTTTAAACATATTCAAATCTGCAAACCAAGAATCAGCTTGCCGTATTTAAAGGCACGACCGTGTATGAGTGATGCTTAGGTGAAGGGGATTAAACCTGCGGTTACTTTCACTACCAAAGGTAGCGGGACGTTTTGTTTGGAGGAGAAACAGATCTCCTTCTGTGTGTTTTCTGTCTTAAAGATCTTCATTTTCCTCCTTTATGCTTGTCAATATTTTCCCTGTAAATAGTTCTGGGCTGTAACAGTGACGGAAGTCAGAAGTGATTTTTCACGTTTTCAGCAGCAACAAAGAAAGTGTACTCTGAGCTCATGTTACTGAAACGACTGAGTAGATCCACTTGACCAGGCGTCCTGTGTAAGGAGGGTGAAAGTCCTCGTCACAGATGGTCAGGTTACAGTTTGGGAAAAGCGAGTACAGATAATAGATGGATGGATCTTAAAGTGACTGAAAACAATAACCCTTGATGGAATGCATATCACCCACCTTTCATGTCAAAGTTTGAAACCAAAAGAAGGGACAGGAAATCATAGCTGTTTTGGTCAAACCTTGTAAATGACGTGATGCAAGATATTGCGAGATGCGTCGAGTATGAGTTATGAAGGACTCTCAGCTGATACCACACTGAATTTTAGCTCAATATTTGTCAAACCAACTGAATTATAGCCATTTTGGTCTTTTCTAAAGTGAGTAAGTTGTGGCTGCCATCTGAAATTGAGTTGGCTCCAAAAGTTAATTACCATATTTTTCGCTGTATAAGTCGCAGCTTTTTGCATAGATTAGCATGCCCTGCGTCTTATACAGCGAAGCGACTTATTTATGTTTTTCCCCCGTATTTATAATCCAAATTTTGGCTGAGATCTGACGATGTCATTCATTCTGACATGGAAAATATTGAACACTACCGTTTTCAGCCACTAGAGGGCCCTTGAGCTTTATGGCAATCCAAGTGTCTCATTAATAGGTAAAAGTGGCTATTAGTGAGACACTTGGCTTGCCATACTTAGCCACTCCGGAACTCCTGGAACAAACGTCAAATGAGCTTCATTTCACTGCGCCGCACAGGTGAAATGCAGCAGATTTGACCATTAAAGTGCATTTATTAAGGAAAAGTTCAACTGAGACACACCTTTACTATAACGTCGAGCAAACAAATAATTGTTTTTAGGTGGTTATCTTAAATTTAGAAGAAATGCACAGCGAGTCCTCCCTCTGCGTGCTCTCACAGCAGTGAATGGACTTTTTTGAAATGCAGCTGATTTGACCGTCAAAGTGCATTTATTAAGGAAAAGTTCAACTGAAACACACCTTTGTTATAATTTCGAGCAAACAAATAATTGTTTTTAAGTGTTGATCCTGTTAAATTCTTGTTCGAGTCATCCCGTATACGCTCCCACGGTCGCCATTTGGCAGCCAATCGAATTTTGGCACATCTGAGACGCGTCATTAAACTGACGTCCACGTTATTGGTCTTAGTCAGGACCATTTCTTGACTTAAATGCCTCCTAACATCTGCTTTAATCCAAATAAAATGGCAGTCGCATTAGAGCAGAGTTTACTTCTGTCCAGTGATTTTATCCCTACTAAGTAGTAAGTAAGTTATCCTACTTTTAGATTCTAAATTGTTTAACTTCAGAAATGTGTTTTTTAACCTTCAGAATCATTTTAATGCTCTTCTAAGCAACATGTCTTGTATTTTCCTGACAGACGTGTTTGAACCCACTTTTACTTTTCTGTGTGAATGAAAACGTCGGACTGAAAGTTTTGAATCTGGACTTGGAACTTAGACGTTTGTTCTCGCTGTGCATTAAAGAATCAAATTATTTCTTTCCAAACATCTCTCGTTTCAGCTCTCCTGTTTGGTGGGAATGTCAAAGTGAATCCTGCACACCCCAAACAGATCGGCAGTATAGATCCACACTGTGGGGTCAGCGAGGTCATTAGAGGTAAGATTAGGCTGCTTTTAATCCCATCCTCAGGTTTTGGGTCATTATTAAACTGACATTCTGGGTTCCAGGAGCCTTTTATAGGTTTAATAAACACAACAACCGTTCTCTTGTAGATGCGTACGAAAATGCAAGAAACCTTTGTGACCGTTACTACATGAACTCTCCTGAGCTGATCCTGGAGGAATTCAATGGTAATTTGGATTTTAGCACAAGCATAAACACAAATAATTTTAGATCTCATCTACTTTAATTGCATTATTAGTGGATAACTAGTTCATACGTGTCTAATACATGTGTGTCCTTCCAGCCAAAGATGATGGGAAGCCCATCACTGTGGTGTACGTTCCATCCCATTTGTATCACATGGTGTTTGAACTCTTTAAGGTGAGTTTCGCTCCGGTCCTCAGACCTGTTCTCAGCTCACAGTTTCAGCTACGTTCTTTTTGTGCACCGACCAGAACGCCATGCGGGCCACCATGGAGCTGCACGGAGATTCACTGGAGTATCCAGCCATTCATGCACAGGTCGCACTGGGAAAGGAGGATCTGACGGTGAAGGTGAAAAGAGAGCAAACTCTCTGAATGTTTTAAGTAATCAAACGGTTTGTGTGTTTGCTGTAGTACAAAGAGTTGTTGTTGTTGTGTAATCCTCGTCAGGTGTGCGACCGTGGAGGCGGCGTGCCGCTTCGTAAAATCGACCGTCTGTTCACCTACACGTACTCCACAGCGCCGCGGCCCAGCATTGATGATTCCCGCGCTGCTCCTCTGGTCAGTGACGTCGGACAGAACGTTGAAATGATTCGTTTTATGAACGTGAAAGCATTCACACTATTGTGATCCATTTTTCTTCCCAACGTTTTTTAGCATCTTTCTCATTCCAAAATTTTTGTGTTAATTCTGCAATTCTTATTTAAAACAAATTCGTCTTGTTCAGGATAACCCTGCTATGACTTTTGGTAATGATGCAACTTTAGCTTTTTGAAATATTTAGCCTTTTCTGCCACGTGTTTTCCTCATAGAAAATGAATTGAGCTCATTTTACATCCTTCAAATCTTTAGCTTTGTTTACAACCGTTTACTGCTCCTTTCACATTTTGCTCCGGTTCAGCTTTTTTTCAGCTTCCTTGTGCAATTTTTAAAAAAAATTCAGAATCAGAATAAACTTTATTGGCATTGCGCCGAGATACGAGAATATGTACGTACAGTCGTCTGAAAGATGGGCGGAGTGCACGAAGCTGCGGCTATAAATAATTAGCACGGCCCTCTTATTCTTATTCCGAATAATATTTTGCTTAGATGAGAAAAGGAAAGAAAACGTGAGGAGAGACTGTATAAAAAAAAGATCTCTCACTCCGTGTCCTAGACGGCACGATTTGAGACATAAAAAAAACTACCAGCTACTTTTAACTATTGTTTTCAGCTGTTTTGTGCTCTCTTCAGAATCTTTTAACTACAAAATGTTTGTGCTTCTTCTAACTTCTTTCTGCTAATTTCAGTTTATGCTCCTTTCAGCATATTTCTGCTATTTCAGCTACTACTTAGTTTTTATGCCAATTTTAGCCTTTTCAGCTAATTTCACATTTTTTTGCACTAATTTAAACTTTTTTTCTACCTAACTCAGTGAAAATGTGCTCTCTCCACTTGCGTTTGGTAATTTAAGCTTTTTTTCTGCTGTTTTTTTTTTAGCAACTTTTCAGGGTTTCTTTTTGTGTGTGCTAATTTTAGCCTTTTCAGCTAATTTCACATTTTTTGCACTAATTTAAACTTTTTTTCTACCTAACTCAGTGAAAATGTGCTCTCTCCACTTGCGTTTGGTAATTTAAGCTTTTTTTCTGCTGTTTTTTTTAGCAACTTTTCAGGGTTTCTTTTTGTGTGTGCTAATTTCAGCTTTTTTCAGATAATTTCCACTTTTTGTGCTCATTTCTGCTTCTTGCAGCCAAATTGAAAAACATGTTCTCTTCTTTCTTCTGCTATCTTAAGCATGTTCGACCTTTTTTTAAAACTTTTTTTAGCTATTTTTGGTAATTTCCAGATAAATTGATAGTAGACAGATGGTAATTTTCATGGTAATTTCTGCTACTTCCAGCCTAATTTACTTATGTTTCAGCTATTTAGCTGTTTTTATGCAAAATTGAGTTTTTTCAGCTAATTCCACATTTTTTAGCTAATTTCAGCTCTTTTAGTTTTCTTCAGGTAGTTTAAGCTTACTGTATTTCTGCCTTTCAGCTATTTTTCAGCCATTTTTTGCTAATTTCAGCATTTTTAGCTACTTTCATAATTTTTCTGCTTATTTTTGATTATTTAAACCTATTTCAGTAAATGTTCTTTATGCTTTCTTCTGTCAATTTAGGCTTGTTCTTCCATTTCAGCTGTATTTCAGCATGTTTTTTGTTTAGCTAATTTCAGCTGTTTCTCAGCAAGTTCTTCTACAATAAGCATTCACACTGGATTTTCACAGGAAATGCAATTTCTCTAGTTTTAGTTGCTTTTATGTCACATTGTTTAGACGTTTTATTTCAAAGTACATTTTAAATGCTTGTGTTGGTCCACGCCAGCTCATTTTAGGAGTTCTCAGGTGATTTGTGTGCTTTTTTTTAAAAATTAATTTGTTCAGTCAACATGATAATGTTTCATATATGAAGAGTGATTGTTTAATTCTGTATTTTTCCCCCCAGGCTGGTTATGGTCACGGCCTGCCCATCTCCCGACTGTACGCTCGGTACTTTCAGGGCGACCTCAAGCTTTACTCTCTGGAGGGCTATGGAACCGATGCTGTGATCTACATCCGGGTAACTTGAGTCTCACTGCAGCAGAGTTAAACGTTCCTCCTGCAGAATGAAAATCACAAGGCAAATGATGTTTTTAATCTTCTTTTCTCAGGCTCTGTCCACCGAGTCCATCGAGAGGCTCCCCGTGTACAACAAGTCGGCCTGGAAGCACTACAAAACCATCCACGAGGCCGACGACTGGTGCGTCCCGAGCAAAGAGCCGAAGGACATGACCACGTTTCGGAGCTTCTAAAGCCAAAAAGCACATGTTCTTGCAGCACTGTGCAAGATTCTCATTAACGAGTGTTTTAGTATTTAAACCGATCAGTTTGAACAGGAAGTTAAAAAAAAAGAAAGAAAAGAAAATGGATGCAGGGAAGAACGGACACTTTTAATGCCATATATTTTAGTTTTTCGAAGGAGCATCCTTTATAGAAATAACTGTGCGTTTAAAACCAGGTTTCTATAAACAATTGTAAACAATCAGTTTTTAGTGAGTTTCCAGCGCCACCTACTGAACAAGATATTCCTGTACTAATGCCAGTTTTTGTCCGGGCTGAAATATTCTGGTGCCCCGATGAGTTTAAATCCAATTTTTTTGCGTTGAGGAATAAATTAAAGTCCGCTTGGCTCCCACAGTTCAGTGACATTTGCACTGAAACAAAAGGACATTCATAAATCTAAACTCATTTAAGGTTTTAGCTGCAGCTTTTATTTTGCTTAAATTTATCAGCTTCATGTTAATATTGATACTTTTTTTTTTTTTGCTGCATTTTGTTCAAAGCTGCTGAACGTTTATGCTGTCCGTTTGATTTTAGGTCAAGTCCTCTTGGATAATAGTTACAAACTGGATCACTGGAATCCATTACAACTGAAAGAAATAAGACTATAGATTTATGTAACGTTTTAATGTTGCATTGTTTACAAACATGATTGTGACCTTTCTCAGCGTCCTGGGACTTGGTGTCGCAATATTAGGAGTCATTTGTATAAACTGTAGTTCATCGTGTTGCACTGTAAGCACTTAACTGAGTAGATCATGATTAGTCAATAAGAATTATTCTGCTCGTCTATGCAAGTGAAGCGCCGTGTTTCTGCTTGTGGATCAGTTTTGGTTGAACTCTGCAGTGAAGCAGACGCGTTTCTAGGAGGATGCTCAGTTGAAAGAAAATCTTGAATAAATTATTTGAAAAGATTGTGATTGTTTGGAAAAGTACATTTTCATATTGGCAGTAGGTGCTGCTGAAAAGTAATACCATATTTTCTGGTGTATAAGTTGCTCCAGATTTTAAGTCTCATCAGTCAAAAAAAAGGCATCATGAAGAGGAAAAAGAACATAAGTTGCGTTTATTATGCGTCACTGCTGAACCCTGGGAAACATGGGCTGGTGTCATGTTAAAAAATCAATTGGCGGCCGCAGGAGCATGCACGGGAGGACTCGCTGTTGCAGTTCTTCAAAATTTAACAAGATTAATACCTAAAAACATTTATTTGCATGACATTATAGCCAAGGTCTCAGTTTAACTTTTCCTTAATAAATGCACTTTAATGATCAAGGTTTGGCGGGGGGGGGGGGTAACGGTACAGGAACACAACATATATGCCTACCGGTAGTTGTCAAAAGCCTACAGGTCCCTCTCACACCTCTAGTGGCTGTAAATGGTAATGTTTACTCTGGTCCATATCAGTATGAACATTTAAAGCATCTGTCAAAAATTATATGGGAAAAAAAAAAAGTATACGTCACAGGACTCTGGCAAATCTATGAAAAAACTGACTTATACGCCTGAAAATACGGTAATTAGAAAGTGTTTTTATTAACGCCAGTTATTTGTGGTATAAGAATGAAAACAAAGCAAGTCACGAGTGAAAATGAGTTTATTGATGCCGTTTGTACCAAGAATCTTCTCACCATAGAAAATGTTCTTGCAGTCAAACCGTTCATGTTCTACGCAGAACATGTTTTAGAAGAGGAAAAAGAAAAGCACTTCGGTTTGCGTTTCATTGTTTCGCCTCACATTTACACACAGACTTCTGTGTTTTGGTCCTGTGAGGTGCACGTCCTGTGTGTATTTATTTACACGGAGCATCGTGGTACCGTCTGAGCGGTACCGAGCCTGAGTGGAGCAGCAGCGTTCACTTGGTCCCTACTTGATCATTTTCACGCTTTTCTTTCAGCAGAAAATTAATGGCCTAGCTATTCTACTTAGTAGAAAACAGAGTATAAAACGTACAATGGAATTTAGATATAAAATATGCAGTTAACACTAAAGTATAAAACTTCTTTATACATTTAAAACCTTGTCACCCACTCGAGCTTAAATGACAAACGTAGTGCTTTTATCTGAACTGTACAATTACTGTTCCCACCAAGAGCTCAACACAAAATCAGATGTCAGCAAACATACAAAGTGTATTTAAAAAAACAAAAAAACAAAACTGATTACATATTACTTTTATAGGTAAGTGTGCATGATCTGTAAGAACTAAAATCATTTTTTGTGTGCAGAATTGAAAATTCTAGCTTTTTAGTGGTTAAAATGTCTGAATATTCATTTTGGTCACAAACCAAATATAACATTCCTAAAACTGAAGTTCATTCATCTGAAGGAAAACGTGGACAAAATAAACCGAGCATACAGAATGAACATAAATCACAACAGACATCTCAGCACGAGGAGACTCCAGTCACAGATTTGATATGTTTGTTGACATTACAACGTCTTTTATCAGCTGTTCCCAGTCCAACACAGATCATTTACACTCTATGGCCAATGTATAATGGTTTAACTTGTGTCTCAGGACTGTGGGTAGATGCACCTGAAGAAAAGCTGCACAGGGAAAACATGAAAACATCACACAGGAAGTTCCCAGCTGGCCAAGAGGGGCCAACCACCAAATTACATACAGGCTGCAGGAAAAAAGGGATTTGAGTTCGGAACAGTTGAAATTCATGGAAGGACTTGATTCTGACAGCAGCTGATTCTGACAGCAGCCGATTCCTCAGCAGCCGATTCCTCAGCAGCTGATTCCTCAGCAGCCGATTCCTCAGCAGACGGAGTCATTAGAAACGGGCAGTTTAGCGCTGCGTCGACCTTCCTTTTCCTTTTTTTCTCGCTGTTTCTCCAGCTTCTCCTGGGCCTTTTTCATGTCCTTAAGCTTTTTCTTGATAGTTGAACGATCACTTTGACTTGAAACACCAAGCGCCTGAAGAGAATGTGTGGTACTTTGTCAAAACTCACTACACAAACCAAACTATGAGAAAAAAAAAAAAAACACTTCAGCCACAAAAAGGGCAGTAATTTTCTTGATCAGGCTGTGTTCTCTGAAGTCAGAGCCACATTTGTTTATTTCATAACTCCACCTCCATCGTTGCACTTGTTTAAATCATTATTTAAAGACGTGTTTGTTTTACCTTCAACTTGTCACTGTCTAAGTTCAGCAGCTGCTGGCCGTCGACGCCCTTAGCTGTGAAATCAGGTGTGTATTGGTCCATATTCATGCCCATCAACCAGTGACAGACCTGCTGATTGGTCCACTCAGAAACTGGTCGATTCTGCCACTGGTACTCCTTTCCTACAGCCACTGGTTCATCATCCAAAGTCTGCACAGAAAAAAAAACATCACAGATGGAGGTTAAAATAAAGATACTGTTACTTTGACTACAACTGTGTGGATCAGTAATGTACACGTGAAAAAAATACTATTTGTTTAATATGTAGACTGATTTTATTTAATTTTTTCCTAACTTTCTTTAGAGGCAAAGCAGCCAGTAAGTCGCCTGAATCTACACACACAAAAAAAGCAAACTAGAGCATGTAAAAAAAAAAAAAAAGTTTTCCACAGCTGACACATGGAAAACAAGCGTGCAATGACAGAAAAATACCAGTAAAACAGTCAATCATCACACTGAAGGTTGGAAATGGACTATCCCATCACAGTAGACGATAAAGCAAACTAAAAAAAAACATACAGTGCAAACCAGCCGACTCAAGAGAAGCTAAGCCGCAACACAAAACAAATGGTTTTAACAAACAGACATGCAGCGCTCGTACTCTCTGTCTATTCATGGTTTAATCTGTGCTTTGAAAGGGGAGAGCGGGCTCAAAGAGCATGCTTGAGAATGTCCCCTTTCAGCTGCACCGGGGCACCTTGCACAGCTTTTGTGATGGCGCAGCAAGGAGAGCACTCACCTCGCTGGAAGAGAAGATTAAAGTGTGCGAGCGCCCAGACAGATTGGGTTCAGCGACTAACCCAGAGATGTCTGAACTGGGACTGGCAGGGTTAGAATCGTCTACGAGTGAAAAACTCTGGAACAAGTGGAAAGAAGGATCGCATTTACTACAGCGAAACATCACCAAACAACATTTATCTTTCTTTTAAATCACTACGAGAGGCAAACATTAAAACGAAAATGAGGGTTAAGCGTGGTAACGGACTAAAAATGTGCTCACAGATAATTAAAACTATTTATTACAGTGGCAGCTGTTAAGGTTATTGATTATATAAATAAGGATGACTGTGACGTTCAACAGGTGAAGGAAAAAAGATGATCAGAATCTACTGTGCAACAATTTTCACATTAAATAAAACTAAATAATCCACCACCAAAACTACATCGCCACCTTCTGAACTACAGCAGCTAACGATGCTACTGCTAACGAAACATCACAAAACACTCAGGTATGGGGTAACGTTTTCACTTGAGGCACAACATGACATTTGATTAGATATGGGCTTATAATTTACACACGTTAGGAAAAAAATTTAAATAGAGGAAAAAGTCCAAAACCATAAGTTGTTGAATTAGCAAAGCACATTTTTATACTAATTAAGCTTGTGCACAAAAAAAGCATTCCATCAGCGTTGCACATTAAAAAAATGCACACACCATGTTGGTTTGCATACAATACTCAGAACTTGTTTTCCAAGACAGCTCCACAAGTTCTCAACAACTTGTGGCTTCATCTGTTTCTTCTAACACATGCCTGAATAGTTTCTTGATGTCAATGAAAAAGAAGAACGGGTACAATTTACTGCTGAAACTTTACCGCATACCCACTACAAAGGCTACAGCAAATTTTTTAAAGGGGTGTGTTGAAAGTGAGGAGTTAAAAATATGGATTAGTGATCCACTACTGTGTTGTAAAGGGCAAGAGTGTAACAAAAATGAGCATACTGTACCAAATCTAACGAGCGACTGAATAAAGAGGACCAGGAGAGATTTGTCTGTTTGAAGGAAACACGGTCAACACAAATATATCAGAAAGCGAATACCGTAAAATCTCACAGGAACAGAACCAATAATCTGCTGCTGCAGTTTCAGCTTGTCTTGAACTCATTAAACTGTATTTTGGGAACGGCAGCCCACCAAAGCCTGAACAACTGCCAGGCTTCCCACCGGGTACATTTGCTCTGTCACTTGCAAATTTAGGTCACGATATCCCACAGACAAAACAACACAGACACTCTTCTTAAACGACTTACTTTTGGTGGGAAATTGTTCTTTCTTCAAAGTCTGGAAAAATTCTCTAAAACTCATTTTCTTTTCTTTATTCTTCTGAAGACAAAACACTTGATTTGTGTGTAAAATAAAAAAATAAATAAAACCACTGGGCGTACATTCTGCTCTCGGAAACATCGGAGTTTTGTATAAAACATAACTCAACAATGCTAGTATAAATAATTTAACATGTTCGTTGGCATTCAGATTGGTATTATGTGCTGCAAAGAATACTCAGTTGAATGGGCTTTTATGGGTTTATTTAAGAAAAGAGAACCAGTGGATGAGGAGAATTGTAAGTAAAGCAAAGAAACATGATGAGAGAAGTGTTTTTAGTGTACAAGACTTTTTTGAAGGAGTTCAAAAGAAATGAGCTCCATTATGCTGCCACTTTAGGTTGTTCTGCTATGCTCAAATTTAATCAGGTGACATGAAGACAGCATGACTCAAAGCAAGGACTTTTTTTCCCACAGCCACAACATAATTATGGTTAAACCAAGGTAGACTTGAAGTTTCTTCTTTCAGTGCAGTCGTGGTACTTTACAGTTAAGTTTTCTGTTGCAGGTAGTACTTCTTAAATAGTACTAACAGATATGTTATTTGGTTTGACCTTTCCTGATGTTCAAAGCAAGACGAGCTGGTTAAAATGTAAAAACACTCCAGACCCCTGACTGATCAGAGAATCGTCTGTGGGTTTTAAATAAAGAGTCTCTGCAGCAGCTCACGTAGTCAAATTACTGTTTTAGAAATTTGTTTTAGTGTCAAAAACACAATTTATAACGAGTCATGGGTTTCTCATTTCTGTGTGTGGACTGAGTAGTTTACAAGACAAATACAGAAGCACTTTTTTATTTGTGTGCATTTATTGATTTGCATTTTATCTAATGTTGAGTAAAGTTGAGCTTTGACTCTTGAAAGCCCACAAAAAATAATTATACTCTTTTGCAATGAAAGTCTGTTGTAAACTCAGTGGTCTATACTCAACACCGAGTCTCTTTGGGTAAGAGTTTGCTCAATCAAAGCAACAAACATGTCTCTGCAGTATTTTAACTTAAGCAGGTGAAGCCCACTTGATGAACAAACCAGGAAACAAACTAATCGTGGCATTTTGTGTTGGGATAGCTTAACACGGTAAACTGGGACAACAGAGGATATGAATAAAGTTTAGGAGCCGAATGAGTCATCAAATATGATGATTAATTGATGTTGAACTACAAACAAAGAATTAAGACAACGTACTAAAAACTGTTTTGTTTAAGTCCTTTTCATATGAATATTCTGTACTCGGTATACATTTCCATTGTAAGAAATTTACAGAAAGTTTGATACCTTGGTTTTGCGATCCTGGCTTTGCTCACTGCTGGTCTCATTGGTAGCGTAAGGCAGGCTGCTGCTGGACGAGGAGGGCTCTCTGTCTCTGTCCCTCTCTTTGTCTCCAAACCACGAGAACGGCATACAAGTGGGGATGGAGGTCATCGACTCTGCAGGAGACAAGTTCCCTCCAGATTCCTCGAGCAAGTCTGAAGACCCCCTGGACCCCCTAGAGACACAAAGGTGTCAAGTACTGAAATAGGAATCATTCTTTTTTTAATTTAATTTAATGCTGTCATAAAATACCTGCTGTCCAAAGATGCTCTCAACGCCTCTTTGTCATGCTTTTTTCCTTTACCACCTGATTTTCGGAGGCCCCTGTTTCAATCATATATGTTTTTGTTAAAAAGGATGAGAACTTGGCTGTAACCCATTAGTGAATTACGTGAATACTTACCCAAAGTCTGGAAATCGTCTTTTAGGTTTCGCTGCAGATAAAGCTTCACTTGGCTCCTCTATAAAGAAAAACAATACAAGAGTCTCAGTAAAAAGAAGAGGCTTTGCTATTCCAGGTATCTCATTTGTATTTCTGCATACCTTTGAGCTCTTTCCCCTTGGTTTTACAGTCGCTCTTCTTAACGTTATACAGGAAACCAGAGGGAGATTGGGGTGAGGAACTGTGTTTTGGAGGGGACATAAGAGGACTTCCAAAACTTTCAGTACTGTCTCCTTGAGACGGTGACAAAGATGGGCTGCTGGAAAGCTCTGCTTTACTCTTGGAAGCGTCTCTAGACTCGCTTGGATCATCTTTCTGTTCGTTTGTGGGATAACAGACAGGGACGGGGAGAGCCAGGCTCTCCTGGATGGACCTTCGCCTTCTGATAGATCCCTGCTCCTCCTGCTCATCATCTTCTGCTTCCTGGAGGGATCAGGACAATTATTTACACAACACCTCAAGGAAAACAGAAGGTGTTTATGGAACAAAACATCTGATTGTTACAATACACTTGTACTAAGGAGGAAAAAAGGAAAGTCTTGCATCACATTTTGGCATCGTGTATTACATTTATTCATACAGTTTAGAAAAACTCAAACCGTAAGTTTATCAAATCTGCAGATTTTGACAAACTAGGGTCTGATTTGGAAAGAGAACAGCCATAGAATAAAACAGCCATCTAAGTGCAAACTATTGTCACAATAAAACAAAATGCTGCCTTCACTGTGGCTGATCTGCTCATGAGTTGTCGGGTTATCATGTGCTCTTAACGTTCAGTAAAAAGAAGCATTTTAAATGGGCACATTGAGCATAAATACAGGAAAAACCTGACTTTTCTGGCATGGACGTCAAATCTCTAAGTATCAACTTTTCTGCACAGACCTGAGGATGAGAACCAAGGTTCTCCTTTAGTTTGATCCGAGATGGAGCCTGACGTTTGGACTTCTGAGCCAACCGGCACTTTGCTTTCTGAGCACTTGTGTCCAAGCGTTGGGTTTCAGGAAACTCGCTCCAATCTTCCTCTACAGGGAAGCACATTAAAAATATAAACAAACATGAGTGTACAATATACTAGTTACTAATTTGGGTTCATCACGCAGCCAACTAAACTCTAGAACAGATCACAATTTTTTTTAATGCAAAAAAAGAGCAGCGCAACAGCAGTAGAGTTTCAGTGTGTAAAGTTAGTATTTCGACTTTTTGTTGTCGTTTTAAAAATACAAACTTGTGCAGTTTTTTTAATTTTTTTTTTTACTTTGTTAGACCTTAAAACTACTGAAATTAACAAATTAATAATTAAAATTACTAATACTACTAATAAAAAAAACTACAATTTATTTACTTATATTTTATTTAATCATTTACTTACTCCCTCTGGGATATATTCTCCAGAAACATGGTGTTACTTTTATGCAGATGACAGTCAAATTTATGTTCCATTAAAACCAGATTAACAGTACTCCTTGAACAGACTCCTGGAATGTATGGCAGAAGTCAGAGCATGGATGTCACCCAACTTTTTACATTTTAACAAGCAAAAGACCGAGGTCTTGGTGTTTAAATTCAGTGATGGTTCCAAAGTCTGTGCTGATCTGGGTCCTTAAAACATCTGACAGAGACAGCAACTAACCTGGGTGTGAGGCTGAACAATGACTTTAAACTTGAGGCTCAGATTAAATCAGTGATCCAAGTCTTTTTTTATCACCTGAGACAACTGGTCAAGGTCAAACCATTTCTCTCTCACATCATTTTGAGATTTTAATCCATGCTTTCATTACAAATCATCTGGACTACCGTCATGCACTTCATGTCTGTCTGAGCCAGTCATTACTGACTCGACTTCAGCTGGTTCAGAATGCTGCTGCTCACCTTTTAACTGGTACCAGAAAACAAGAGCATATCACATTGTTTTAAATTACTACAATGGCTCCGGGTTCATTTCCAGATTAATTTTAAGGTTCTTTTATTCGTTTTCAAATGTCTTCACGGTGTCGCCCCACAGTATCTGTCTGACCTGCTCCAGCTGTACGTTCCTTCACGCTCTCTCAGGTCAGCAGATCAGCTGCTGCTGGTCATCCCACAGTCCAACAGGAGGCTCAGGTGACCGAGCGTTCTCAGTCGCTGCCCCTAAACTGTGGAACGAGCTGCCTTTGACATCACTTCCTGTTTTTAAATCTTCTGTGAAAACACATTTTTTTTGCTTTGGCTTTTAAATCTGCTTGAAATGTTGGTTTTACAGTTTTTAATTTATTTGCTTTATTTTTACGGTTTGCTGTTTTATGATTTTAACAATGTTTACGGTACCAGTTGATTTTATGGTTTTTATGCTTGTTTATATGTGTTAGTGTGTACAGCACTTTGACTAATGGTGTTGTTTTAAAGTGCTTTATAAATAAAGTTGGATTATATTATTGTATAAGAAAGGTTAGGCACTGTATACACCCCACCTTTAACAAGTAATTTCAAAAATACTCTCTCTTTTTCAGGTCGAGTTAAAAAGCTATACATCACAGTTCAAGTTTCAAATTCTTGTGGTCGAAAAAATGAATTAAATGAAAAGCTAAATAAAAGAAAACACTTAATAAAGTCTTGCAGCAATCTAAATACTCCTGCAGAAAAGTTCCCAGACCAACAAAGTCCATGCTCAATAATCCAGGTATACAATCCAACAATTTTCAGTCAGTCATCTGGACAGTTTCTTTTTTTTGTGCTGAAACGTTTCATCTTCCATCCAGAAGGCTTCATCAGTCAAGGAAGCACACAACACAAAACCGATTCTTCCCCAAACAGCTTACTCCAAAGTGGAACAAACCAGTTATGTTGGTGCTAAGATGGTGTCTTTGGCATGCCCCCCCTCCAGAGCTGGCCCTCTTCCTCATCGACAGTCATGTCAAACTGGCTCAAAACCAACAAAGTCCATGCTCAATAATCCAGGTATACAATCCAACAATTTTCAGTCAGGTCATCTGGATATTTTTTTTTTTTTTGGTGCTGAAACATTTCCCAGAGTTTATTAATAAATGAATGCATACTAAAAAAAATTTTAAAAAAATCACAATGTAGTATTTTTCTCTCACACACATTTTTTTAGACCATGAACTTACAAAACACTATAAGCTTAAAAGGTTTAGGGTTCTAATTATCAAGGCGTGTTGTGTGGAGTCAAAGATATTAGAGCATTTTACTAATTTCAACATGTAAATGGTTGCCACACATCAATGATCACACCCTCACAACCACAAGTTCATCTGTGAATCTGTTCTGGACTGCAGGGGTACAGGAGGATGCTCTGTGTTCAGCTGGTCAACCTACATCTTTGTCTTGCTTTTCAGATCAATGAAGCTGTCCCACAACTGTTATATACTTTGAAAATAAGGCACAGCAAAAATGTCCTAAATCTGCACACTATATAAGGGCCAGTATTAAACCACAGAGAAAAATAATTGTTGCTTACACTGCTGTTATGACAGAAATGCCTAGTCTCACTCAAATGTCTTGCAGAACTTATTTTTTATTTTATTTTTTGTTTTCCAGAAAGGTCCCATTGAGTTGCAACATCTCTTCTTCCAGGGAGTACTGGTCAAAGTGGTCAAACTGGTGGTGTAGTTACAGTTTAAGAGCAGTCATATAAAAATACACACGTGGACACTTTCAGGATAGGATGTTTGTAATCTTAATTTTTAGTAACTTGTACCTAGCAGAGAGTCAACAGACTGGGTGTTGGTGACAGAGTCTCGGCTGCTTCGTCTCTCTTCAGCAGCAGGTTCCTGGCCGCTCTCGTATTCTTCAACCGAAGCACCTCTGGACTCGAGGTCAGCAATCTGAAGTCCCAAAACAAAAGTCAATCGAGCTGATTTCAGTGTCTCTGGTAACTCTGCAGGTGAATAAAGTTTGGTTTTACTGATGCTGAACCTTACCTTTTTCTGTAGGCTCTCTAGCTGCTCCTTGTACCACTTGTCTTTTTCATCTTGACTCTTTTTTAGTTCCTCCTCTTTCTTCACAAAATCGATTTCTCTGTGGGGGGGAACAGGAGAGACTGGTTATATCACGGTCTTAGATTGTAAACATGTTGAGTTTCATCTGATGACCATTAAACCACTTAAATCCACAAACATATATTCTTCAAAAATAATGCTAACCTACAAGGGAATAAATTATTTTCAGCTATAAGCCATTTTAAAACATTTAACAATTTATGGTATTATACACAAAATAAAGACCAATCCTGTCACTGCTGATAATGTAATACAACTATTTTTCACTAAGTACTGTATCTTTCAAGAGCACATTTTCTTAATATTTCCAAATCCAGAACTGTCAAATTCTCATTATTGTTTTCAAATCTAAAGAAATGTAACCTGGACTGCAAGCATGACCTGCCATGTTTATCACACGTTTCTGTACAATTTGTCTGTTGTGCTTTTACAAAACATCCATCCATCCATCCATCCTATATCTTTTACTCGCTTATTCCATTTTGGGTCATGGGGGTCGCTGGTGCCCATGTCCAGCAATCACTGTGCAAGGGGCGGAGTACAACCTGGACGAGTCGCAAGTCCATCACAGGGCCACATAGAGACAAACGAGACAAACAACCATTCACTCTCTCACTCACACCTAGGAACAATTTAGAGTTACCAATCAGCCTAACATGCATGTTTTGGGTCTGTGGGAGGAAACCGGAGTACGCGGAGAAAACCCACGCATGCACGGAGAGAACATGCAAACTCCACCCAGAAATCCCGGACCGGGATTTGTGCCAGGGACCTGCACACTGAGAGGCAGCAGCTACCAATTGCGCCACCGTGCTGCCTTTTACAAAACATTATTTAATAATTTGTAAAACATGTTTGACACAACAGTATTTCGTCTAGCTATTGAACGGTCACTAATGGTGTGCCACAAGGCTCAATTTTAGGACCCACTCTTTTTACAATTTATATAAATAATGTAGGTTAGTTAAAACATTCCTGACATCTCCTTGCAATCTCTATGCCGACGATACAGTTGTTTATTGCTAAGCTAACACAGTTGCCAAGGTTTTCTACAGTCTGAATTTGACACCATTCACTCTGACTTGTTCCGTCTCAAACTGGTTCTAAATGCTAATAAAACCAAGGGGATGTTTTCAAACAGAAAGTTGGTGCCAGCAACTCTTCCTCCCATCTCATTCATGCATGGTGTTCCTATAGAGTTTGTAGATTCTTACAAATACTTGGGAATAGGGCTGGGCAATATCTCAATATTTTTAAAATATTGAGAATTTCATATGCAATATAAAATGAGACTATATCAATATAAAACGACAAACTGGTAGTCGCATACTCTAGTATAAAATACTTGAAAATCTGCCAGTTTTTTTCCGAGTCTATGGATTCAGGCGACCCCTCCTCCTCTCCCTCACTGAACACAAACCCAGACCCTCACCCGTTCCCCCCGATTCCTGCTGTGTAAAATGTGTGCTGCTGCAGCTCCCACTGTGAACAAGCTAGATGCTTATGCAGAGATCAATCCTCACAATAGGTCTTTGTTGAGCCACAGTGGAGACACTCTGGTGACATGGATGTAAATTCCTGATAGGTGTCAAAATGGCTGGGTAGCTGATACAAAGGAGAGGTTTGGTGTTCTCCAGGAAATGAACTCGTTTAGAGTGGCATGGTATGAAGCAGTCTTCTTATTAAAAAAAACAGACAGATTTATTGGGTGATTTATTTACTGTGTTTCATCTGGTATTTCCACACAGCAGTAACCAGTAAAGCACAAACAGAAGCTCAAACAGCAAGGCTCCGTCAGTGTCGGGAGAGAAAAATCTCCAACGCACAGCACGGCATTTTACAAAGAGCAGTGCGTTCAGTAGCGTCGGAACAGCCACAGTGTATTCAAGAGCATAGGAACCATGAAATTCAAAAAGAAACAAGCCATAACCAAACAGAACCTAGCTCAGGAAACAAGCCTACACAACAATGTCGGCGTTCTAACGGCTTTGTTAATAAATGTTGACTGAATAAAGCCCCCAGTATACTCCCGCGTACGTCCGTCCGAGCGGAGGTACGTGCGTATGTACGTGGAGGGTTGAGACTTCATACTCGAGCGTCCACCCTGAGCAGCTGCAGAGCAGCTTTGCAGACAAGGGCGTTTACCTTCGGGACAAATTGAGGTCGCCGATTGGTCATTTGCTGACACGCCTACTGGATTGATTGACAGGTCGGGGGAAAAAAAAAAAACAGCTGGCAGCCCCAGCCACAGCGGTGTTCTGTGTTTAAATGTTAATAAAATGTTCTAAAAAAACAAAACAAAACAGGGAGCGCTGGCCCTGCAGCCCACACATCAGTTCAGCCCAACAGGAAATCTCCAGACCACGCAGCCACACTGGGACTGATTTTAATTAGTTCGTGACAAATTCCTTCATTTCTCACAATTTCAGTCATGGCATCAACAGAGGAGGAAGAGATCGCTTTATTCTTGGCAAAAAAACAAAAGAAAAGGCCAGATCAGGGATGAAGAAGGGGAATTCAATACAGTGGTGTCGCACACAAAACAGTCTGTCGTCGGGCAATTTATTGTGAGACACTGCGTCCGCGGTCGTAAAAATTTAGCTTTGCGCGGACATGCCCTGCGGAGGTAAGCGCGTCCGTACGCGTCCGCGTACCTCTGCGTACGGATGCGCGTACCTTCACGTACGGATGTACGCAGCAGTATACAGGGGGCTTAAGCTTTGACTCAGAAATATATTTTTATAATTACTTTATGGAAAGAAAAAAATATTGATATATATATTGTATACGTCATTCATCTTAAAAAATATCAAGATATTCATTTTGGTCCATATCATCCAGCCCTACTTGGGAATTTTAACTGATGTACATCTCTGATCTTGCTCAACTCTCAATGTCAGGAAATGCCTTGTAGCTGCTACTTTCCAACCAGCCATTATGGTGACATTATTTACATGAATGCCCCTGCCAGCTCCTTGCAGATGTTGCCATCTACCATGGGGCACTAAGGTTCATAACTGGCTATAACTACCGTACCTATCATTGCACTCTGTAGTCCTTGGTCAGTTGGTCATCGTTATCTACACGTAGGCTCTCACACTGGTTCATCTTTAAATCACTATTTGGTCTGCTGCTTTCTTATATCTCCTCCCACATGTCACACCGTCAGTGCAGTTACAACATGTGTTCTCAGGCCATCATTACCTGCAGCGTTCCCTCAGTCAGTGCAGACTGAACTTGGCAAAAAGGCCTTTTCATACTCTGCTCTTCTAACCTGGAACACCTTGCAACAGGAACTGAAACTGTCCACCTTAATTTCTTTGAGAAATTTTAAACATTTGATAAGGTCAATAGAAATATTAAAGCAAATATGTTCTTGTTTTTAGTATTTTACCTTGTTTTATGTATATGGCATCTTGGTTTGACTGTGTTTATAACTTTATTTGATTTAAATTGCTTTTTGTTGAATTCAGAGTCAGAGAGGCAGAGAGTCAGAGTCAGTCAGTCAGAGAGATTCATTTGTCATTCGCATCTCATGCGGTACATGTGGTGGAACGAGATTATGTATGCAGGGTCCCAGTTACATCCAACAATAAATTGTTGGATGAATTACTGGTATAGTTGTCTGCACTTTATGTTAAAACAGGTCTCTCTTGAAAATGAGCCCTCGTGACTCAATTAAGAGTAACCTGTATCAAAATGATGTTGAATGAATGTTAGCTATTTACATATACTACACATTAGAGATAACATAAATAACTAAATAAACAAAATCATAACTTGAAACTGTGGAGTTTTCCATAAATCTAACTCACTTTTGCTGGTAGTCCTTGATTAGTTTCTTGGCCTTGTTGTATCTCTTGTCCAGCGCCTCGTACTGGACCTGAGTATCAGCTAATTGTTCATTCACGCTCTTACACACAGCCTGGGCTTCTAGCCAGTAATTCTCCAACTTTAGGAGTTTGTCATTGCTGTCCTCAATTTTTTGCTCCAGTGCAGATTCTCTCTCTTCCCACAATGGTTTGTCCTCCTCTGATTTCTTTAGCTGCACAGAGAAAAGGGTTATGTTAGTTTAGGCAGATTTGCTTAATGATTTGCGTAGAACTTGGATCACTAGCTGTCAAACAGTCTCAGTATTTGTGACAAAAGCTGATGGAAACGAACTAGGTCACATATTTTTCCTCTGTGCCGAGTGTGACTCTTTTTGTTGTTGTTTCAGAAAAACCTACAGGAAGTAGGTAAACAAATGCTGATGCATTTAAATTGTTTTATTTGATTTAAATTGAAAGACTTTTATAAGGTAAATTAAATCTACTAGAATAATCACCAAGGTAAAAGAGGACATAAGAGATCAAATTCAAATAGAAATAAAACCATACAAAAAAGGTTTTGCAAACGCTGAATATTGATAGACACCTATATTTTGTTTATTTTTCCATTTCATATATTGTGCTTTGCAACATGAAATTACCATTTTTTGACATATAATTAAAGCTTACTGTTATCCTACCTTTTTCTTTAGTTGATTTATTTCGGCAATTGCGATGCTGTGCTTAACCTGCAGCTAAGTGAAACAAGGAAAATAAAATATGTAGTTACAGCCAATAAAATAGTTATTAAAAAAATATAGAAACACAGACAACAATTGGATGAGGGCGTACTTCGTTGAACCTGAAGGCCATTTGGGAGGTGTCCATGTTGGATGGCATGAACAAGGCCTCTGAATCAGGCAGCTCAAACACTTCTACATTCCTCCCTGGGGAGAAATTGGACCCCAGAATCCTATCTTCTACCACATCGTCCTCCTCATACCGCTCCTCCTGAAATACATCACATGCTGTTAACTCGAACACACCCATCCTGCCCAAATATATGTTCAACACTATGTCCACAATACTCCTAATGTCTAACAAAGTCTGGAGGGAAGAGTGTAACATTTTTCTATCAAAAGATTTCACTAATCTCTTTCAATTATCATTGGACTGGGTCACAAAAGATACCACATGGGCTTGGCAAAAAATGTTTACAGCATTAAAGGCAAAAAAACACGAGCAACATTCTCAGTAGATAAGAGTAGCAACACACCCTTTGCTTAACTAGAAACCTTTTGGAATTTGTGTGCTCCAGTAAATCCTGTTAAGTTTTTGCACAGCTCCTCTGTTGCAAAAACAGAGGCTTGAACTTCAAAAAGCAAACGTTTCACAACTCTGACAGACGGACGGAAGCTGAATGAACCTTTTCCAACACAGCAGATTTGTGACCCATGGCTCACTCACTGCCGGATGCTAATTTCCTGAATGAGCTAGGGAGAGCTGGGATTGGACTGGGAGTGGTAAAGAAAAAACCTTTGTGAATACAAAATGAACAACCGCTGACCAATCTATGGTCTTCATAACCTGCTGACTCACCTCCTCCGTAGAGTGTTCATAAAGATCCTCCAGATGATGCTGCTGGTTCTTCTCCTGCTCTAGTGTCTCACTTATGAGGCGCGCTACCTCACTCTGCGTTCCTGGCTTCTCTCGACCAATCAGGAATCTGTTTCAGACGGGACAGGAAACACTTTGTACAATGTGACACTATACATACTGTATTTTTCGCCTTATAAGTCACACTTTTTTGCATAATTTACATGCCCTGCGATTTATAGGCCAAAGCAACGTATTTATGGATTTTTTTCCATATTTATAAACCAATTTTTTGCTGAGATATGACCGTTTTCATTCATTCTGACTGAAAAAAAAAATTAAGCAGTATCACTTTCAGCCACTTGACGGCAGCAGAGTAGTAGTAGCAGTATGGCATGCTGTTGTATCATGTAATAGGTAAATGTGGCTATAATGACAAATTCAAAAAAGTTCAAGACAAAAAAAACCCTGGATTTTATTTATTATACTTTATTTTACAATTTATTGTTTTTATCTTGAACTTTTTGAATTTACCATGTCCTGGATGACTGAGAATCTTCACCTTAATGACACAATCGGCTTGCCATAATCCCCCACCTTTGTTCTGCTCACTGCTTGGACCGACCATCTAACCAGATGCACTGCCTCTGGCGAAATGCAGCTAATTTGACAATTAAAGTGCATTTATTAAGCAAACGTTAGACTGAGACACACCTTTGCTATAATTTCTTGTTTTTTTTTTCCCTTTATGAAATTTCCAAGAAACGAGCAGCGTTGCTCCTTCTTTTTTCCTCCCTCTGCGCGCTCCCAGAGCTTCTGCGTATTGGCTTTTGAAATGCAGCTGATTTGACCATCAAAGTGCATTTATTAACCAAACTTTAGACTGAGACACACATTTACTATAATTTTGAGCAAACAAATAATTGTTGATAAATGTTACATCACTTTTCATTTATTCAACCTTTATTTAGACAGGTAAATCCCATTGAGCCTCAAGGACTCATTTACAAGAGAGACCTGATTTCAACAAAGAATGATGACAACAATGGACAACAGCGACAACAATAAACTTTATAAAAACTCATACAGATTAATTATTTTTGAACAAATATCTTGTTAAATTCTTGTTAAAGTCCTCCTGTGCACGCTCCCGCGGCCGCCATTTGGAAGCCCATCGATTTTTGGCACAACATCGGCCCACATTTCCGGGTTCGACCCACATTTCCAGGTTGTCAGCGGTGACGTGCAACAAACGCGACGCGTCAACGGTGATGCATAATAGATGTGACGTACACGGAGAAGCAACATTTATGGATTTTCCACTTTATTAGACAAATATGGACTGATGCGACTTATAGGGCGGAGCGGTGTGTACGGCGGAAAATACGGTACTACTTAGAAATCCCACATTTCATAAGTTTTGTGAACGTTTCACAGAAATATGCAAATCTTACATGGAATTTTAACGTCACCAGCTGTGGGTGTCTGATTTCCCCATGATAAATCATTAGCATAATCTCTTGTGTAGCCTCTTTTAGCTAAAACAAACTTGCCAAAACTAAGTGCCATCATGAAATAAACTAACAGAGTAACAGCTGCACACTCTCGTAGACAGGAAAATCTTTACAGTGATGTTCAGGGGTCAAAGAGGGGTTGAACTGACCTCACTGAGCCTTTGGTGTTCTTTAGGACTGTTGCAGCAAACAGCTGAGTTACTCCCACCAGACTGACGCCATCCACTTCTACTATCTGGTCATTCACCTGTATCCTGCATGGACAGAAGATAGTGAAACTGTAAGGACTTTTAATTTAGCGAGTTATACACACTCATTTATCAAAGCAGAAAAATACAATCACTTCAAAGCATCTGACACAGTAATAGACTACGTTCGAGTTTTATTGTAAGTTTATAAGTAAAACTGGACTGTTTTTCTCATTTACTTTACATCACCTGAGGGATTAGGAATTCCCAGTGTGCAATACTTAAACCAATTACTAAGACTTACGCGTGTGTTTTTATGAGTGACTAATTTGTGAGAGACGACTGGAGCTTGCAGCTGCGCAAAAAGGAAGTTTATGGCACTAACTCACCGTCCATCTTTCTCAGCTGCTCCATTCTCAGTTATCGTTTTCACAAAAATGCCAAGTTTTTCCAAACCCTGGTCAGCTCCCACTCCCATTCCTATGATGCTGATACCGAGTCCATTGTCTCCTGGTGGCAGAAAAATTGATCAGATTTTGAAGAGTGGGTGCAAACAAACAAGCTGAATTCTCTGACTTCATATGCTTACACTGTGCATACTAGGATTTAAGTGTTATTGTTTAATTACCTCAAATTTAAGGTCGTCTGCCACATAGAACACAAATTTAAGTTAAAACTAAGAAGACATTTCAATTCAATTCAAAATTACTTTATTAATCCCAAAGGGAAATTAAATGAAAATATAAACAAGACAACAATTATATTGGACTTAGCATAACTTTTTCTGAAATTTTCCAGCTTGCATAACACTTTAATTTAAACCCACCTTTTTCAATCTCCACTGGAAACACATCCATCTTTTCCACTCTTTTCTCCAGTTCATACTCCGCAGATGCTGCGACAGGGTCAACGTCATCATTTCGTCGATCATAGTCCTCATTAGAGAAGGTACTGAAGATCTGTGTCAGTCAGAATATAAAAAAATAACTTGGTATGTTGTTAAGCATCAGTCAAATTTTATTATTTTTTACACAAATGGAGACTTTTTGTTTTGGTATGTTTTTTGGGGGGAGGCTATATTGTTGTTTTTACCGACACTGGGAGGTGAGGGAGACTTTTACTCCTTTTTTAACCTTTGCTTGGAAAAATAAGACACCGCTTGAGCTCACAGCTGCTGAGGGGCAGAAGATTTCAACACTAAACTTAACTCTTTCATTTGGGAGAATTTTACGATCTAATGACTGAAGTAGAAAAGAAGTAAGTTTTAAGAAGTTGTACATTTTGTAAGCAGACTTCTTATAACATGGGATGTGTCTTAAAGAGTTTTCTGGTTGCAATTACAAAGAACAGACAGGCAGTAAGGAAGATATAAGCAGTGTGAAAGTAGGGCACAGATGCAGAAAACTAAGCAGTGGATCGCACGGAGATGAATATTTGCAAGCGCCAAGTATTTTCTTCTTTACAGCAACAGGAAATAAAAAAGGTGTCAATAAAGGTGAAAAACTATTCATTAATGATTAAGCATTGACATTTGTAGAACTCGGTTTAATATCTTTAAAAAAATAAAAAGCTACACCTTTTACCTTGAATACCACTAATACCACTGATGTCCAGTTGTTTTTGTATTGAACTTTTTTGAATTTACCACTAAGGTAAAACAATCCCAGCCTCCAAAGTTTCCTTTGTGCTGCAAATCAGTCGGGCTCTTTGAACAAACTCCCAGCACACGTTGAGCCTCGCTACATCGTCCCCAGTCTCTAGATATTTTTTCAACATAACGTTACCCGAGTTACAAGCCGTCATTTCCAACGTCATTGAGAAGCTAATAGCCGATAGCACTTGGGTGAGTTTTACCACAGACATTTGGACGTCAAGTGTTAGCCCCGTTAGCGTGATTAGTCTTATGGCACAATGGATAGACAAAAACTTTGAAGTTAAAAAGTCTGTCCTTCATGCACAAGAGTGCAGAGGATCCCACACTGCAGCTAGGAACCTGGAACAAGCCTCCACAAGTGAAACAGCGTCGCAGGTGACCAATGCTAATAAATAATATTTAACACTTCTCATTTAAAACAAGTTAAAGTGTTAGGCATATGGCTCTTACTGAATATATGTCACCAGCTCTTACAGTTGTTACACAATGTTTGTAGCAAATAAGCCTAAATAAGAGGGCTATGTTCTGACAAAGGAAAGTATATAAAAAATATCGATAGCGGTTATCGGCCAAATAAAGTTTTAACATATCGGCATATCGGCCAAAAATCCAATATCGTGCATCCCTACTATTTTTGATTGGTTGGAAAGACAACCTGAAAACCAGTGCAAAATTGTCTTAAAGTGCTGATGACCATGTGCTGTCCCTTCATATAATCTGGTTCCATTTTACAATAAACTGAACAGTTCTGCAGACTGTTTCAAATGTTCCTTTCTGGCTCCAAACTCTTGTTTGACCATGGCCAAATGTTGAACTAAGGGATTCAACACAACAGTTCACAGATCACTATGAAACAAAGGTTTACTAACGGCAAGACTTGGCTGCAGCACTTTGTTAAGGTTTGCCATCTGTGTTGAGGCAAGTCGTTTTCACAATAAGCACACAACCTTGAAGTTTAACAGAAATTCCAGACTTCTTGTGGAAAATTTACAGCGACACCCCTACTCAAATCTCATAAAGAGCACAGGCATAATTTATGAATGACGTTAAGCTTTTGGAGAGTATAGTGAAGTGCAGGAATGAGTGTGGAAAAAGAGTTCCTACTTCTTTCTATTGCTTTTCACTCACTTGACACTAATGTGACTATTAATACACATAATGTTTTAGAGTTCAGTTTTTGTCCTGCCTTGTGTTTGCACTAAACAAGCATTTTTACTCCACACTATTTCTACTTCTTTCCTCAAGGTTCTAGATGTGAAAATCTAAGTGAAGAACATGTGTGAACAATAACAGGAAACAGTCTGAACCCAAGTGTTTACATATTGGCCTGAAATCTCTGGTATATACACAAGTAAAAATGGCTTCAGTTACAACAATGTGACAAGGTTTGTCACAAAAGTACAGTAAAATAATTCAGAAAAAGTTTTAAAGAAAAAATGTTAATTTCATTAATGACATATGAAATTCCAGAGACAATTTGTCCTTACAACAAAAATCCATTTGTGCAAATATGTGTAACATTTCCATAATAATGATTAATAATTATAATAACATTTCCAAAAAAATATAGTTTAGTGGTTTCACAACCAAAAGTATAAATATTATTCTTACAGTTTAGCATCGAAACCTTACAGTACAAAAATAGTTTTGTTAAAAACAAGATAAGTGTAATTCTAGTCCTGACTAGAGCATGTGAAACATACGTAATAAAGCCGATTAGAGTTTAACAGACTCCATGAGGAGCTAAAGCCTGATTATTAGGATGAATCCAACAGGGCTGCCAACATAAACCCCTTGCTTGGGCATTAATAGTTCTTAACAGGGTTGAATTTAAAAAAATCTAGTCATAAAATGTAAAAGCTATATCTTATCTGTAATGCTGACTGAGTAGATTGTAAGCATTCTGATAATTTGTATGAAAAGGAAGGGAGAATAATAGAGTTTAGTGAACAGTGTAAAACAAAAGTGCTTCATCTTTAAATTGATTGGATCAAATTTCCAAAGATATGACTGCTATCTGTATCGGTCATGTCATATAACATCCATCAATATAATTACGTAATTCCCAAACTCTCAATATTAAAATAGCCTCACACTGGCCAAAATGTGGATAAAACGTTTTCTGTTGTCTCAGATCTCAAAACTTAAAGGTGGTGTGCCTGGTAACATATTTAAATGTTGATTTGTTTTAATATCTTCAGATTTTCACATTCCCATATTTTTCTTATCACAGTGTCCAATGCTTGAGGTTCCATACTTTGAATTGCACAAATAGCAGAGTGTTGCAAAATGTTACTCAAAGACATTTCAATGGTTATCGATGTACAAACCAGATTCCAAAAAAATTGGGACACTAAACAAATTGTGAATAAAAACTGAATGCAATGATGTGGAGGTGCCAACATCTAATATTTTATTCAGAATAGAACACAAATCACAGATCAAAAGTTTAAACTGAGAGAATGTATCATTTTAAGGGAAAAATCTGTTGTTTCCAAATTTCATGGTGTCAACAAATCCCAAAAAAGTTGGGACAAGTCCATTTTTACCACTGTGTGGCATCCCCCCTTCTTCTTACAACACTCAACAGACGTCTGGGGACAGAGGAGACCAGTTTCTCAAGTTTAGAAATAGGAATGCTCTCCCATTCATGTCTTAATACAGGCCTCTAACTGTTCAATCGTCTTGGGCCTTCTTTGTCGCACCTTCCTCTTTATGATGCGCCAAATGTTCTCTATAGGTGAAAGATCTGGACTGCAGGCTGGCCATTTCAGTACCCGGATCCTTCTCCTACGTAGCCATGATGTTGTGATTGCTGCAGAATGTGGTCTGACATTATCGTGTTGAAAAATGCAGGGTCTTCCCTGAAAGAGATGACGTCTAGATGGGAGCACATGTTGTTCTAGAACCTGAACATAGTTCTCTGCATTAATGGTGCCTTTCCAGACATGCAAGCTGCCCATGCCACAAGCGCTCATGCAACACCATACCATCAGTGATGCAGGCTTCTGAACGGAGCGTTGATAACAACTTGGGCTATCCTTGTCCTCTCTGGTCCGGATGACATGGCGTCCCAGTGTTCCATAAAGAACTTCAAATCGTGACTCATCTGATCACAGAACAGTCTTCCATTTTGTCACACTCCATTTTAAATGACCCCTGGCCCAGTGCAAACGTCTGAGCTTGTGGAGCTTGCTTAGAAATGGCTTCCTCTTTGCACTGTAGAGTTTCAGCTGGCAACGGCAGATGGCACGGTGGATTGTGTTCACTGACGATGCTTTCTGGAAGTATTCCTGAGCCCATTCTGTTATTTCCTTGACAGTGGCATTCCTGTTTGAGGTGCAGTGACGTTTAATGGCCCGGAGATCACGAGCATCCAGTAGAGTTTTATGGCCTTGACTCTTACGCACAGCGATTGTTCCAGATTCTCTGAATCTTTTGATGACGTTATGCACAGTTGATGATGATAACTTAAAAGTTTTTGCTATTTTATGCTGGGTAACACCATTCTGGTATTGCTCCACTATCTTTCTGTGCAACAATGGTGAAATTGGTGATCCTCTTACCATCTTGGCTTCTGAGAGACACAGACACTATGAGAAGCTCTTTTTATACCCAATCATGTTGTCAATTGACCTAATTAGAGTTAATTGGTCTTCCAGCTGTTCGTTATATGCTCAATTTCCTTTTTCCAGCCATTTATTGCTACTTGTTTCAACTTTTTTGGGATTTGTTGACACTGTGAAATTTTGAATCAACATATTTTTACTTTAAAATGTTACATTTACTCAGATTAAACTTTTGATCTGTCATCTATGTTATATTACGAATAAAATACTGACATTTGCCATCTCCACATCATTGCATTCAGTTTTTATTCACAATTTGTTTAGTGTCCCAACTTTTTTGGAATCCGGTTTGTAACTATATAATTGTATAAACTACAAAATAAGCATAATCTGCATTATTGTACTTTGAAAATAGTAAATGGTTGGTGGGGGCTTAAAAGTTTCAGATATAAAGCTCCTATTTAGGTTCAACAACATGTGACATTAGCATGACTGACAAAGACATGTAAGGGGTTATATGATGTAATAAAAAATAATTTAACTGTGGGGGAAAAGGCTTGCAGAATCAACCAAAAACAATAGACCCTTCTCTCTGTCTTTCTACAATGTAGCCTTTGGATAAAGCCCAAACAAATGGAGACACTTCGTTTCCAAAATAACTTAGCAAGCTGTCTGTTCAATTGATAAAAAATGAAATATTTAAGCAATTTCCTACTGAATAATAGTTAATGTCTTTAAAGAATAATTGTAACTGTCTACATAGCATGTATTTGTATAGATTTAGTGCACTTTAGAGGTACTGTACTCTACTCGTAGTACGAATATAAAAGATTAGACAATGGTAGTGTATTTACACCCTGTAGTTATCAAGTTTAGGCAAGGATGTTTTTCAAGATGCCTCAGCTTTAGCTGAGTGAAGCTGACACCCCACCCACTTCCAAAATTAAAGCAAATAGTCTGAATGGTTAGTGCTCCGTTAGTGCTGGTTTGTGCCTTTAAAATTTTCGTTTGTGCTGCTTTGGTTTATGAGATATTAAAAGTTATAATTTTGACCTGTAATAGATGCTCAGGCGCGTTCACGCGTCCTCAGGCGCGTTCACGCACACGTCAGGGCAGAGCGTTTACTTAAGGCGGCCGCGCGCTCCGGCTGTAATTGTGTGGATCAGATTTGACAACAAAAACACAACTGTCGTAAATGTTTCCTTTTAGTACCTGATTGCGGTTATAAAGGACGCGTGAACGCGCCTGAACGCGCCTGAACGCGCGTGAACGCGCCTGAACGCGCCTGAACGCGCCTGAACGCGCGTGAACGCGCCTGAACGCGCCTGAGCGTCTATCACAGGTCAAAATTATAACTTTTAATATCTCATAAACCAAAGCAGCACAAACGAAAATTTTAACGGCACAAACCAGCACTAACGGAGCACTAACCATTCAGACTATTTGCTTTACTTTTGGAAGTGGGTGGGGTGTCAGCTTCACTCAGCTCTCAGCTTTCCCAAAGTCAAAATGAAGTTTTAAATCAGAAAACAGCTGGATGAGCATAACCTGCCTTTTTTTTCTTTTTTTTTCCAAAATTATGATTTGTAATTTTTCCATTTGATTAAAAAATACAAACAAATAAATAAATAAATAAATAAAATAATAATAATAAAAAATTAAAGCCCATTCCAAACTTTTGCGTTTACAATACAACTTAAACTGACAAACATCATCATTTGGGACAAATGCATCATGTTTTCATCTCAAATTCATTCAAACCTAATGCAACACACAGGTGTTATCAGTTCTCATGTTTCAAGGGAACTTCATGCCACAGTAATACTCATATTGTGACTAACTTAAAGCACACCATACTACAGCAGACATAATTGACATTTAGAATAAAACCTGCTTTTGAATTTAGACTTAAGAGTCCTCTGTAACTGAGGGTTGGATAAATGGATACATACAGTAGCACTCATCATTCTATTTTCTAACATTAGCTTTCAGCAGCTTTACCAGCTTGCTTGACATTTCTTCCTCAACGTCTCTTGATCTCTAATGTTTGACTTTCCTGTTGCCACAGCCCTCTACAAAAACTGTTCTTTCTTTGCTCAAACCCAATCACTCAACTCTTATTGGCAATTAAGACAGAAATCAGTCTGTTCATTGACCTGTTCTGCCTAAAAACATCTTCACAAAATGTTGACAGTCCCTTGTGCCCAGACTTAAACTTTATAGCAAGCACAGTCTGAAAGCTGAATTAAATAAAAGCACTGTTGATCAGTGTGCAGGTCAATTTTCTTCCAACTCCCTTCCTTGCATAATTGCTTTTTATTGCCTACAGAGTCTTTGATTTAAATTGTGAGACATTAACAGCATAATTTTTTTTAAATTCTAACTAAAGCTCAGCTTTCAGCAAGCAGTTTCCCTTTATAAATCTTTTTTTTACAGCTGTAATAGTCTGCCTTCTCTATGTAAACTCATATCCACAAACGTAGACATGCCCACCCACACCCAACATGAAACTCTTTCCATCTTTCCCTCGTTCCCTTCCACCAACAGAGTACCAGAGAGGGAAATGAGTCAGCAGCTGTGAGGAAAAGTAAACCAGAGAAAAACTGCCAGTAGAATAACAAAGGCTCTCCGTTGGAGAGTGGGGCTTGTAATGTAAACTATAAAACAAAAGATAACAAATTAAAACATGCTGTGAGGGTGAGCTGGGCCAGGGGTGGCAGCCGGCTCAGATCAGAGTCATTGGGGGGGAAAGGCTTGGAGAAGGGTTTTATATCGTGGATAAACGCATCAGTTAAACGAGGATAATATAGCTCTAGTATTTCTTGTGCACATCCCTCTAAAATGTTAAATACTATAGAAATCACAATGGAAACGTAGTCAATTATTTTTATGAAGCTGGTAAATATAAAAGATACCAGTAGCAGTAGTGGGATTTGTCTGTGTGTGGGCATTGAATCCTTTTTTTAAACAATACAAAATCTGGCAACTGTTTAAAAGGACTCTTTGTTTCCTTCACCTCAGTCTACCCTGAAGAGTCTCTGCAACATGACCACAAGCACATCTGCAAGCTGTGCAGCAGCACGCCCGACACTCCTTTTACATGAACAAGCAACAATTGTCAAAGTACAGAGGATGTCTATTGCTAATTGATCAAAAAATGTAATGAATTATCTGGACAGACTGCACTGTAGTTATCATAGGTTATACTAATAGCACTATCTAGAAACAAAACCTAATTAAGAATGACTAATGGGAATGCAAAATTACAGTACATAAGCCAACAGAATAGGGAAGAAACAAAGTTGATATTCAAGACTGATTGTGGGTGACAGAAAGTAGAATGCAAATACTTGGGGTTACTATGAAGGTTGGTTTACATTGTCACAGTGCCAGTAATATTTTGAGGATACAATTGTACTATGATGGTAGAACCAAAAAGAAGCATATTGTACAAGCTTGGGATATCACTGGACAAAACAATAACACTATAAAAATCAGCCAATAATCACACTGCTTTCACAAAACAACTGACATAAGCCATTAAAAGAAATGAAAACTAAAATAACTTCATGATTGCTTTCATCGAGCATCAAAGAGTTAATTTGAAGGAAAACCTAAAACAGGAAGAGTTGGGAGTCTGAGGTAGGGAATCAAATTTCCAACGGAGCTGCTGTACATGAACAGGTGGAACAGGTTCGTCTATAAATGGCCAACAAAGGCTATTTTTGTCGTCGTAAAAGCACATAAACTTCTTCTAACACAACTGCTTGCAGTTTTTAGAAAATAAAATGTAAATTACTGTTTTTGATACCACAAAATTAAAAGGTGCAAGCAATTTCAGACAGTCTAAACCTCATCCCATAGCAAGAAGACGAATGAACAGCACTGAGCTAACAGAATTAATATTCTGGCCCCGTCTTTGTCACTAGCCCAGGTGGCTGACTGCAGCTCAGATCTACATTGCTGGTTAGATGAGGATGAAGCCAAATCCGGCACAGTCCTAAGCAAAAGGGCCATTTTAGAAAATAAATAAGCACAACACAAAGAAATCATTAAGCTCCAGCAAACAGTAAACAAATTTCCTGTGTGTGTGTTTTAATACTTGTTAATATATTATAAAATACACTAATGCATGTTCAATAATCCAGGTAGAAAATTTTAACAAAGTTAAATCAGGTGTTCTGGACGGATTAAAAAAAAATTTGAAAACTCATTGAAACGTTTCGTCTTTAATCCAAAAGACTTTTGTCAGTTTGAGGAGCTGTAATAAACTCAGTCTTATAAATAGCTATCCCTTTCTCATAGTGGATCAACCAGTTTGTTGTTGACATACAAAACTGTTCACATGATAAAGGAGGACCATCAGCCTAACAACTAATCATTAGTGCTCTGATGGCCATGAATAGCAAGCTTGTTTTTATTTATAAGACTGAGTTTATTGCAGCTCCTCAAACTGACTTTTGGATTAAAGACGAAACGTTTCAAAGTTTTTTCATTTTTATTTTTTTTAATCCGTCCAAAGGACCTGACTTAACTTTGTTAGATTATAAAATACTGGTACAGTTTGAGGACGAGGGGATCAGTCCTATTGAAAATAAATAAAAGTTATAAACCTTTGAAAAAATATGACAAACGTGTTGACAAAAGTCAGCAAAGACAACATCAAACAAACTCGTCTTTTGGTTGTTCAAGTAAAACATATAGAAAATATCTGTTGCTTCAGTCATGTGGGAGCCAAACGGACAACAGGAGGTGCATAAATGATAATGACTGAACAACGAACTGTGAAATCCTTAACCACAACTTGTGCGTTTAAGAATGAACATGAGATGTCATATTAACACTGCTGTGGGTGCTCCTTGTGACTTTATGAGGGTGGGGCAAAGCAGCAGGTGCAGATCCTGGTTTTAGGCACTGATCAGTTAACATTTTTTTGACCACTATGCAAACATGCATGTGTTTAACAATAAACAAATACTACGACAACCTCCTTAGGTCTGAAAATACCAGCAAAAGTCTTTGTCCTTTAAGCAAATCAGACGCCTACAATGAATGTGTGCTAATCCTTCGACGACTCTTGACTTTTTGCTATGCAAGAATGTGCACAGGAACTAAGTCCAGATGACAGAAACTTAAAAAGACAACTAAAAATATTAGTTTCAAAAGCTTGTTTGGATAAAAACAGACCGTTACACATATTCAAAAATACTCTGAATTAATCGCCATTAAAAAAATAAACACATCCCTATTAAAGAAAATAGGCAGCACGGTGGCGCAACTGGTAGAGCTGCTGCCTCTCAGCGAGCAGGTCCCTGGTTCAATCCCCGGTCCAGGGGCCTTTCTGGGTGGAGTTTGCATGTTCTCTCCGTGCATGCGTGGGTTTTCTCCGGGTACTCCGGTTTCCTCCCACAGTCCAAAAACATGCATGTTAGGCTGATTGGTAACTCTAAATTGTCCCTAGGTGTGAGTGAGAGAGTGAATGGTTGTTTGTCTCGTTTGTCTCTATGTGGCCCTGTAACGGACTTGCGACCCGTCCAGGGTGTACCCCGCCCCTCGCACAGTGATTGCTGGACATGGGCACCAGCGACCCCCGTGACCCAAAAATGGAATAAGCGGGTAAAGAAAATGGATGGATGGATATTAAAGAAAATCATGCATAGCCAAAAACAGTGGTGTAATATTGAAAGTGCTCACAAGTACAGGTTTTCAGTGTGATAGAAGTTTCACACACGTTTCCTGCAGTCCTGAAATATTTTCCAGAACATTCTTACAGGTTTGCAAGCAAAACTTAGAAACTTTCACAATCAACTTCTGCCTCCTGTGCTTTTAGGAAGACACCCTACACCATATGTCAAACTCAAGGCCCGGGGGCCAAATGTGGCCCTCGCTGGCATCTTATCTGGCCCACAAGATGATATTTTTAATGTAAAATACTTTTATCACTTTCATTTTTTCCAGTAATCTTTGATTATGATGTCAAAAGTGCAACAGAGAATGTCTGATGAGACTAATCAAACTCTTGTTGAGGAACCTGCAACCAAGAAAAGATGTTGGGTATCTAACTGGAGTTAATGTAGATTCTGAAAGTGGCCCTTAGTTTGAAAAAAGTTTTAATTTTGGCCCCCTTTTGTAAGTGGGTTTGACACCCATGCCCTACACGATTTCCATCACATTTATCTTATTATGAAATATGTTTCAACAAGAACTGCAGAAAAAAATTAAACAAAATAGTCTTTCTTTTTGTGATTATTACAGCTACTGTATGTTTACATGCACAAAATTCTTTGATCGGACTGATATGTATTCAGATTAAATAATCCTATTAATGTATCATTTACATGGACACAATCCGATCATGACGAGCATTTACATAGCAGGCTTTCATTCAGAACAGAAGTACTGACATTCTCAGAGTAGTAAACTTTCTTTTTAAAAAAAAACACAGAAGTTTTACTTCCGTGATGAACATAAACAAAGCCGAGCGCCCAAAATGGACCCGCGCCAGGTTTTAATGACGGTGGAAACGCTACTGCACTCCCTGATTGAGCTACAGGGAATACATATAAATTAGAGCTCTTTCAAAGTTTCTAGTAGAAATGTTGTGTCGCTCACCGATCAGTTTTGCTCCCCCGACATATTAGCATCTAGCCAGACAGAAATACGTGAGGTAGACATAGGTCGCACAGGCGCAGTCAGGTCAGTTTTCCACGTTCAAAACAAAATGATCAGATTAAGTGTTTACATGCACACCGTTTGGATTATGAATCGGCATAAACCACCCCTCATTCAGATTGCAAATTCATTCGGATCGAGCTGAATCAGCTCAGAATTATCCGAATGGGGAGTTTACATGACACATTTTTATTCCGAATGGCCGTTTAATCCGATTACTTATGTCCATGTAAACATAGCTACTGTGACCTGAGAAAGACCAGTCTAATCTTAATGTGATAACAGATTGTAAAGTTAACATGGCTCACCAGTTTTAGGGTTTGTTTACATGACTCAGTTTTTAAGTGAAAGTGTAACATTTGTTGTGTTTTGCCTGTTTGTGTACAGGACAACAGCGGCCGCTTTCTCTGACAACAAAACGTTTTGAATCCAGGTCTCAAATTGTACGTTTTTTGGAAAGGTCCAGCATTAGGGTAAAATCGTGCATGCGTACCACTGACGGCTGCAGTCAATGGTTTTTCTGCACAAGATGGATAGCAGTATCCTGTTTGTGCTGCTTACTATTTTCAATTTATCACAGCTTCTGGGTCAGAGATGTAGTTCATATATTCTGTAAATACTATCAGCCCAATCAAACGTGTACTAGAAACATGTTTTTGTGTCCCCCTCACTGTAGGTCAGCTTCTAGTCCCCTCTCCTGGACACACCCCACCCCGCACTGATGATTTGGATGGAAATGGAGAGGTGTATCCACACCCTGAGATAACAACTCTTTTAAAAGTCTGGAAAAACAGTGCAAGCTGTGCGGAATTCAAGGGAGTCATTTGTTCTTTCTGTTTTAGCAAAATGTTGATTAGATATTGTGATGAGGCATACGAGTAGTGGAAAAATCTCTCCTACTTCCACTACACCCCTACAATTTAGGATATGAATGCTTACAACACTGGGAAGCAATATCCAAAGATATAACAGAAACAAAAAATGCAAAAGCTACATGAAAATGTTATATGGACACTTTGATGGCCGGACACAGCATTTTCAATGTTGAATTCAAATGTTACGTCTAAAAACTCAATGATCTGCAAAAGCAGTCAAATTTTGAGCAATGCTTTGTCACAGAAATGGCAACAGAGAGCAGAGGGATGAAAGGCACACCGCAAACACTGGAGGAAATGCAATGTCAGTTGTTTAATACAAAACATATGGTGATCAAAAACTGACTAATGCAATGTAACAATAGTTATAAAAACTGAAAACAATCTTGATTTTAACAAGCTATATCAGAATGTTTTATCAAATCAGAAACCTACCACAACACTATTGCATTTCAAAAACATTTTCAATATATATCTTGTCAATGTCAACACCTCTGAGCAGGATCTTTACCCTTACACAAGCTGTAAAACTTGACCTTATAAACAAAACTCTCAGCAGAAAGTTTTAACAAAGTGCCTTTGGTCAAAGACTGTAATGTGTAACCGATTATATTCAGAAACTACTAAATTCCTTACATCCATGTTGGACAGCAGTCTATAATGCAATAAATACTCCATGCTCAAAGGAGAAGCCTTTTAAAGATGTTTCCACATTTGAATTTGTGAAATGTCAGGAGAATCAGTAGGTGTCGGACCATAATTGCCTGTTAACAATATGGTTGAGTACTGAGACAGGCGCTAACACGGCTTCAGATCGTAAACAATTGGCACCTACCCCAACAAAAGAGCATGTATAGTTTGGCGCAACCCAAGTGCCTGAGCTTTCAACTCACGTGTTTGCTCTTTGAAGCCTGGGTGCAGATGTCGAAGGCAACTTAAGTAAACATCAAATTTAACAGGGAGGATTCCACTGCATCTGACAAACAAAAGAAATCCCCTACAATATCCAACCCAGGTGAACACATGCTTTGGAAGATAATCCTTTGTGTAAGATGGTCTTTATGTATCACACATAGGAATTAACAATGCTTGAGTTTAAGCATGTGATTGTGGGTATTGTGCATAAATTTAGAGCTGCTGCCCATTTGTCAGAGATGCAGTTCTTTAGCAATCAGGCTTCTATTCACTCCATACAAGCAGCATATTTCTAAGTGCCTGACAACTAATAATGACCGACAGGCTTGTATTTTAGACATGAGGAGTGTAAAAACAATGATCACACGGCTCATTCTGGTCATTACTTTTTTTTTGCTTCACAGGAACTGCAGAAAAGAAAAAAACAAGATTTGATAGATCAGGTGGAAAACAGGTCTTCTGTCGCTGCAGGAGCAGCAGAGGAGATACGAACTAGCTGTTGTTTAATCTGTGTGGACTCTAGTTGGTGAAGGAAAAACCCTTCTCAGCTATCTCTGTGGTTCTTGGATTGACATACAAGTTAAAATTATGAAACATAAAATTCACTTTAAGGTAAAAAAATTAAAAATCGAGTTGTTTCATGAAAATTAGAGAAAATACTGACCCACAGAGTATATGCGACAATATTAAATTGCCCTTATTTAGAATAGCAAAAATTCTGTACATACATTAAATAGATAATTCAGTTATAAACTGCCTGGCCAAAAAAGTCACCACCAAAAAAAAGGTCACACAAATATTTTGATGGACCGCCTTTAGCTTTGATTACAGCAGCATTCACCGTGGCATTGTTTTGATAAGCTTCTGCAATGTCACAAGATCTATTTCCATCCAGTGTTGCATTAATTTTTCACCAAGATCTTGCATTGATGACTAGGCACTATAGGCATGATGGGTGCATCACTTCACCTGCCTCTCTTCTTACCCTGATGCACCCATCACTCTGGAACAGGGTCAATCTGGACTCATCAGATCGCATGACCTTCTTTCATTGCTCCAGAGTCCAATCTTTATGCTCCCTAGCAAATTTAAGCCTTTTTTTTCCCCAGTTAGCCTCACTGATTAATGGTTTTAACAATAATAATAATAATAAGAAGAAGAAGAAGAAGAAGAATACTTTAGTTGTATAGCATCTTTCAAACAAATGTTACAAAGTGCGTCACATTAATCAATTAAAACATAAATGACGTCAGAAACATAAAAGTATACCAAATCAATTAAAATAGATAACATAAGGAAAAAAAAAATCAGATATTAAAAGCCCTATTAAACAAGTAAGTTTTAACTAATGATTTAAAAGAAGACAATGAAGAGGCCTGTCTAATATTTAAAGGAAGAGCATTCCACAAATTAGGAGCCCTGACCATAAAAGCCCTCCCTCCTTCTGTCACCAGTTGAGCTCTGGGAGTGGAAAGTAACAGATTTAGGATCTGAGATTGCAAGAAGGGATGTAGGGGGTAAGAAGCTCAGATAGATATGATGGTGCAAGACCATTCAGGGATTTAAAAACAAACAATAAAATTTTAAAGTTTTCTTAAGGCTACACAGCTGCAGTCCCAATCCCTTGAGTTCCCTTCGCATTGTGCGTGAAAATGCTCTTACGTTCACTATTACACATAGTCTTGAGTGCTACTGTTGTTTTTCTTCAATTTGATTTCACCAAACGTTTAAGTGAGGAGTGTCAAACTCACTTACAAAAGGGGGCCAAAATTAAAGCCTTTTTCAAACTAAAGACCAATTTCAGAAACTAAATTAACTCAAATCAGATACCCAACATTGTTTCTTGGTCACAGGTTCCTCAACAAGAGTTTTATTGGTCTCATTGATGTTCTTTGTTGTGTTTCCACATTATAATCAAAGATTACTGGAAAAAAATTCAAGAGATAGAAGCATTTTACATTTCACATATCTTGGGGGCCAGATAAGATGTCAAGAAGGGCCACATTTGGCCCCCAGGCCTTGAGTTTGACACATATGGTTTAAGTGATCGAGGATCACGATCATTCAGGATTTATTTTCCAGCCACGTGTCTTCCTCGAAGACGATGGGTCCCCACCATCCTTCCAGTTTTTAATAATGAGTTGGACAGTTCTTAACACAATTTTAGTAGTTGCTGCAATCTCCTTAGATGTTTTCTCTGCTTGATGCCAATGATTTGACCCTTCTCAAACAGACTGACATCTTTTCCACGACCACGCCATGTGTCTTTCAACATGGTTGTTTAAGAAATGAGAAGCAACTCATTGCACCAGTTGGGGTTAAATAACTTGTTGTCAGCTGAAAGATAATCACCCATGCAGTAATTATCCAATAGGAGGCTCATACCCATTTGCTTAGTTAAATCCAGGTGGTGACTTTTTTTGGCCAGGCAGTGTATTTATGTTCATGTTGCAGAACATAAACTGATATAAATGACCCCTATTACAGCATTGTTAAAGTTGTGTTCATTCAAAGTTTTATTACATTATGTTCTGAAACACACAGACGTTCCTGGCTTTTTTCCACACACTAAAAGCATTCCTTTTTTTAAACCAGATACATTTTGCTCTACACTGACCCTGCTGGAAAAAAGGACAAGCACTACAAATCAGTAAGGAATCTGATGCCATAAAGACGCCCTTAATTGATACATATCTACATAATGCAAAAAAAAATTACTGGTAGTGCTTTCCACACATAACTACTGTATTTATTTTCCCCTCTGAATATGGCCTTATTTGGGTTCAGTCGATAAGAATTGCTGTTTACATAGCATTGTTTTTTCTAGACTTTTTGATTGAAATGCCTTTTTTTTTACCAAAGCAGAGGAAGTATGAGAGCAAACTACAACTCTGTATTTCTTTAAACAACGCTCTCATGTTGGGAAGCAACGTCATGTAATTTGAGGTAACAATAGTGCAGCATAACACCTGTGGATGGGGATAGCACTAACCCTACTGTGCATAAATCTTTATTTGTGGAAAGTACCGTTGAGTTAACAAAAAAAAATTGGGTACTTCACACAGAAGGTAAGACATGATGCAAAACTTGTTTCTTAAAAAAAAAAGTTTTGTATACAACACATTAAGGAAGCTCACTAGGGTCCATACATATAATGGTGCTTTTTTCCCCTTACATATGTATGTATACTTGATAAATAAAATGCAGTATACAGGTAGTCAAAACAATCACACCCACAACTGTTATCAGCATGCAAAGGTCCCCTATAAATTCTCTAAATATGCAATAGCTTAGTTAACACATGGGTGCTTTTTTTATTTTTTACAATTGTTTCAAACTGAATTATTGAGATAAGTAGCAGAAAAAGTAATCAAGGCCCTCAAAAAACATTTGGAATTGTTTTTTCTGAGCCAGCACAGCATGTTTGCCAACAGTTGGAATGAGAAAGATTGTCCTCCCCGTCCACATCCTCAAAAGTCTTCATATTTAGAGTTTTACAATATAAAGTTTCATTGCAACTCCCTTTCTGCACCCCCTGTTCAGCTTTAGTCCTGCTCTCACAGGCACTCTGCAAAGTCAACATTATTTCCAAAAATACTGCAACAGCTATACTGCCCCAGTCTCCAAACTTCTCCGTCATCTCTCATGAGATTAGGGAACTAGGTTGTCAAACTACCGCCTTCCTGCTCAACAAGATGAAATAAACCATAGTTTAGGATTTATTTTTGAACTGCACCAAAGCTTATCTGATGATAGTTTGGCAGCTGTGACGCGAGCATAACAGACAAAAGCATTCATTCTCAGCCTTCACTAATTAGTTATGTGTCTGCAGGGAACACCCAGGTCAGACACCACTGCTGAGTCAATGAGACAGTGGATTATAACCAAAGTACTGTGCAATATATTATAGGAGTTTCAGCTGAGCAACAGTGCTTCAGACATAAACACTAAACACTTACCAAGATAGGATCTGTGGAGAACTTAATTTTCCTCTTTGGGGGAGGTTCATCTTCATCGGAGAGGCCAGGGGTCTCATAGCAGTCATCATATTCCCCATAGGTTTGATCTTCCTCATCTCCCTCCACCTCCCCTTCTTCTTCTTCTTCCCCAATGACCTGGTCTACATCTCTGTCATCCACAAATGCTGCATTCTCAATTCCATACACTGCTGGAGAGGCTCTATCCACCTGCTTCTCTAGTGTAGCATCTTCCTCCGTTGCCTCATCTTCTTCACCGTCTTGACTGAAAACAAAAGTGCCTTTTTCCTTCTCTTCTTTTACATAAAAATCATAATCATCCTCCAGTATTCTCCCTTCATCGACAGCGTCTGTGCCTCTTAGAAGAGCTGTGTTAGAGCTCGGATCATCCGCTGTAAAGCTTCTTTTTAGTTCTCTGTAGTGTTTCTGCTCTTCAAATGCACTGTCTTCTAAGTTTTCTTCTTCATTACCTTCACTTTCTGAGGACTCGTTCTGAACCACAACCAGTTCAGCCCGCACCGTGCTCCCCACTTTGGATTCGGGGAATGAAGTCTGACTGGGTGGTTTTTCCCCAGTAGAGACGAGAGTCATGTCATCTTTACTCTTGGCTTTTTCAGGGTATTTGGCCTTGTCTGCATGCTGAGCTCCACCAGTTGATATCAAAGATTGTTTCTCATGCCTCTGGGGAGGACTACGTGGTTTGGCTTCATCCCCACCAACAGATGTCCGACTAAATCTGTCAACAGATGATGAAGATGACTTGTAGCTATGGTTAACTGGGGCTGTCTCCTCTGGTGAGTGGAGTTTGTGAGTGTTATCAGCTGTCAAAGAAACGGATTTACTTTCCAGACTGGTACCTGTAGGTTTAGTCCCAAAACTTGACCCCAAAGATGCAGGTTTGTTGTCTTTATTTCTGTTGGTGACATTATTTACAGAGTCAGCTGCTTCTTTGACTGGAGAAGTAGGTTTGTGTAAGCTGTCTCGTGTTAGAGAGGTAGGCTGTATGTGTTGAGCTGTACTGTGTTGTTTTGTAGAGACCATTCCTTCCTTCCCAGCAGATGTGTGGTTGTCTTCTGTGTCATTCTCAACCATATAATTTTCCAACCTCTTGGATATGGGCCCTGCATTCAATGACACTCTAGGCGCATGTCTTTTTTCACCATCAGCCATCTCATCTGAAAGACTTTTAACGGTTGATACATGAGTTTGCTCCATTTTACCATTATTTTCCATGCTTCCTGACACTCTCCTTGTGCTTTTCCCTTCATCAGAGGCACTTCCAAAAGACAAACGATTTACTACTCTGTTTGGGGACTGCTTTTCAGTCACAGTCTGCTCTTTGATGCCTCTTTCAAATAGTTTTCTGGTCACAGAAAACTTCTCTGCCAAAGCCACTTTGTCAATCTCAACATCTTCTCCCTTGGGCATTTTATCTAAATTGTGGGATTCTGGGCTTGAGGCACTGTTGAAGCTAACCCTGTGAGCAGTGACTGGAAATTGTGTCTTTGTAGGAGAAGTCAGGGGAACATCAGGCTTTAAAGTTGGTTTTCCTTCTTGGGACTCCTGTTGCTGCCCGTCCATTTGTAGGAAGATGTTCTTGATCTTATTCACTCTGGTTCCAAACGGCCTTCCCCTCGACTCCTCCCGCGTGTCACTGGTTCCATTCGTAACATTTTTAGACGTAGCCTCAGACTTTGGACCATCAAAGGAGCACTTAATGGAGTGGAAGTCAGACTTGTATGCATTTCTGTGAGGTGAAGCGCTTCTCAGGGTCCTCTCTGCTCCTTTGCTTTCAGCTTTGATCATCTTCTTGCTTGTTTATGACCGCAGCACAATCCTAAAGTCAGCTTTCTGGAATGTTTTATTGAGAACTAACACAGGACTTTATGCAACCGGTGCCATGATGGGGTCCTGTGGAGGGTTTTTGGAGTACTGGTCTCTCAACTCAGGGAAGTATCTAAAAAGAGAACGAGAGAATTGCAAACAAATGACACTATTAACTTGTTATTGTCAAGAACAATTTATTAATTATTGTAAAATTGCGTGTTTTCAGATAAAAATAAACCTAAATGTACTGATTTAACTGGCGGTTGGCGAGTGGAAGGTAAGTTCGCGTGCACAGTTAGCGTTTGAATTGTTGTCTGGACTGACTGCTAGCGTATGGAGCTAAAGTTAAACATAACTAGTTGACCTCGAAACTAACTTTAACTGTGACAGTATGTCGTACTTAAATCAAAGGCTTGCTGCCGGCCCCTCCACCCGTAGATAAAAAGCGACGCAAAGTTGAACTTTTGCGCGTTCCGACACTTCAGTGTGCGCCTGAACTCAGCCCGAACGATTCATTGTCGCATGAATTTTCAACTACGTTCACAGTCCAACACGGTAATTCGGTACAAACTAAAAATGTAAACAACTTCGCCAGCTTCTCACCTAGTTGCTTCATCGAGTCAGACGCCGAAAGATGGCTCAAGATTCCAGTTTTTTCTTACAGTATCAAACTTGTTCCTTCTTGCTCGCCGCCATCATTCCCCGCTCCGGCAGCAGCGTTTCCCGTGTCTCTCCCTCTCTCCTCTCCGCACTTCCAGACCTGCCGCGGGATGCGCGCGCAGCCGAGTCTCTGTCTTAGATGCGCGCCGCCGCGAGCCACCAGAACAAACGGGAGCGCGCATACATTCCAGGACTGTAACCCACTACTCCTGTTTCTCCCCTCACAGTTTTTCCACAGTACTGCTCAGACACAAGAGGACTTTTCTAAAGAAACAGCGTGGGAACTTAAAACTCTCCTAGACCTCTTAGAAGGACAAGAGTCCACACCAAGTGTACATAAAAAGCCACTGAATCAATTATTTACACTGTACTGTAAATGTGAAGCAATCACATTAGGAAATAGGTTTTTTCTTGCAAGCTTCCCTTTGCAGCAGTCTGAGTGATTTGTTGCTATAACATGTTACATATTAAGTTGAGTTTACTTGTCTCAGTAGGAGTACACTACTCTGAGTAAAGGCAAAAAAGGTGCAATCACACTCTTAAAGGTACTCATTGCAAGTATGAAATGAAACATAAAAATTGTTAAATTGAAAAGTTATATTCAACTACATCAAATTGGGCTGTTTGAAAGAGATTACGTCCAGTACAGCAATTTTCAGTCAGGTTATCTGGACAGTTTCTTTTTTTTTTTTGTGCTGAAATGTTTCACCTTCCATCCAGAAGGCTTCATCAGTCAAGGAAACACACAATACAAAACTGATTCTTCCCCCAACAGCTTACTTCAAAGTGGAACAAACCAGTTATGTTGGTGCTAAGATGGTCTCTAGTCTTTGGCACGCCCTCTTCTCCGGTGCCGGCTCTCTTCCTCGTCGACAGTCATGTCAAACTGGTTCAAAACCAACAAAGTCCATGCTCAATAATCCAGGTATACAATCAAACAATTGCTGGTTTTGTGTTGTGTGTTTCCATGACTGATGAAGCATTCTGGCTGGAAGGTGAAACGTTTCAGCACAAAAAAAGAAACTGTCCAGATGACCTGACTGAAAATTGTTGGATTGTATACCTGGATTATTGAGCATGGACTTTATTGGTTTTGAACCAGTTTGACATGACTTTCGATGAGGACGATAGCCGACACAGGAGGAGGGGGCGTGCCAAAGAGACCATCTTAGCACCAACGTAACTGGTTTGTTCCACTTTGGAGTAAGCTGCTGGAGGAAGAATTAGTTTTGTATTGTGTGTTTCCTTGACTGATTAAGCCTCCTGGATGGAAGGTGAAACCTTTCAGCACAACAAAAGAAACTGTTCAGATGACCTGACTGAAAATTGTTGGATTGTATACCTGGATTATTGAGCATGGACTTTGTTGATTACTTCCAGTACTTTTCCAGATTTGTTGAATGCATTTCTGAATTGCGGGTCCAGACTCAATGTAAACAAAGCACTTGGTAAGTCTACTGAAAACCATATCGAAACTTCACTTATACTATAAATATGGGGAAAATTGGACAAGCATACAATCTCAGAAAAGACTTTCAGGTGGAAATATGAAAGTGAATCTGGTGCTAAACATGTAAAAGAATGAGTAAGACAACTGTCATAAACAAATATTGGAGATCAAGCAGAGTGGTGGAGCATCATAAAGACAGAACTTGGTATTCAAACTCACTTGGCTTTTGCTTGACAGGTAAGTTTAATGTTTGACTAATTTTCAGTCACTTCAGCTGTTTTCGTAGATAAATAAATGCATGTGGTGTGTGTCATCTGGTCGTAAATTTGGCTATAACTGTTTAATTTAGGACACGTTAACCAGTGATAAAAGGAAAAGGTTGTGTGGAGTCTTTTGGATAAAAGATTAAATGTTTCAACATAGAAGAATCTGTCCAGAGGACCTGACTTGACCTTATCAGATCTATCTGCCTGGATTATTGAGCATGCATCAGGACATTGTGAGAATTTGTTTATTACTTTGTGGCTTTTCATTGTCCAGTCTTCATGACTTTGGAATGGGTACCTTAAAGTAATGCATGACTCAGAATGATTTCATACATGAAAAATTTATTTCCGGCCATGTTATGAATTAAAGGTGACACGTTGGCACAGGGGTTAGAGCTGTTGCCTCTCTGCCAGAAGGTTGCAGGATTGCCTCTTGGTCTGGGGCCTTTATGGGGAGACTTTGCTTGTTCTCTCATGCATGATTGGGTGTTTTTCCAGGTCCTCTGGTTTTCTCCCACAGACCAAAAACATGCATACCAGGTGAACGGGTAACTAAACTGTCTCTAGGTGTGGTGAGAGTGAAAATGGTTGTTTTAAAGTCTCTATCGTGGCCCTGTGATGGACTGAAACCTGTCCAGGGTAAACCCTGCCTCTTGCAGAGTGACTGCTGGAGATAGTCACCAGCTCACCACGACCCAGAAGAGAGAAGCAAGCCAAGAAAATGGATGGATGGATTCATTCTTAGGTTGAGCTCTCAAGTTATCCCCACCTTGCAGTAGATTGTGCAGATGTCTTGTGTCATTTCTCATTTCTTGTTTTGCTTCCAAGGAGCCAGACTTTCTTGTAACGCTTTAACTGGTTTTAAAAATATATCTGCAAGAGTTTAAAAGCTTTTCTATGGACGTTGGCTGCATTTAACTCTATTATGGGTTGTAAGCTCAATCATCCAGGAAGATAACAACAAAAAATGTTAAATCGTGTCATCTGAACCAGTTTCTTTAAGTGAGAAACGTTTTGTACCCCATCCAGAGGACTTCCTCAGTATATGGCCTGCCAAAGTCCTCAGGATGGGGGATGAAACATTTCTCACTTAAGGAAACTGGTCCAGATGACATGATTTAACCTTCTTTGTTGTTTACTCTGTTTCATTTCAGTCAGATAATTGCATTTATGTTTGAGTATGAGTCTTATAGACATATGTACCGTAATAAACTGAAAAGCACAGCGTGTGGATAATGTCATAGTCTTTTAATCTTTAAGACAAGATGTTTGAAAAAAGGCAAAATGCTAAGCAAAGAGGCAGCATGGTGGCACAACTGGTAGAGCTGCTGCCTCTCAGCAAGCAGGTCCTTGGTTCAAACCCCGGTCCAGGGGCCTTTCTGGGTGGAGTTTGCATGTTCTCTCCGTGCATGCGTGGGTTTTCTCCAGGTACTCCGGTTTCCTCCCACAGTCCAAAAACATGCATGTTAGGCTGATTGGTAACTTGTCCCTAGGCGTGAATGAGAGAGTGAATGATTGTTTGTCTCGTTTGTCTCTATGTGGCCCTGTGATGGACTTGCGACCCGTCCAGGGTGTACCCCGCCCCTCGCACAGTGATTGCTGGACATGGGCACCGGCGACCCCCGTGACCCAAAATGGAATAAGCGGGTAAAGATAATGGATGGATGGATGGATGGCTAAGCAAAGATGAAATATTAATATGAGATAGCTCTTTTGTGTTAATATCATTTAATAGATAATGAAAACAAGGTAAAGTATTTAAAAACATGGACACATTTCAAGATGGCTGTGACAAAGGAGTTAGTTTCCGTTCTGTGTGGCTCGTCTTCCTCTCACACGAGTGACTTTGCAGTACGCCTTCTAATATTATAAGGCAAGTTACATTTACAGGATGTATATGTGACTTCAATAAAAATAGGTCACCAACAGGGATTTTAAATACACTATACACAGTTTTAATTTTAATTTAATTTTAATTTGTTGCTGTCGCCAACTTACAATGCAAAACATGCACTTCACTGTGACATTTTTTACATGTAGCTTCAAATCGTGTCTTCTTCTTGCAGAGCTGGAATAACTCTCTGCATTAACACTTATTATGTTTATGAATTCTGAAAATAGATTGAAAATACAGATTTGCAAGCTTCGTTTCCAACAAACTGAGTGACAGTTTGATTTCCTCAGAGGCCAAGAACCTACATTACAAAAATATCTTCCAGTCAACTGACCCAGGAAACAGACTGCTTAAAGTACTGGAAGGAAGTGTCCACTTTTTTATGTATTAGCTACAAAAGTATTTTACATGTAACAAAAAGCTAAATCTAGGTTTATTAAATACAGCATTTAAATGGGTTGCTATTCAGAACACAGTCTAGAGCCCTTAAAGTCAGCTTTATGTAACAGAATGTGATATTCTAGTAATTATTGATAAACAATAACCAGACTGCAGATTGAGACAGGAACAGATGGTGATCTATTTATCAGGCACTTTTGTGATCACTGTCATATTTCTATGTAGCCTGTAAGGTTTAATCCCATTGACAGTTGTAATTGGACAAAAGATGCAATCTAAAAAAAATTAAAACAAAAAAAACAAGACAGTTCTTTATTCCTTTTAGAAAATGTTATTCTGCATCATCATTTGTCAGGATGTTCTATTAAAAACTTGCTGCCGTGTTTTTGAACATCGTTGTAAATTGTCATCTTAAATCATTCAAGGCGACGTCTCTGGAAACGTCTCAGTCCTCAGGCATTTCCTCTGGAGTTATCTCCCTCAAATTCCATTAGAGACGTGGTTATCTGATCTGTAAAACTTTTATACAGTTCCCACTCCCATGTACATAGTTTAGCTCGTTGTTGTTGTACAATATGGCCTTCTTAGGTGCTCTGGTCTCATTTGTTCAATGTAAATTCACTGACATGTGGCCACCATCCAACATCTGAACAGTGCCACTTATGCCTGCTTTAAACTGGATGTCCATAATTTATGTTTATCAAGAAATCTTCTTTCCGAAAAGCAGCGATTAAGTCCTCTATCAAAAAGGAAACAAATGCAGCCTTAAAAAAATCTGACTCGAAACTTGCTGTATTCTTGGAAAGCATATGTTCCACATACCATGAGTTTTTCCTCCGAATGCTGAAGTGCATTTAAAATTGTGTTGCGTGTGCACATGAGAGTTGCATGTGTCCACGTGTTTACTGCTGGAGTCTGCAGGAGCATCTCTTAGCAACTGTAGGTCTGAAAAGCCACACAGTTATTGGCTTCTGAGAAACATCACAGCCAAATCTGTGGTCCCTCAGCAACCTGTTAAACAACATGGAGCGACCAGGGAAAAGGGAAATGAAAAACAGAGCAGGTGATCTGAGTAAAAGCAATGGAGTCGAGAAAATCTCATCAGAGTACCTCAACATTTTCAATGTTTCTCTGATGTTAAGATGTGCTTTTCATAGCTGATTTGCTTGCAGCGTATAAAAATGTGCCATTGTTAACATATAAGTATTTTAGAAACAGAATTAATGTGCAACTTTGAGTCAGCTTTAAAGCAGTGGTTTCATATTATGTTCCAAGACCAAAGTGGATTACTGTTGTTTCAAAGCTTTTCTGATTTAAAAATAAAAAATAGTAGCAGTTTACACAAAGGCTATTTTACAATCCTTTAAAACAACTATTTTCCCTCACACTTACTACATAGAATTTGACGGTTATTTGCAAATGACTGGTGAGGCCTGCGGCACTTCCTGCAGGAACATCGTATTTTAGTCCTTTTGCAGTAAATTGTTATTTACTGCAAAATAAAATTGTTATGCGATGTAAAGACTTTAAAAAAATTAATAGACTGTTTTTCCAACTGTAACTTGAATCCTGCACAAACCTGTCAGTTTGTCAGAGAAAAGCACGAGCATTACATTTACTGAGAAGGAGGGAAAATAGCTGATAAGAGTATATATATATATGAGTAAGAATTTTAGAATTAGATTTTAAGCTTTTTTAACAGTTCAACAACTTCCTCCATGTTTATCTCAGACTGAGAAGAACACAATGTGACATCCTGCTGGAATGTCGGGGGAGAGTTGCACCTAAAATCATAAAAATAAAACCAAATTAAAATTGTTGTGTGGATGCACACAGAAATGTTGCCATGCATGTGACTCATGATTGGTGATATTACAGATGAGCTGCATCCTGCGAGGCAGTCAGCTCATCACAGGGCAACACATTTTTGCTGCCGTGCACAACATACACTCTAATGGCTTTGTGCATATGCTTCTTGGGGCCTTAAACTCCATTTTGCAAATGTGAAGTTGTTTACAGCCCCATCTACAATGCATAAAATGTTAATTGTTCATAAACTTTTCACAGGACCCCCACTTAAAAAAAATCCTAAATATCACTTTAAAAGGACATTGAAAACATATGGTTTAAACACTGAGTTTGGATGAGTACTTGAGTTTATTTTGACATCATCACACATTGTGTTTTGATCCAAGGCAGCTGGGAGTCAATGCTGCAGTACAGGAATGTGTGTTCTGTGCTGTACATGCCCTGACCTGAACCTGACCTTTGTTCTTGGTATTTACTCGAGCAAGAAAGGGCAAAACTACAATGGGACGTGCATATTTTCATCAATCTGAAGGAACCAGACATGCACCTGCAACACAGTCTTAAATTAAAATCCAAAGCAAACAATAAATAAATCTAAAATTATTTTTACATGACCAAAAGGTCCAATACTTAAAGTTCTAAATCACAACATTTATAATTTTTTGCACAATAAAGAAGTCTGTACTGAAAAAAACTGTTCTGATAATCTCATTCTTGCATTTTCACAAACACACTGCTGCCATCTTGTTGCAGAAAAAAACATTTAAAGTAAAAAAAATTAATGGGGGTGGGGGGTGGGGGGGGGCTGTAAACCAACTTGAAAAGAAAAGTTTTATTTTGATTTTACACTGATTTTGTTTATTCCAGGTATTGTTGACATGGCCTCCACATTAAACAATAGACCATTTTATTTGGTAAGTGTATTTGTGATTTATAATTTGCATAACACAGTAAATAAACATGAGAGAAGTAAATTTAAGATCAATCACAAAACTAATTTATTACAAATGATCATGCTTCCAGGGATAAAAAGTGTCAGTAGAGGTATGCAAACAGTTTTTCTCACAACGCCGCCAGCACAGATGGAGTCGCTACACCACAGTCTTTTTGTCTCTGCAGCAGTTTGTTGCCAAGGTAACCACAAGAAACCAATGACCCTTTTATTATGTGGCCTCTTCTTACAAAGCATCATTCTCTCAAGGCTATTATGGAAATGTTTCCACCTAAGATACAAAGTCGCTCCTCACACAGAGCGCTACAGTTAATGCAGCCTGTTGACTTCAGTGTGTGCTGACTTTTTCAGCTGTTTGAGTCTCTGTACAGTTTGTTTCCAGAAAGTTGGTGCAATAATCTGTTAAACCAGCATTTATGCTGAGTGATCACTTTAAGAAACATGTTTCTGTTCTATATCTCTATACGCAGCTTTCAGTTGTCTTGTGTCAGCTGAGGCATTCATCATTTCTGCACTTTGTTTGATGTCTCATTACAGCTTGTTTTTAAACTTTAAAGAACCCTGGTGTTATCTAGCATCTGGTGCATCCTACAAATGTTTCCTGACAAGAAGGGGATTAAAAAAAAAATCCACCCAACAGTAACATCTAAAGTAGCTGTGATTTTTGAGAGTGAAATCTGACACATGCAGCATGTTTGTTAGTTGTGTTACATCCCACTGCCCTACCTTTAAGAAAGATATTATGGTATCTGGCCAGTGCTTAATTTGAGCTGGATCCTGCCGAAACAGGATCCGGGAACTCTCTTATTTTGACAGGGTGCGTTCCAGTAACTGTTTGCTGGGATCTGGTAACTCTCAGACTTACTAATAATAAAGTTATGAACAAATATGACTGCCTTGAACGAATAAAACTTATATTTGGTATGTAATCTGAAAATAATTACATAAACACTAATTTTAAACCCAACAGCCACTTACGACATCTTAAAACAACATCTTTAAGCATTTCTGCCTCTACCCTTAAAAAGATCTCTGCCCCTAAAAGAGTGGTGGGGGTGAAGTCCGAACGAGTTAACCAGGCAGTTGTACGAGAGCAGGAGCCCACAGGCAGAGGCCATGAACAGACGGAGGAGGCGCCTGGAGGTTTCACGTGTGGAGTCAGACAACAGTGCATTCAGAAGAGTGGACTCGGAACCGTCAAGTAAGGAGGAGGGGGGGAAGGATGCTTGACAGAAGCGGAGTGTTTACAAATGTAGGGAAATGCAGATGTTTAACAACCCAGTAAAATACACCAAAATGCAGAAAATCACTTATAAAGTACTTTTTGCTGTATAAGTCGCACCCTTTTGCATAAATTTGCATGTCCTGTGACTTATATGGCGAAGCAACTTATTTACATTTTCCCCTATATTTTTAACCCAATTTTTGGCTGAGATCTGATGATTTCATTCATTCTGACATGGAAAATATTGAACACTACCATTTTCAGCCGCTAGATGGCGCTTGAGGTCTAAGGCAAGCCAATTGTGTCATTCATAGCCACTTTTACCTATTACATGACACAACGGCCAGCCATACTACTCAAGTGCCATCTAGTGGCTGAAAATAGTAGTGTTCAATATTTTCAATGTCAGAATGAATGAAAATGGTCATATCTCAGCCAAAAATTGGTTTATAAATATAGGAAAATAATGCATGAACAAGTCGCAGGACATGCAAATTACGCAAAAAACGTGACTTACAGGCCAAAAAATACGGTACTCAGGATATGTATCTTTCCCTTTGAGGGTTAACATCTCCAGATTTTCATTTTGTTTTTGTTTGGTACTATTATACTCACCTATATCATATATATTTATATAAAAAGAGTTTTTTGACCTTTTCCGTTTTTTTTTTTTTTACAATTTATCATACAGCCCTGTCATTTCTCGTGCATTTGTTGTTACTGATGACATATAAAATAATATAAAGATCAGGACTGATTAACATTAGTGATGATTCTAATCATATTGAACATCCAAAAAAACAACCCACAGAGATCCTAACAAAAATAGTTTTGCAAGCCGTGCATACAAAGGCAAGCCTTGACTTTCATATATATATATATATATATATATATATATATATATAAATTAATCTCTAATGTTTGCAGCAATCAAACATCCGAAGGAAAGTGTCTTTATCTCAGTTTTGAGTTCACTCCTTACACCATGTTTCCTTTGTCTGTGAGCACTTCTGAGGTGAGCAGGCTGGATGATGAGCAGAGTCAGTAAGTAAGTGAAGGTGCAGCCTCCTCTTCCTCCTCTGCAGCAGCAGCAGCATCAACAGCAGGACTTTCAACTGGATTTCACGATGGTAGCAGTGCACACTTCGTCTCATTCATCAGAATCTGCCGAGTGGATTATCTGTCTGGATAAGAGGTAAATCACTTATAAGCTGTCATCGTGCGGAAAGCTCGCTTTAATGAGGCAGATTTCTGTGGGCGTTTTGTTTAAACAGCTGCACTCAAAGAGTCATGGTATAAGCTGCTGTAGTTTGAATTCAAAGCTTTAAATTGTTCCTCCTTGAGAGCTCCAAGGTTACTGATTATATCAGGACACCTGTGCTTCCGGTGCCTTTAATTTGCTCTATGATTAGGCTTGCTGTTTCTGGGTCCAGTCAAAAAATTACTTGTTTTTTTTTCCCTTTAATTGACAAAATAACCTATAATTTATTCAGTTACAAGAAAATAAAATCTCAAATACTTATGGGCTATTTTAGGATTTGTAGCTATTCAGAATGGTACTCATCCTCACAAATGTTCTTTATTATCTTTAGCTGGTTACATTTATTACACCTACAAAACAACAACTGCAGAAATAACAAATAAGATGTGGCTTATATCCATTTCTACTTTTTGTTAAATGTTTTATGCATTGCCCAAATTCAAGAGGAAGGAACAAAATTTAATTCTACTTCTTCAAACTCAAATTTTCATGTAAATATGAGAAGGTTAGACGTGGAAGCATCTGCAACCTTATTATTAAGTAACCATTTTCAGAACTGCTCATTAAGGAGGAAAACCCAAATCTGACAAACATTTAAATCAGATGCAATTGATATATGAAGATAAAAAAAGCAAAACTAGTAAAATGGAAGAGTTACATTTTTGCCTTCCTGTGAGGCAAGAAAACAGAGTTTTAGTTATTAATTATTAAAAATAATAAAAGTTAATACTGTATATGACATGCACGTGTCATTAATTAAAAAAGTTCATGATTTAAATGTATTTATTTTAAGGACAAAAGTTGCCTTATTATATATACAGCTGTATATATATATATATATATATATATATATATATATATA
>NC_056510.1:20819358-20826211 GCF_014905685.2 Nematolebias whitei
AGCTGCCGCCTCACAGCGAGCAGGTCACCGGTTCAAATCTTGGCTGGGGGCCTTTCTGGGTGGAGTTTGCATGTTCTCTCCGTGCATGCGTGGGTTTTCTCCGGGTACTCCGGTTTCCTCCCACAAACCAAAAACATGCACGTTAGGCTGATTGGTAACTAAATTGTCCCTAGGTGTGTGAGTGAGAGAGTTAATGGTTGTTTGTCTCGTTAGTCTCTATGTGTCCCTGTGATGGACTGGAGACCTGTCTAGGGTGTCCCCCACCTCTCGCACACTGATAGCTGGACATGGGCACCAGTGACCTCCCGTGACCCGAAAAGGAAAAAGTGGGTAGAGATAATGGATGGATGGATGGATGGATTGATGGATGGATGGATTACTTTTTACATTAGTACACTTTAACTAATGGGACACAAAACTTTACTACATGTGTTGTTTTGTGGGCTACCTGAAATATTTGGGAACAGTTGCACCAGACTAAAGCTGCTTCATTCATTTACATCAGCAGGATTCAGAAGGATGTTTTTTTTTTTATTTGAATTTTTTCATTTAAAAGGTCATGCTAAACTACTGAATGCACTCACCTACAGGTGAAGTTTTAAACCACAGAACACCTGAAGAACACATTTTACCATTACTTCACATTGCACTTATCCTCTATCTCAGGTTTCTATTTCAAATAATTGCTACATTTTATGCATAATATACACTTCAAAGCAGTTTTCATAGGAGATTTAGCAATTATTACACCTTTAATAAAAAAAAAACTGATCACAATGACAACATTTTAGTAGATCAGCATCGTCCTTTTGTCAAATATTCAAAAATGTTAGCCTCAGCTCAGGGATAATAAGAGAATGAGGGGTGTCTAACAAAGAGAAAGTCCAAAGTACAGCAGCAATAAAAAATCAGCAAACTGACGCAGTATGCAGATGTGTTTGCACAGTAATATCCCTTGCTTGCTTGTGGAAGCCACATGCTCCTCTTAAATCTATTGGTTTTTGTGTGACTCAGATTTTCCCTCCAATTACCGTCCTCATGTTTTCACAGTGAGCCGATTCCTGCAAAATGCATTGAATGATAAACATGCAGGCAACAGGTATTGCCCACATGCCACACTGCATGTAGATTAAAATGTAGATAATTCAGCTTCTTAATTTTTTGTCTTTTTTTTGTCATTGGCATTTAAAAATACTCCAACTCCTACACACCATTGTCTTCAATTTCACACATTCTGGTGTGAGTAATGAAATCTGTGGAGCTTAGTGACCAATGAATACCTATTGTCTTAAGAGTTTCTCCTTAGAGAAAACATTTGTACAACAAAAGTGTGGGAATAATTCGTGACACATATGAAAATGTACAATTACTAGAAGAAACAGTGAGCTAGAAGCAATACCTCATTTCTTTAGAATTATTAATCATGCTTGGTTTCACTTTTTACATTGACTCAGATGATGTAGGCTACATTTCAATCACCTATGAACATCAGAGGCTGTGGATTCCATCAGAAAGCAGAGAAATACATAAAGTTCAAACATGTTGGTTTATGTTTGATGTAGTGGTCAAAACTTTCTGCTGCATTTGAGTTCACTAGTAAAAAAATAGGACAGAAATGAAACATTTATGAGTTCACATTTAAACTTGAAGAAATTCTCCATCTAATGCATCAGTCCATTCATCCATCCATCCATCCATCCATCCATCCATCCATCCATCCATCCATTCAGCGATCCATCCATCCATCCATCCATCCATCCATCCATCCATCCATCCATCATATTTACCCGCTTCTTCCTTTTCGTGTCATGGGGGTCACTGGTGCCCATATTCAGCTGTCATTGCATGAGAGGTGGGGTGCACACTGGATAGGTCACAAGTCCTCTTTTGTAAATATTCCCTGCTTGGATGACCCATTAAAATAGAGTATAATTCTTCATTGTCGTTGCATTAAAGCAATACAACAAGATTTTCTGTACTAAAAGAAATATGACATTTTATTCTTCTCAAACATGCTCGCACAAATGTAGATCCAATGAAACAAATATGCTTGTTTTAAAAAACAGTAGTCACATGCAGCGATTCAGCAACAAAGCAGATGAACCAGAAGCTCAGAAGCAAAAAAGTTTAGAGGAATTGTGATAAAGTTCTAATCATAGGGGGATTTAATTTGTCTATTGAGATTTTATTGAAAGTAGCATGAAGCAAACTTTCAGAATACCAGAATATGTTTGCTTTAGGCGAGTAGCTCCTTAACGTTTCTGCTTCTGACCCACATAATAACAGCTGCAGGCTGAGTCTTGTGACACCATATATTATCAGTTTAAGAATACAAACTTTGTTAATAACCCTGTGAAAAATGAGCACAATAATTACACATAAACTGTATACTTTGGTACTATTTTTCATAAGTTACTACTACCATTTGTAGTAAATATGGTATATCAGATGATAAGGAAACCTGGTGGTGGAATAGTGATGTGCAGGAAGCTATTCAATAAAAGAGGCTAGCCATAAAGAAATATGACAGTGAGAGAGCTGAAGAGAGGAGATGGGAATATAAGAAGATGCAACATGGATCAAAGAGGGAGGTGGCAAAGTCAAAGCCGAAGTTATATGAATTATATGGGAGGCTGTACACTAAAGAGGTCGAGAAGGATTTGTACTGATTGGCGAGACAGAGGGATTAGGCTGGAAAGGATGTGCAGCAGGTTAGGATTGTTAAAGATAGGAATGGTAATGTTCTAACAAGTGAGGAGAGTGTAAAGATGGAAAGAGTACTTTGATGAGCTAATGAATGAAGAGAATGAAAGGGAGAGTAGAGGTCAGAGAAACTGTGGACCAGGAAGTGGGAAAGATTAGTGAGGGTGAAGTCCAGAAAGATCTGAAAAGAATGAAGAAGGGGAAGGCAGTAGGACCTAATGACATACATGACATACCAGTGGAGGTTTGGAAATGTCTTGGAAAGTGAGGTTTCTGACTCAAATATTTAATGGCATATTTGCGGGTGAGAAAATGGCTGAGGAGTGGAGAAGTGTGCTGGTTCCCATTTTTAAGAGCAAGGTTGATATACAGCGTTATAGCAACTACAGGGGAACTAAGTTGATGAGCCACATGATGAAGATCTGGGAGAGGTGTGGAAGCAAGACTTAGATGAGAGGTGACTATTTGTGAGCAGCAATATGGTTTCATGCTCTGAAAGAACAACACAGACACCATCTGTGCATTGAGGATGCTGATGGAGAAGCACAGATACGATCAGAAAGAACTCCATTGTGTCTTTGTGAATTTAGAAAAAAACATATGACAGGGCCGAGGGATGAGTTGTGGTATTGAGGAAATCTGGAGTGGAAGAGAAGTATGTTAAACTGGTACAGGACATGTATGAGGACAGCAGGACAGTGGTGAGATGTGCTGTAAGAATGACAGATAGCTTCAAGGTGGAGATGGGAGTGCATCAAGGAGTGGCCCTGAGCCCCTTTTTGTTGGCTGTGGTGATGGACCGACTAACAGATGAGGTCAGGCAGGAATTCTCGTGGACTATGATGTTTGCAGATGACATTGTGGTCTGTGGTGAAAACAGGGAACAGGTGGAAGAGAACTTGGACAGGTGGAGGTATGCACTTGAAAGAAGAGGAATGAAAGTCAGCTGTAGTAAGGCAGAGTACATGTGTGTAAATGAGAGGGAGGCTGGTGAAACAGTGAGGCTACAAGGAACAGAGGTCACAAAGGTGCAGGACTTCAAGTAACTTGGGGTCCACTGTCCAGGACAATGGGGAATGTGGGTAAGAGGTTAAAAAGAGAGTCCAGGCAGGATGGAGTGGATGGAGAAAAGTTTCAGAAGTGATTTGTGACAAAAGGGTGTCAGCAGAATCAGAATCAGAATCAGAATAAACTTTATTGGCATTGCACTGAGATACAACGCAAATATGTACATACAGTCGTCCAAAGATGGGCGGAGTGCACGAAGATGCGGCTATAAAAAATTAGCGCGGCCCTCTTATTCTTATTCAGAACAATATTTTGCTTAGATGAGAAAAGGAAAGAAAACATGAGGAGAGATGGTATAAAAAAAAGATCTCTCACACCCTGTCCTAGACAGGGCACGATTTGAGGCATCAAAAAAAGCAAAAGTCAAAGGAAATGTTTACAAGACCGTGGTGAGACCAGCTATATTGTATGGTCTGGAGACAGAGACATGGACAAAAAGACAGAAGAAAAACTGTAAGTGGCAGAAATGAAGATGTTGAGGTTTTCCTTAGGAGTGACAAGTATGGATAAAATTAGGAATGAGATCTTCAGAGGTACAGCACAGGTTGAATAACTGGGAGATAAAGTTAGAGAGACCAGACTGAGATGGTTTGGACATGTCCAGAGGAGGGACAGTGGGTATAGTGGTAAGGATGTTAGAAATGCAGCTGCCAGGAAAAAGACAAAGAGGAGATATAGAGAGGACATGGAGGTAGTTGGAGCGAGGACAGAGGATGCAGAGGACAGAGTGAGATGGAGGAGGATGACTCGCTGTGGAGACCACTGAAGAGGGAAAAGCTGAAAGAAGATTTGTAGTAAATATGGTGGAAAAATTGCCAATGCTAAACATTTCACAGATTTCTGGAGACCAATTGAGGACCCTCACTTGATGTTTCATGGCCCACAGTGGGGTTCCTATTTTGAGGAAACATTGCTTTAGACCATTTGCATGAAATGTTGCACAGGCAGTGATGGAATTCCTTATAATATGAACAAATTACAACAATGTTGTGCTACAGGTTGCATCTATTTCTTAATTATTTACATGCCATTTTAACAAATTAGAATAGAAAAATGTGTTTTGAAATGTATATACACTTCAAATGAAAAAGATAAAGAAACTTCTGTTTCAAATGTTTTACTTTTAGTCATACTAAATAGAGTTTTTATTATTTTGTGCATTTGTTCTGTGGCATTTCAGGTTTTTAAATACAAAATCCAAGCTCTGATGATACGTGGAGAGTAACTTTTCCACATATAGGCTTTATTCAAATGATCTCCTCATTCCTTCAGACCAGCAGAGCGCTCAGGTGAAGACGTCGACACCATCCTGGCTCGTCTGAAAAACGCGAAGACCTTTGAGAAATTCCACCCCAGTTTGCTGCAGCAGATTTGTTTGTGTGGATTCTACGAGTGCCTAGAGAAAGGGATCACCCGTAGGTCAAAACATCAGCTTCTACACACATCTGAGGACTTCATAGTTATTTCAGGAGAAAATAAACAAAAATTTTGTTTTTGCTTTTTTTGTCTCCCCAGTGTTTCGCCAAGGAGACATCGGCACCAGCTGGTACGCCGTGCTCTCCGGTTCACTGGATGTAAAAGTGTCTGAGACGTCAAGATATCAGGTACAGCTGAAATCATTGCATCATTTAAAGTAGAATCGCAGGGTTTTATTTAAAAGTGATAAACATATTAAACAATCTTATAGCAAACACTAAATGTTAAATTAAACCCAAGTAAGCTGACCAATATGTTGTAGGGTTACAGAAACAAAAAGGGTAAACTGAAAAAATGTAGCAGAAAAGTTGGGGTGCCATTTGTAAAGTTACACAGTCAAAAATTAACAGCAATATTTTGGTTTATTTAGCCTTTAATAAGATTTTTTTTTTCAAAGTCATATTTTCACCATGTTATTAAATGTTTAGTTTTGTAAAATATATATTTAGGTCTGAGCTAAATATTTAGTTAGCAAATGAAATATTTAGTTTAGGAAATAAACGTTTAGGTTAGAAATTAAATATTTAGTTTGGAAATTAAATATTTAGTTTTGAAAATAAATATTTAACTTATAACTAATTATTCAGTTTACTAACTAAACATTTGACATGCAAGTTAAGTATTTAGTTTGTAAACTAAATATTTAGCTTGTAAATTAAATATTTAGTTGGGAACTATGACATTTATAAATTTATGAATAGCATGGTGAAAATATGACTTTGAAAAAAACAACAACACATATTTTGTTCTTATTAAAAGCTAAATAAACCAAAATATTGCTGTTAATTTTTGTCTGTGTATCTTTACAAACAGCACCCCATGAAAATAGACACTCACATAGATTTGTTGTCTAAAAGTTTGATGCAAAGCTTAAAGCGTGAACAAACTTTTGTAGAACATTTCGACTGAATGAAGTATATTTTATTAGAACTTTACATTTAAGATGTAAAGCTGTACTGTTACGTAAAGGTGTAAGTTACTTGAAACACTCGTGCAGTTTTATTACTGAACCCAAAATGTTGTAAAACAAACAACCAATTTTTGCTTTTTACTGCTTACTTTTAGGACCTGTTTTCTTTTTTTTTTTTTTTTTAATTTTTTACATTTATGGCAGATTCAATTGCAGATTGGATGAACTGAGTTTTGATTGTCAGCCTATGACAGGATGAAAGTGACAGATTTAGAAAGAGGAAAGTGCAGTTTAATAACACTAAAATGACTTACATTAGACCTGATAGATTTACATGTTTTATAAATTGTGTTTTCAGTTCAACTAATGTTCTGAGATGATCCATACCATGTTTGAAAATCAAAATTTTTTTTCTCTCATGTTTTTTTATAGAAGGCTTTGGATTTTAAAAACATTTTTTTGCTACCTTTCAGTGTTCCTCATTCGCATGGAAATTGTTCAGAAAATGTCCAGGCCATTTTTGTTTGTAATTCTTCACATGTTAAAAACAAAAACTTAAACCTTCTTCCACTCTATTTTTTCGAGATGAACATCTTTTCACCTTCATCAATGGACACTGATTGTATCTCACTGAAGATGATTTGTGGGTTTCTGTAAGGAACTCTCGTGATGGTTTGGACCAAGATCACAACACAA
>NC_056510.1:20826311-20848610 GCF_014905685.2 Nematolebias whitei
GTTTGTTTAAATCAAAGCTGGGTCTTTGACAGCGGAGAGACTGAAAGACAGAAAGACAGTGGCTTTGAGAGATATTAAACATCCACCTTCTAAGCCCAGATTAATTCAAAAAAGGGATCTGAAACGTTTTTGTGAACAGTCATTCCTCTGGGATCTGTCTCACTTTGACTGGCATCGTATTCTGTGACGTGAACTCCGCTTGGAACTATTTTCATAATAGTTTCATTTATTTTGTGAACAAACATGCTCCTTTTCGTCAGTTCAGAATAAAGGGACGAGACAGCCCCTGGTTTACTCCAGAGCTAGCTGACCTCATGCACAGGAGAGATCATCTTTGGGCCACAGCGAGAAAATCTGACTCAGACACTGATTGGTTGAGTATTCGACAGATGAGGAATAAATGCACAACTGCTGTCAAAGCAGCAAAACGCAACTATTTCTTATCTCAGACCTCCAAAAATCTAAATGACCCTAACAGATTCTGGAAAACCATCAAATCTCTCTCAGGCACCCCCCAATCATCTGACCTCCCATCACAACTTCTCGTTAACTCTGTTCCTGTGTCAAATAAGCACGAGATCCTGAACTGTTTCAACAAACATTTTGTTGCTTCTAGTTCTTTATTTGACACAGTTACTAATGGAAAATCAGCCACTTAACTTAATAATCAAACTTCTACAAACCACATCCCTCCTACAAGTCAATCCTCATTTAATCACACCTTCTCTTTTTCTCCATTCTCAGTCAGTGAGGTCAATAAACTGTTAAAAGATCTTGACCCTAAAAAATCTGCAGGTCCAGATGAACTTCCACCTTATTTCTTAAGGCTGGCTGCTCATATCATCACAGTCCCTGTGACCCACATATTCAATCTCTCCATAAGACAAAACTCCATCCCAGACACTTGGAAGACAGCCTTTGTTCTTCCGTTGCTGAAGGAAGGTGACCCCACCTCACTGAACAACTATCGACCAATCTCTAAACTCTGTATTTTAGCCAAGGTTCTAGAAAAACTGATAAACTCTCAAATCAAAAATTACCTGGACTCATTTAACATCTTACCTCCACATCAATCTGGTTTCAGGAAACAACACAGCACAACCACTGCTTCACTGAAGGTTCTTAATGATGTTGTTGAAGCACTGGATGCTAAGGATTATTGTGCTGCACTTTTCTTAGACCTGTCTAAAGCTTTTGATACTGTGGATCATAACATCTTGTGTCATAAGCTCTCAGAAATCGGCTTCTCAGAACACACCATTGGTTGGTTCTCTAACTGTCTTTCAGACCAGAGGCAATGTGTTCAACATAATGGTACTTCCTCCAGTTATTTAACATTCAACAATGGTGTACCACAAGGCTCAGTCTTAGGACCCACCCTCTCTTTACAATCTACATACATAATGTAGGTAAAAACATCCCTAATGCATCCATACATTTCTATGCTGATGACACAGTTGTTTATTGTCGAGCTAAAACTGTTGCTAAGGCTTTCCAGCTTTTGAAATCTGCATTCAACTACATCCATACAGATTTGTTCCGCCTCAAACTTGTCCTAAATGTCGACAAAACCAAAGGGATGCTTTTTTCAAATAGGAAGTTGGTCCCAGCAGTTCTTCCTCCGATTTTATCCTCAAATGGTGTCCCCATTGTGTTTGTTGATTCCTATAAATATTTGGGTATCTTGGTCGACTCACATCTCTCTTTTAAGCTCCATGTGGAAAACTTGGTAAAGAAACTGAAAGTTAATGTAAGGAACTCTCGTGATGGTTTGGACCAAGATCACAACACAACAGACTGACGATAAATAATACGTGTTTATTGTTTCTAAGAGGGAAGTGACAGCTGGTCTCGGTGCTGGTCTGGGTTCTGGTTCTGGTGTCGGTTAATGGCAGGAGCAATCGTCTCAGATGATCTCAAGGGTCCTGAAAGGTGGACGTGTTCTGATCTACAGCTGCTGGAAGGGCTGAGTCCGGTGAAGGACGACAGTCGGCCGCAGCTGTCTGCGTGTCCAGAGTCCGTGATCCAAAAGGGGAGGTCAGGCTTTCCAAGGTCCAGTAACGAGGAGCAGATGTCAGGCAGTACCAGGGGAGCAGGCAGATCGGTGGTCGTGCAGGCGTGGGTCGGTACCAAGAGCAGATGCAGAAACAAATCCAAAAGGGCAATCCAAAGAGACGTGGTTGAGGCAGGCAGAGGGTCAAGGAACCAAGAGATCAGGCCAAACAAGAAGGGGAGGACAACCAGAAAGAGGGACAGGTAGCGTGGAGGGCAAGACAAGGAGCGAGGACTTGAACAGGGACAAGAGAGGGCAACAAGGACTACAGGCATGAACGCGAGATATTTACTAACTACTAAGAGTGTTCAACTATCGGGCACCGAAGAGTTGACAGGTTGCTGCTTATAAAGGGTGGAGAGAACAGGTGCAGCCAGTCAGAGATAATCAGGTCAGCTGGCTGCAGTGCAGACAATTAGTGCAGTCAGCCTTCACCAACATGCAGAGTGGACAGACTGGTTCTCCACATACACACACACATGAGAACCAGGTAGAAGGAGATAAAGAGTGAGAATGAAAAGAGCAGAACAGAACTGAGAAACCAGAGCTAGTGAACAGAGTGATAAAGATCTAAATACAAGGACGTGATTCATGACAGGTTTCCTCTAACCATCCACACTGAGCTCCATGTCTTCTTCTTGGGTAGGATGCTGTTACTATATGCACCCTGGGCTCTGGCACAGCGTTCGGGGAGTCGATCCTGGACAACACCCCAAGACACGCTACTATTGTCACTCGGGAATTCAGCGAGCTCCTCCGCATTGATCAAAAGGAGTTCAGGTCACTGTGGGAGGTATGTTTTGTTGCCTGTGTACTTGTAGGATTCCAGTGTTTTCTGTAAGTGTTTCCTAGCAGCCCCTGAGTGGCAGGGTGGATCTATACCACCACAGCTGATCCTGATCCTGGCTGACAAGTTAATGGTGTGTTTGGACCAGTTCCTCTCCGCTGGAACATCATGCTACCAAGTGGTAACTAGTTACAGCCCTACAGCCCCGAGCTAAGATAAGAGAAACTAACATTTCCTTGTGCCTCCTAGTCCTGACTCTGTGGTTCCTTCTCATGGACATCCAGTCTCCTTGTGCCAGCTAAGCAGAACCTCTCCGTGAAACCTCCTGTGTGTCCTGCCACTCTCCAACTCACTCTACTCACCTTTATCACCCATCTGGAGTCCTTTAACCTGCAGGCCTCCTAAACAAATAAGAGAAAAACAGATTGATCTCAGAAATTATATGAAGTATTACTGTCACTAAGAATTCCCTTATACCTGAACCCTTCGGACACTAAATAAAATCACTTGCTGTCTACTTGAATGTGTCAGTCTCTCTCTCTCACACTACTATTAAATATATTACTCATGAAAGTACTTTAACAGTATCTGCCTACAGAAACTCTCTATCTGTTACACTTTGCTATAGTTAAGGCTAAAAATCTGAGCATGATTTGAAAATGCTTTATTTACTAGGCTCTGATGAAACAATAAAAAAAGCGTTAATCAGTGGTTTGTGTCCTAAATCTGGTGCAACATATCTTTACTTGTAACTTAAAGCACACAGATGCCCCATCAAACAAATTAAATAGATCTTAACAGCTGAGTGGGTTGCTCACATGCAGCCTCGGGTTTATTTAAGCCATCCAGATAAATTAATGCACTTACTACATCATAAGCAAAGCACATTATTTTAACAATCATCCCCAAAATCCTACATTTTAAAAGTTTTTTCAAAGTTTCAGGTTGTAATTAAGTTAATTTATGAACAGTTGGCTAAAATATTAAATGTGAATAAATCTTACACTGAACCAAAGCTGTCTGCTCAGCTTTCAAGTTTGTTGCACGTGCTTACTGTATTTAAACCTTTTGATCACTAGATGGGGGTGCAGCACAGAAAGGAAACTTTACTAATTACTAATGGAAGGAAACTCCTTTACAACTTTAGTAATATCAACATATTTTTATTACCGGTCACTGAAAGGAGACAGGTGGGCGATAATGTTTTTGCCTCTGTGAGTACATTTGCCTGTCCGTTAGCAAAATATTTTATAAACCTGTGAGCATCTTTGAATGAAACTTCCTAAAAAAATAAATCAAAAATCAAAATGAACATCCACAACTGATCTTAGCAAGCACAAAAACAGCTGTAGCTCACAACTTTTACAAATAGTAAGCTAAAATCTTGATGTGGTAGTAGCAGACAGTCATCCCCGACATGAGCACATGTTGCTGTATGTCGTATATTTTCAAGGTTTGACCAAAACACCATCTTTTCTCATCGTAAGATAGTTTGTGTAAATGTCTGGCATGAACGGCAGTGGGCGATGTGCATTCCCTTACAGAATGCCAAACATGCAATCAGTATTTAAGCAGTCACTCACTATATGATTCACCTGTATAAATAAAGGTTGAATGAATGAATGATCAGAATAAGCTCAATATTTGAATAAAGGCACATTAAAATAATATAATTGATGTAATTCTGTTAACAGTCATTTGTTATTTCATGCACATGCACTGTTATGATCAACCCCAGGTGATATGCATCTGTCACACCTCTGGAGTTGACATTGTGGATTGCAACTTTTGACTTAATCTTTTAATAATAGGAGTATGTAAGTTTCTTTTGGCTGCTTCTTTATACAAGGGTCACCATGGCTAGCGAACATGCATGAAAGATTTGACTATTTGTTTTACACTGGACCCCCTTCCTGATGCAACTTGGGCTTGAACCCATATCCTCAGGATTATAAGACTGCAGCACTGACCACTGAGTTACCACAGCTTCATGCTTTTAATAATAATAATAATAATAATAATAATAATAATAATAATAATAATATAACAACAACTATAATAATAATATTAACAAAATCAATTTGTAAGCAAGTAAAATTTTATGTTTATAGCACTTCTCAAGATAAAAATCAGAAAGTGCTTCAACAAACAAAATAAAAAAAAAGTGCACAAAATCAATTTAAGCAAAGGCAGATTTAAAAAGATGAGTTTTTAGCGCACTTTACATTTACAAATATAAAAGTACTGTCTATCAAGAATCATAAAAAAACAAATAAATTAGCAATAATAATAATAAATATAACTAAATTAAATCATAATTCAATTAATCGCCATTTTACTCACTAACTTGTCACACAACCTGTGTAGTTTATGTTAGTTATGTGCAATCACGTGCATTTAAGCTATATTCATTCAACCTTTATTTATACAGGCTAATCCCATTGAGCCTCGGGGACTCATTTACAAGAGAGACCTGAGAGACCTATTACTACCTGTGAAAGACTTATTCATACAAATTCATTCTACCTGCACTGTTATATTCTACCATGTTGTTATTTTTTACTATATTTCTTTTGGACCTTGTAAACATTATATTTCTTTTAACTTTTTTGGTACTTTATTTTGTACTCTTATTGCATGCTTTAGTATTTCTTGTTTTTTTTTTTTTTTTTTTTTTTATCAAGTCAAATCAGTTCTTCTCATCCTGAACATTTCATTCCACTGTTGACCTTGTATAAACCTGCATATGACAAATAAACAACATAACATTCAGTTAGGGCTATAAAAACAGCAACAAAAAGGTTTAATTTTATTTTATTTTATTTTTTCCAAGGATTCTGCCGTCTGTAGTTCCTTCAGGTGGTGTGGAAGTGATGAGGAGCAGCAGCACCTAAGTCTCGGTCCAGCATGGTTGTGAGCTTATTTCAAGGAATTTGAAGACGGGCTGAGTTGTTGGAAAGAAGATAATTCATTTTTATGTGCTGGATGAGCAGCTCCTTAAGGTAGAGAGGACCATTGCCATACACTGGTGGTGTATCAGAAGACACATCTTCTATTCTGGCAGAGGCATGAAGCCAATGAAGAGAATGCAGGACCTGTGTGATGTGTTGTTTTTAGTTTTTGTTAAGAGTCTGGAAGAGGCATGGACACGTTTTCAGCATCAGAATGATGGTGATGAGCTGAGACTTGCAAAGTTTTAGTTGGAAAAAAAAAACCCAGAAGTTTTTACACAGATGTTTAACATGGGAGTCAAAGGAAAGGTGAGGATCAAATTGGAAAACAAGGTTGGTGACAACCAAGTAGTGTCATGTCCTGACCAGAAAAGTTTATGGTTGTTATGGGAGATGATTGAAGATGACAGCTTTTACTTTTTACTTTGACTACGCCCCACTGTGAAAATACATGCAGACTTTTAGACCCTTTCCTGGAAGATAATGACTGGAAGGCAGCATATTTTTGTTTCAAAACTTGGTCATTTAGTTTAGCATTTATTATTCCTTCACAGATGCATCCATGTTGTTTGCAATAATGTACAACCATTGATGCTGCATGCAGAAAGTCAGAGCAACTAAACACTAATAACATAGACAATTTCTTCTCTATTCATCTGAAATGAAATTATCTTTGCACTTATTTGAATAAAAAACACGCTTCATATAATCTACACTTTATTATGTTGTGTTTTTGTGTCAAATATGCAGTTTTCTACCTTCTAGTGTGGATGAAGTTCAGGTTGATGTTGCCTAAATGAGATATTGACTCTCTGAGAGCTTTCTTAGCGTCCTTCAGCTAAAAATGCTGACAGCATCAGCATCCTTACATCGATCTTCTATCGTCTGACTCGAATGGTTGTGTTTCAAGTGAAGAATTCAGATACTGTCTTGATGTACTCAACGTTGACTGCTCTCAGCATGTTTCAGTTTGTACAAGTTCACAAACGTTGAGTATGCGTCATTCTATTTTATATAATTTGTCACAAGAAAACGTTTGTTCACGGCTGGCAACAAACTCGAGAATAATCCCTGTAAAAAGATGCAGTTGATCATTTCAGATCATTTCAACATGGGTTTGATGTAATCTGAACTGGGCTTTGTGATGCATGAAAAATGATAATCTATACTGAGTCATTTGTTACATCCCTGCAGCCACGGTGAGCAGAGAACAGCAGCTAACTGGGTTGGAGAGAAGGGAAAGGGCGACATATGTTTCCAGATGTTACCAAGCCGTCTCCTCACAGAACGACCCTCATGTTTCTGAGACCAGCTGAGACCCGCTACACCAGTCCCCGAAGGACTTTTATTTTTTCTTATTTCTGGCTGTCCACTTATTCTTCTAGCATTTACTCTAAGTTTACTTTAAATATTTATGAAATGGTTCGGTTCAAAAAGACGTTGCAGTATGTGAACATGGAGTCAGTGTTTACAGTAACGGATGTACAATTCTTATCAAGGGCTGTGAAAACTAATTCATCCAATAGATAACACATAGATATCATTCATTGCACCTGAAAGACTCAAATATATTTTACTTTTAAACAAACAAAAAAAATCTTTAATTTCTTTGCTGCTCAGAAAGTTCACTGCAGCTGTCTGTGTCTAATAAGTAACAAGGTCAAACATGAAGAAGTTCTCTGCTCTCTGTGGTACACGCTGTATCTTTTAGGGTATTTGCATCTTAATAATAATGAAATAAAAACAGTCAGAAGTTGTTCAGAGCTGTCTTGAAATAAGGTTTTGACATATTTAACACCACATCTCTGCCCCCGATCAGTGCACTACAACAGCACATTACTTCATTTTCAGCAGTTTAAAGCAAAAACATGCAGACATTTTTTGGTGAAATAGCAATATAATTAGTTCCAAACAAAAAGCAAATCATTTTTTATTTATTTGTATTTGCAGATTAAACTTTTAATGAGCTTAAGGACTGACACCCTTTGTTAACTTACCATACTTATTTTCTTTATTACTGTTTCACACACAACTGGAACCATTTCTGTTGTATTTAAATCACTTTATCTAGTAAATAACCAGGCCATTGTAGGACAGCACTGATTTCATTATAATCCACTCTGCTACGCTAATGTCAAATTGTCCTTCATGTGCACACGTAACCTTTTTTTTTCGTTTTAACCCTCAGCTCACATCCATACATTTCTACACATACAGACCTTTTCATAAATAATGTATCACATTACACACATCCTAATGCTTGTCTAATTTTATACAGTTTTAGTTTCCAGAAAAAATGAATCAAGCAGGTATTTTGTTCTTTTTACATTATTTACAGTACTAAGCATGTACATTAAATATAAAGTAGTTTTTTTGTAATATTTTATTAGTGTTAGAAGATTTAAACACAATTTCTTATGTACATTTTTGACGAAAGCTCAATTAGCTTGATGTAAAAAACATTTTGTGGGGTTACAACTGAAAATAATAAAGTATATTTGTTCAACATAACAATTTAATCAAAAAGAACATTTTTTTTTCTGATGGTGGTAAAACATAAAGGAGAATATCAAAGTTTTTGGACCCTTGCAACTAAATATAAAATTATTAAATTGTCTGTCTTAGAAGTTTATTTGAAGCTAAATTTGCACTCAAATGTTGATTTTAAACAACACAAATCCTAACCAGATTTAGTTCATTAATGTTTTGTGTGTGCTGTGAATCACGTAATTCATAATTCATCAAACGTGCTCCTGCAGAGCTGCAGGTCAGCAGAAAGCTGCACAATGTTCTTTGGTTCCTGATTGTTCTTCCCATCCACTGACCTCACTCTGCTTGAACACTTATTTAGGGATGTTGTGCTGCAAACTGAGCACGCCCTCTGTGTCTGTGTGACCGACAGAGGACATGCAGAGAGACTGAGCATGCTCTGCTGGGAGCTCAGTGACTGGAGTTATCATCTCCCAGCAGCTGACGGTCTCCATGCTCAGCTCTCTGCTCACTCTGCTCTCAGAGACGCTCCAAGGTGCAGCTGGATTATGTTGGACCCACGAGATTAGTGATCCTATAGGAGACTAAAAACTGTATGTTCATGCTTGGAGTCTTTGTGATCTCCTGGATTAGGATGTGGACATTACCTTCAACAACTGGCTGTGTGAGATTCTCAAAACATCTTTAGGTAATTCTGCTCTATTTTAATGTTAAAATGAATTTGCTGCGTGAGAACTTCAGCTGACCTTTGATTTCTGGACGTTCGTTGTTTCCAATGCAGTTCAGATGTTTAAGTTATTGTATTTCCTCTCATTTAATAAACTTGAACTGGTCAAATTTAACAGAAACAGCCGAACAAAGATAAAAATCAAACACCTGAAAGTGTTTTCTTCAACTTGTTTTCCCCAAGTGTCATGAAATATGCCTGCAAACGTTCAGAATGAACACTTAAAGAACAGTTTTTACCACATAGATTATGTAATCTGTTCATGCTCCACGATGCACAAAGATACTCGAGCATGAACGACTGATTTTAAACTGAGATGTGGGAGGACGCAGATGATCTGACTTTATCCTGGACATAAAGTCGACTCTTTACAGGATATTCTTTGTGTAAATCAGTTAAATAAACAACGTGTTTTGAACTTGTTTACACAGTTTTACTGGTAGATGGCTTCAGTTAGGTAAAATAGGTTAAATAAGATGTAAATTTTAGGATGTATGTGTCTTTTTTGTTGCTGTTAATTGACAAATAAATACTCAAAATTACAGAATTTTATTAGAGGAAAACAGAAGACTGCACACAGTCCTGAATCTACCCCTTGAGGATAAAAATTGTGGAGATTAGGATGAAAATTACATTTTTTCACTCAGAACATTTTGCAGCTGAGATCAGTCAAGTGCAACAATGAAGCATTTTAATAATCAGAATTTTCATCAGTCTTTTACTAAACAAAGATTAGTTCTGAGAATTTACCCATTGAGCACACAAATCCTTCCCTATTGACATAAACGGCAATGTTTCTCTTTTTTTTTAGTTTTGTATCGGTTGAACAATCAGTAAGTGACCACAGCTGAACACAATTTTGTTGAAAAATAAATTATTAATTCAATCAGTTTTAAAGGTATTGAGCTATAATATGGTGTGGTTAAAGCTGAAAGTCATTCTCAGCGCGTACGCCAAATGTGACGTCTTGGAAAATCACAAGATTTATGCCTTTATGCTGTTTTTAAGGTTTCACTTAAAGTTGAAGGTTTATATTTGGAAAGTTAGTTTTTCTATTGTTTTTTTAATGTAGTGAAATGTAAAGTTTTGTATCTGTCTTAATGTATCATGAAAAATAGGATCAAATCTGTCTGAGTAATGAGGTTTAACCAAAGAAAACTTTCTGAGCCACATTAATGATTGATGTCAAACTTTGCAGGATTACCTGACGGACCTCTTTCATTCAGTCTAATTCATTGTTATTCCCAGTCCATATTAGACTTTTTCAGGGCTGCCTGAGTCCCAGCACATTTGTGTTTCCAGTAACAACTAAAAGATTTAAAAAAAAGTCTGACTCTGGCCACTTTAACTAATCAGCCTTGAACACAAAAACCAGCTATAGTAGTTGATTTAAAGATACAGAGCTACATTTTGGTGTGGTAAAAGCTGACAGCCATTCTCATCATATGCTTTGAGTGTGAACATACTTTATTTAAAACTTGAATATATATATTTTTTTTAGTCAACCATATCTGTCTGTTAGCAAATTATCCCCCGAGTCACTTGACAGATTTTAGTGAAACTTTCAGAAACTGGTCACTGCGTGTACATCTACAACTCACTGACCTTTGGGGGTCAATTCAATCCAAGATGACCAGCACAGCAAACCATCTTAAGCAAACACAACAATGGTTCAGTCAGTACTGAGCTACTTCTTTAGTGTGGTAGCAGCTGAGAGTCAGCCCCAACACATACTTTTCATTCATTCATTCAACCTTTATTGAAACAGATAAGTCACATTGAGCCTCAAAGACTCATTTACAAGTGAGACCTGTTTGGACAGACAATAAAAGTGATAAACTGACACATGTAGGAATTGGAGGCGAAAAAAAATTCCTATCAGACTTAAGGGCTAAGCGATTGAGTGAAATTTCATGTTGTCACATGAAATCTTATGTAAAGTTATTTTAAAGTTTAGACCAAAAATGGCTGTATCTCCATCTTTTCTCAACATAGGATCTCCGTTTAAAGCTGAACTCAGGGACGTTAGATCTAATATTTGCCTATTTTAGAAGGTTTAAAAAATTATTTAGGTGATGGTTCTATATCACAAGAAGCAAAATCATCAATACTGACTAAACAAAACCAGTATGCTTGTTGTACACTAAACACTGAACCTACTCTTTCTTTAAATCTCCACAAAGCACCAGGTCCTGTCTCGAGGGAGCAGAGGCTTTATTGTCTCAGTCTGAGATCATTCGCGCTCTTCAGTTTAAAGTGCTCCCTCCCTAATCCTAAAACCTATAATTGTTAACAAAGATTAATAGGGCTGCTAAATTGGCTCTGATGGCTTTAGTGTGTTTGCATTAATTAAATTTGAATGATTCAATCTTTTGTTTGCATATAACAATCTCACACGATGAGTTTCGATCAGCAGCAGGTCACCTCTCATTTAAAAAAATATGAGGTCACTGATGTCTTTTTGGGGCTTCAGGTTCCCTATGGCGGCATCTGAAGTGATTCAGTGACATCAGAGAGCAGAATTAGATTTAAAACATGACCACGAGTCCTTTGGCATCAGAGGAACACATCTAGAGTCCTTGCTTTCCTTCAGTCTCCACTGAGCAGAAGATAAAAAGGTAAAGGTTATTAGCGTGGCACTAAGTGGTTCTCAATCGGCTTTTTATTGACTTGAGCAGAGCTGCAGCAGCACATAATCACTTTGTGTTTGCTGTCTATCCTTCGGTAGTCTCCAGTCATCAATCTACCGGGCAAATTTCAGTCAGAAAATACAATTTTGCACATGATTGAATATTAGAGTGGTGTAAAATCTCAACTCATCAAAAGGAATACTCAGATTAACTTGTGTAATTTTTCACGTCTTGTAAAAATGCTGAAGTATTCACTACAAAATGGATTTCAAATTTATAATGAGCTATCCTTATTATCGGTTTATCGAATTCTATTGATGCCACTCAAAAAAAAAAAAAAAATACTGTGAAATAGTTGGTAAATTATATTGTTTCTAACAAAACCTCTTTCATTTTATAGCAAAATGTTCTCACATTTTACCCATATATTTATCATGTTATATGTTATCATGGTATTACCATATTTTCTGCCGTACACGTCGCACTGCCCTATAAGTCGCATCAGTCCAAATATGTCTAATAAAGTGGAAAAATCTATAAATATGTCGCTTCGCCGTATACGTCGCATCTATTATGCGTCACCGCTGACTCGTCGCGTTTGTTACACGTCACCGCTGACAACCGGAAATGTGGGTCGGTGTTGTGCCAAAAATCGATGGGCGGCCGCGCAAGCGTGCACAGGAGGACTTTAACAAAAATTGAACAAGTTTAACACTTAAAAACAATTTTTTGTTTGCTCAAAATGATAGTAAAGGTGTGTCTCAGTCTAATTTTTGCTTAATAAATGCACTCCAGTGGTCAAATCAGCTGCATTTTCAAAAGCCGATACACGGAAACATGAACGTGCAGAGGGCGACTCGCTTTTCATTTCTTCGAAATTTAACAAGATAACCACCTAAAACAATTATTTGTTAGCTCAACTTTATAGCAAAGGTGTGTCTCAGTCGAACTTTCCTTAATAAATGCACTTTGACAGTCAAATCAGATGCATTTTGTTGGGGTGGTGAAGCAAAATGAAGCTGATTCGTTTGCTCCAGGCAGACGACGGCAGCTGGCTTTGGCAAGCCGATTGTGTCATTAATAGCCACTTTTACCTATTACATGATACAACGGCATGTCATACTATTTGAGTGCCATCTAGTGGCTGAAAATGGTAGTGTTCAATATTTTCAGTCAGAATGAATGAAAACGGTCATATCGCCGCCAAAATTTGGTTTATACGAGAAAAATATCCATAAATATGTTGATTCAGCCTATAAGTCGCAGGGCATGCAAATTATGCAAAAAAAAAAAAAAAAACCAAAAAACCAAACATAACTTATAGGCCGAAAAATACAGTACATGAAAATATTAAGGTAAATAGATAATTCTGTAAATATTCCCAAAGGAAACTATGCTGTTAACATCCAGGGTGTCCAGAGTTTCATATTGTTTGTTTGTGCAACCTTATTTTTGTTGAATTATTTAAAAGTCTTAAAATTTGTACCCATGATCTTGTCTTATTTGTGGCTCAGTGGTTGCATTTGATTAGACATCTTGTTGCAATAGCGTCATAAAATCATGACATTTGCATGAATGCACGGGAGCAGCATGATGTCGTTATGTAATATCTGCGCTGCTGCTGCTGGGCACAGGAGGATCCGAAGGCAGACCTTTTGATTTTCTTTGCTCTGTTTAGCTTTTGGCTCTTTCTAGTTTGCCCAGTTTGAGATATTAGCAAAGAGAAATACAAGATGACAAGTTAAAAAGCCCAAGAAGTGAACAAGAAACGAGGTGAAAGAGAACAGCGCCGTTATTAATGCCAGTTTTGCATTTTCAGATTTGTTGTTTGTTTCGTCTGCGAGCCATGCTTAGGGTTGGAACTAATTAGGATAAAATAGCAACAAATATCCCAAACACTTGCTGATTTTTTCTTGTCTTCACAGCCAGAAGACACGATGACAGATGGAGAGAATTGTTTCCCCTGTGGGCTGCTGCCTTCATTAGACTAATAAGAGACAGTGGGAGACACAAATCTTTGGGAGGAAAAGAGAAAAATGGCTTTGTCTTTTCTCTTTATGAGATGATTTTAGTAACTGTAGACCTGTGATTTGTTCTTGTGTTTATTTTTAATTTATTGCGTTTGTTTTTGTAGAAATATCATCACTTCATGGCTGGACTACTTGCCCCACCATATGGCGTGATGGAAAGCAGTGGTGGTTCTGACAGTAAGTAACCTAAAGGTGCTGCTAATCTGTGGATCCTTCTCTCCACTGGCTCCCTGTTAAATTAAGAACTGAATCTTACTTCTAACCTACAAAGCTCTCAACAACCTAGCTCCATCTTATACTAGAGATTGTATTGTTCCATATTTTCCTAACAGAGCACTTTGCTCTCAGACTGCAGGCTTACTTGTGGTTCCTAGAGTTTCCAAAAGCAGAATGGGAGGAGGATCTTTCAGTTATCAGGCTCCTCTCTTGTGGAACCAACTTCCAGTTTATGTCTGTGAGGCTGACACATTGTCCAGTTTTAAGACGGGGCTTAAGACTTTCCTTTTTGATAAATCCTATAATTAGGATTGGCTTGTTATGCTGCTATAGGCTTAGACTACTGAAGGACAAATTGACCTCATTTCCTTAACGAATTGTTAAAATTGAATAGTTTTCATTTGATACTATTTCTATCTTAACATGTGACTCTTGACCTGCTATTGTGTATCTGTTCCTCTCAAACCCAGCCGGTTGAAGCAGATGGCTGCTGAGCCTGGTTCTGCTAAAGGTTTCTTCCTCATGAGGGAGTTTTTCCTTTCCACTGTCGCCTTCATGCTTGCTCAAGATTAGAGTCTGCAATGAAGTTAAACTCAAAGCAGTCTACTCCTCAAATAAATAATGTTAAATTATTATTTTTATATATGAATGTTTCTGTTCAGTGCCCTGAGATGACTATTGTTGTGACTTGGCGCTATATAAATAAACTGAATTGAAATGAATTGAATTGGATGCAGCTGTTGATTTTTCTATAGGGCAGTTGAGTAAAACTACAAAACTTGTTCCATTTAGCTTCACTGGAGGTGCCAGTTTTTTGTTATGAGTTGTGCTGGAAGAACCCAAAGGCAGGCATGCAAGAAGCAGATTATTATAATGTCAAGAGTTTTAATTCGTGGAAACCAGCAGAGCTGCTGGAGCAGGGCTCCCAAATGACCTCCATCAAATAGGAAAAATCCAGGCAGGCAGAGAAATAATGCTTCTTCAAAGATTTTATGACAAACATGGCAAAATTACATTATAGCTAACAGTCTCTTTTTATATGTTTTGCATCTGTTCTAAATGTTTGAATAAAAAAAAAGATGCAGTTAAAAAACAGAGTAGCTAAAATTATAGTTACATTTTTAAATGGAAAGAAAAAACATCCAACACAAATGGAGTTTTTTTTAGTTGTTTAACATATTCACAAGCATTTCTTGTTCTTAAAGAGAACTCAGTGCTGTAATATTCACGTCCTAATTTCAGTGTGATCCTGTTTTTCTTCTAACATTTTGATAAAAACTGATTCATGCTTTGCACGTTAACTCAATATTGGCTTGGCCTTGCTCAGGCAGGGAATCACTGTAACTTGATTTATTGTCATAGATCATAAAAATGATGAAGAGCAGTGAGGCAATCCAGAATCTGCTGGGTTAACAAATGTTAGTTTGCTGTATGCTGTTATGACTGATTAACACAAAGATGGCTTTTTCTGTTTCACCTGTGCAAAAATCTATATTTTATCATCTGTTCTACCCAATTAAGGATTTGATCTTTTAGAATTGGTTGTAAAAGATTCTGCTTTAGGTTTTGCCATGCTTTGGAGCCACATCGTAAAGGAGATTATTTTTGCAGTACATGCAGACAAGCTCATTTGGATTTGGATTACAGCACTCTCCCGTCTGAAGCAGCTCGGTGAAGCAGTAGTGATTAAATAAATTCGACCAGTTTTTAACAGCTCAGTCAGTTACGCTCCTGCTCGCTTACAGCTCTTTGGTGTTCAAAATTTATGCTGACTTTTAAAGTCTTAAATTATTTATTCCACTATGAAATAGTCCAGCTTTAAAACAGTCGCATCGGATTTTGTTTTTGGACAAAACTCTTGGCTTGAATTCATTTTTACATGCCCACTGTGCATGCTGCTGATGTGACTGAACAGATGTGACACTTTGATGGATGGAGCACATGAAGCCACATGACTCTTCATGAATGAGGCGACTGAAGTCAGACTCTTAACAGTTTATTTCACTCACAGTTTAACAAAAAACCTCGGAGTTATTATTTTTTTTATTTGAGTTTTTTTTTGCTTCTTCTGTTTTATGTGTTAAAAATCTGTTAAATGTAAGAATGGCAAGAAAATAATCTTAAAAGTCAAAATTACATTAACTGAGAATGATGTTTCAAACGTGTTGTATGCCACAATCCTTTAAAATAATTCAAATTGTATTTCTAGAAAAAAAAAATTCCACTAAAATAAAATGTTTTGGATTTTTTAAAAAGTTGGTAGTATGATAGCTGCACAAAATGAAAGTTTTATTGCAATAAAACTTTTTTTGTGTGAAGAAAAACACTGATTGTCTCTGTGTTTACTTTAAAACAGCCACATTGGTTCAAATTGTAAATTATTAATTTGGTTTTCATGAACCTTTACTTGAAATTTCAACTCAGTTTAAGGAAAAACAGTTTATTGTAGCTCACAAAAATGAGGAATTGTAATACGAACCAAGCAAAAAAAAAAAAAAGTGCTTGATGCAGAGATGAACGTGGTTATTGTTTCGTTTTCTCATATACTTTAAAAAAAACTGACATAACAGCTGATGTGTTGATATACTTAGCTAGAAAGTAAGTTTGAAATTAATTTGATTTACTGCAAAAAATGCTGGTGTTTTGGGTCTAAAGTGTTTTTTTTTAATCAAAAATTTGTTGTATTAAATCAGAATCATGCAACATTTGTTGTTTGTCTTATTTAGTCTTTTTCTCTTTTTATTTACAGTATTTATTATTTCTTTTTCCAGGAATGCCAGAAAAGGAGAGCATAACCAACAATGAGCTTGTTTCAGTTTCTAGGCATCCAAATAAGGTAAATAACCTTTCAGAAAAACACATTAGACAAAACTACACAGCTTAATACTTTGTGTAGCTCTTACAATGAAAGCCCAGAAGAAATAAAGACCATGAGCTCACGTGTCGTGCACTCTGCTTCACCTGTCTGACATTTTTCTGTATCTTGTCCAAGTTCTTTATCAGTGGATAAGAATAGGTACAGAACGACATTTTGTTTAAATTTAGTTTCTGTATAAACACGGTGGCTGGAGTTTTGTCTCCGTCCACATCAGTTCCTGTCCCACCTTTGTCCTGCAGCCATTTCCTGGCTGATAACGCTGCAGATGTATGACGCCTGGAGTTCAGTCACAACACATTTCTGTTAAGTTTTTAAAAAAAAATTGTAGCCTTTAATGTAACTAACAAATAAACGGAGCTTTAATTTACTTTAACATTTAAAGTTATTTAAAAAGCCCTTATGCTGTGGTGATGTAGTGAACTCATTTTTTGTAAATAAAAGATGAGGCTTTAAAACCTTTGCATAAATGCATGAGCTGCACCGCTTTCTGAGGCAAGCAAAGTGCTTTTTAAAGGTCAAAGTCCTGCAGCTTATGGCCTCCGTGGGAGAAACGATGAAAAACTAAAATAAAATAGATATCACACATTCACATAGACTATATGAGACTAATAAAAAAAAATTAACAGGAGTTTCAAAATAAATAACTTGAAGGAAATTAGAAGATGATGGATTAATTAAAATGTGATAGATGAAAAGCATATTTGTCTGAGATGCTTTGGTCCTCCAGTGTCTTTATTACATTTCAATGACTTTCCATTTTATTCCCGTCTCATTTTGTTTTGCAGAAGTCTTTCCTTGAAAGTCCAGCCAAAGTCCAGCCAAGGTGCACAGCTCAGGTACACATCCATCCTTTGTGTGTAGAGCTCCTTCGGACTCTTGCTGTTGTGATGATTAAACTTGCATTTCTATGTGCAGGGTCTTTCTGAGAAGATCCTCTCTGCCGGGAAGATCCTCCGTAACGCCATCCTCTCCAGAACGCCTCACATGATCTGTGACAGGAAGTACCACCTGAGCACATACAGGTTAGCTTCTCATGACTCTGATAATGGGTTTGATTGATTTGTGAAATAAATTAAAGGAAAATTAGGGGGTAAATGTGAATGAAGTACAACCCCCCCCCCCCCCTCCCCCCATAAATATTGAAAGCAAAGGTGAACTTCACAAAGCAACAAAGTGTGTAAAAAGTGCAAGCACTTATAATGTATTTACTGTTTGTTTGCATAAAGGCAGTTCATGCAATAACTTCAAACAAGACTGGAAATATGCACAACAATGCAGTATTTCTTTTTACAGCTTCATCACAACAGTAAAATTTTACAAATTTATGGAATTTAAGCCTTTGTTAGGCAGCCATAATGTCTGTTAGGCAGACATAATATGAAAGACTGATTAATGAGGCATTTTAATTTTTGTTATTTTATTGTTTGCATAAAAAAGAAACAATACACATAAAGGAAAAGATAAAAACCAAAATGGGCTTACAAGCGGCCCTCCCCTCCTTTCTAAAAGAAAATAAAGAAAAAAAATCATAAAAACTTTATATATAAGCTTACATCTTACTTTAAACACACACACACACAAATACACGCCAAAGCAATGGTATTATCTATTCATAATAAATTTAAATTGTCCAAAAATATTAAAACAATAATTAAAAATATAAAGCAAATGCGTTAAAAAAATCTATAAACTTTGTTTCAACTTTTTTTATGATTCACTTAGTTGTTTTAAACTGTTCCACAACACAACATCCATTAATTCATTTGGTAATGTTTAGAATTATAATTTGGCTCTGATTGGGTCTCCTGTGATTTTAGCTGAATGAACAAAGAAGTAAAACAATGAACAAACATGAGGATTAAAAAAAACAATGCATTTTTTTTCAGCACACAGAAAAAGGAGAATTAAGACAATTAGCAAGGTACAAAGGAATAATGATTCAGCTCCATGTCTGTTGGGTGACTGTGGTATAAGAAAATTATACATTTAGATCAGAGGTGCCCAAAGTGGGGCCCGCGGGCCAAAGTTGGTCCGCCAAGCTGTCCTCGTTAATGTGTTAAGATTTCCTTTGAATAATCAATGTGTTCTCACCAGCCATTCCACCCATTGATTCAAGGTTCTTTATTTGTCGTTCCACCACATGTGGTGGAACAAAACCATGTATACAGGGTACAGGTTGACTTTAATGTTAAATGGATAAGTCGGCCCATTAACTACCATATGTATGGGACTGTTTATTTATGTTCAAATTATTGTTGCTGTTAAGTTGTGTTGCTGTTGGACATGCATTTTTTTTTACATTTTGCACTACATATACATATACACACTGAAATGCCATAATTTTGACATGTGTTTTAATTTCTTACTTTGTATATATATATATATATAACTTATTTGTCATATTTTGTGTTCTGTAATGTTCTTTATTCAGAATCAAAGGTTAAATAACTGTATATTAAATAAATGGACTTTACTTAAAGATGGATTTGCATTTCATGAATTATGTGTTTTCATTTGGCCCGCAGCCCTCTGATAGATTTTAAATTTGGCCCTCTCAGGGAAAAAAGTTTGGGCACCCCTGATTTAGATGAAAGCCCTGGTTTTATTTTAAAATAACTCTGATTTAGATAAAAGGCAGATAAAAGCTGTTACAATCACTGCTAAGATTTTTGAGGAGCAGGACAGAACGTACAAACATTCACAGGAGGTCATGTTTGGTGGACGGTGAGTTGAATCAGGACCTAAACACAGGCAGGAGGAGGAGGCAGGTGGACAAAGACAAAAACCTTGAATTCCTAACAGTCACAGGAACAAACAAGAAAATCTGACCAATGACTTAGAAAACTATGTTTACTGAGTGAGCCTAAACCTAAAGAAGTATTTCTGAATCTTCCCAGGCAGTGTTGTGTGGGGACAGAGATGGTCGACTGGCAGATGCAGCACAGCTCCTGTGTCCTCTCTCGTATTCAGGCTGTGGGCATGTGGCAGGTGCTGCTGGAGGAGGGCACTCTGAACCACGGTGAGACTCACTTACATCCACCGGTGAGCACATCTCGCAGCTTTTACAGCCGAGTCCTGCTGTCTGTTGCCACACAGTGGATGGAGAGACGAGTTTCCAGGACAAGTACCTCTTCTATCGCTTCCTGGATGATGAGCAGGAGGACGCTCCTGTCCCCAACGAGGAGGAGAGGAGGGAGAGCCAGGAGAAGCTGCAGGACACTCTGCTCTTCCTCTCACAGATTGGACCGGACGCCCTTATGAGGATGATTCTGAGGAAACCGTACGGCTTTCAAGCAGCTAAACCTAAAGCTAAACATAGCGACTGGGTTTGTTTGTAACAAGTTTCCTGTGTTCCAGTCTCTCTGAAAGGACAGCACATGAGTTGGAGATCATTTATGAAGAGCTGCTGCACATAAAGGCCTTATCTCACCTGTCCACCAGCGTGAGTTCAACGTCTGCATTTTGTGTGCAGACGTGAGGTTTTGAGCTCTAATCAGACATTTTTGTGGTGACAAGAAAACACCCGTATACATGTTTTTATTACTCGTACTCCTTTTGTAGTGGTCTGAATATCTGTGTGTTAACTCAAAGTTTTGTGTTCACAGGTAAAGAGACAACTGGCTGGAGTTCTTATCTTTGAGTCCCACTCAAAGGCAGGGACTGTGTGTAAGTTTAATCATCGTCAACCTGGTGATCATTAAATAATGATCATCATTATTAGGTTAGGGTACCACTAAAGCTTGTTTTGTTCATCTAACCTCAGTGTTCAACCAGGGGGAGGAGGGCACATCCTGGTACATTATTCTAAAGGGTTCAGTCAATGTGGTCATCTATGGGAAAGTAAGTATATTTTTAAAGACAGTTTGTCTCTCTGATCAGGGTTTTGACTCTATAAGTGATCCGTACTCTTTCCTGCACAGGGTGTGGTGTGCACTCTTCATGAAGGAGATGACTTTGGGAAGCTGGCACTCGTCAACGACGCTCCCCGTGCTGCTTCCATCGTCCTGCGAGAGGACAACTGTCACTTCCTAAGAGTGGACAAAGACGACTTCAACAGGATTTTAAGGGTGGGTTTCAGGTTAACTGGTATAGTTTTAATAACCCTATATGACTCTACTACCCCCTGCTGGCATTTATGGAACACTGCAACACAAAATGCACTTTTTTCAAAAATGATCTTATGCGCTTGAATTAAAGGTAACTGGACATTCTTTCCTGTTGTTGCCTATTTCTAAAGCATTTATTTCCACGTGAGGCTAAAAATCTACACCAACATAAGTCTTAAATAACGTTCAAGCTTTATAAGTTGCTTATAATGACCCGTCTGTTGGACTTGATTAGCTGCAGATGCAAATTTGCTGTGTGGAAAACTTCCATCTGGGATGCCAAATAAAATGTTTACTGCTAAAAGTCAAATATAACTAAATAAAACGTTCATGACTGATGCGCTGCAGATGCCTCAGAATTTAACCTAATGTTTCCTTTTTATTCTTTTAAATATCAATCAATCAACCTTTATTTATACAGGTAAATCCCATTGAGCCTCGAGGACTCTTATAATATAATATAATATACTTTTATTGTCAAAACATACTTTACTATTTAAAGGAAATCATAGCATCAAACAAAGAAAATAGAAGATACATGCTCACAACAAAACATATTTGTACAATTGAGCACATTTTAAATGTAATGACATCATCATATTTCAGTAATGTTTATTTCTTCACTCAAAGACGATAGAATATTAAAACGATTGTTATTTGATGTTTAAAGATCACTTGTATTAATTGTGGTTTTTTTGTGTGCAAAAAGTTTATGTAAGCCTTTATCCAGATTTAAACAAGTTTATAAAACATGATCTGTTAGCATGTATAGTGGACATTTCTCTACAAAATGAAAAGTCTCTTTAATGTATTAACTTTATGTGCTTGTGTGTTTTTGTGTGTGTGCTGTGGAGGATGTGGAGGCAAACACTGTCCGTCTGAAGGAGCATGGTCAAGATGTTCTGGTGCTGGAGAAGAGTCGAAACTCCGTCCATGGATCCTCTGCATCTCATTACAAGTAAATGTCCCGCTACACAGCCAGACATATGTGTTGAACAAAGCTGTAAATGTAGACCCAGACTCAAATCATGGAGTTTGCTTTCTTTCTTACTTGTAAATTCTTGGAAATTCTAATTAATATTCAAAGACAAAACCATAAAAAATGCAAAGCTTTGGACAAAATGTGTCCAAATCAGAAGGATAGCCTAAAATCAGTGTTGCTTTTGTTTTTTAATTTATTTTTTGTTATTAAGTATACTATTTAAAGATATTGGTCAATAATAAAAAAAATAATAATAGAGCTCGACTTTGAGCTACCTAGTTTACCATATGATGCTACAATGCAAAAAGGCTCAGTATATATACCGGTGTGTGTGTGTGCGTATATATATATATATATATATAAATATACATACACACACAAAAACAGATACACAAAAACACAGCTCTACAAACACACACATATTTATTGACCAATATACATACTGTGAC
>NC_056510.1:20849010-20850877 GCF_014905685.2 Nematolebias whitei
GTCAGGTCATCTGGACAGTTTCTTTTTTTGCTGAAACGTTTCACCTTCTATCCGGAAGGCTTCATCAGTCAAGGAAACACACAACACAAAACTGATTCTTCCCCCAGCTTACTCCAAAGTGGAACAAACCAGTTATATTGGTGCTAAGATGGTGTCTTTGGCACACCCCCTCCTCTTGTGCCAGCCCTCTTCCTCATCGACAGTCATGTCAAACTGGTTCAAAACCAAAAAAGGTCCGAATAGAAGGTGAAATGTTTCATCAAAAAATAAACTGTCCAGATGACCTGACTGAAAATTGTTGATTGTATACTTGGATTATGACGGTTGATGTAAGCTGCTGCCACTCTGTTGTCTGTGTGGATCAGAACATGCTGCTCCCGTAGAAGAGGAGCAAAATACTGAGTCACTTTCCAGACTACTGTGAGAAGCTCCAACACATTTATGTGGAGAGACGTGTGGTCTGGCCACTGTGCTCCCACCGCCTGGGACAGAGACGTTCCTCCCCAACCTGACAGGGACGCATCCGTGAACACTGAGACGTGTGACGTAGACCTGCTGATGGGGACTCCCTCTGACAGGATGAGGGTGTTTCCCCAGTGATTCAGATCAGCTTCCATGGAGGGGAGCCAGAGATCATCCGTCTCTTCTGGTGCACAGGATCTATGCACAGGCAGGCGAACCATCTCTGAAGGTGTCTCATGTGAAGCAGGCCCAGTGGGACCACAACGTGAGCTGCTGACATCATCCCCAGGAGCTGCATGACAGACAGGGCTGTCACTACGCTGCGAGGTTTGACACGGCGGAGCTGAGCTGACAGAGCGTCGGCTCTTGGCTGTGATAATCGGGCTCTCATTGTGGTTGAGTTTAGCTTTACTCCCAGATAAACAATCATCTGGGACGGGAGAACAGAACTTTTTTCCCAGTTTATAGAAAAACCCACGTTTAGCAGGTGTACCGCTAGAGCTTTGGTCTGCGCGGCTGCTTCCTGCCTGGACTGAGGTAATAAAAGCAGATAGTCCAGATAAAAAAGGATTCTCATTCCCGGCATGTGTAATGGCTGCAGAGTCGTCTCCATGCATTTGGAGAATGTGCGTGGGGCGAGGGAATAACCAAACAGTAGCCTGTTGTACTGATACGGAATCCCCTGGAAGGAGAAACGCAGAAATTTTCTATGTTTCGGAATGAAGGGAATGGGAAATATGCGTCCTTCAGATCTATAGAGGTGAACCAGTCGTTCTAGTGAACATTCTCCAGCAGCTGTTTGATTGTAAGCATGTGGAATTGTCTCTCCATGATCGATTTGCTGAACATAGAAAGGTCGAGAATGAGTCTCATCCCTCCTATTTTTTTCATAACCAGGAAGTAGCAGGAGTAAAACCCCGTGTTTTCTTCTCTGTTGGGAACTCTGGAAATGAAGTTTTATATCAGGAGTTCCTGAACTTCTGACGAGAGACAAGCTCTGTTCTGGAGGTGGCAGAACCGTCTCTATAATCCCTCTGAACGATGGGGGGTGAGCTGTAAACTGCAGTGTGTAACCCCTGCTGATCAGTCGGTCCATCCACCTGTCCAGGGAACACACTCGCTGCCACTCTGAGTAACGCTCGGAGAGCGGGCGCGCATTTTTGTGTTGTGTCATGGTTCTCATGGACGTCAGCCAACCTAGAGCCCCTAACACCGTCACCCGCTTCGGAGATTCTCTGGGGGGGACCCAAGGGGGGCTCAGACAGAAAGGGCTGTCTGTATGCCTCTGTGATGTGCTCAGGCTGCGGGCTCACGTTAGAACTGAGGTGAGCTGGCCTGCACTGAGAGGAGGTATGCCGCTTTTTTACAATGAGAGACCGTTTCCGGGGGGGGGGGGGGGGGGGGG
>NC_056510.1:20850977-20910457 GCF_014905685.2 Nematolebias whitei
GGGGGGGGGCTGCTGCTGCCATGGGGAAACACGTTTGCTCCCATTGCGCGGTGAGTGGGCAGAAACAGCAGGAAATAAAATGGGCTCTGGCTGAGAGTGAGAGATTTTCCCAGACTTGGTCTGCTGAACAGCATCAGTTTTAGCTGACGTGAAGACGAGTGTTTTGTGAGATTTACCGAGCTGCGGTGCTTCCTAAAACGCTGTTTAGAGGTTACCGGCTCGTTCTGTGTGGGGAATGTGTGAAGAGAGGACGCTGTGAGATTAGTTGATCGGACAGTCAGGCTGGAATCAGATGAAACTTTGCTCTCTGAGAGATGTTTTTGTTTTATTTCAAAACACACATGATCAAAAACACACACATTCCCCCCAAGGAGTCATTTCTTGCTGACATCCTGTCTGGTCCAGGATGGAGCTTGCTGACAGCCTTTGGGGAAGTGCTTGGTCGCTGGTTGGCGCGCCGGGAAGGACTGTTCCCTGGTGGAGGGGACCGGCGGAGGAGCGGGCCATGACATCACTGCTGCAGCTGTGGAGCGCCTCTGCTGCCGTCGCTGGCCACGGCAGTCCCTCCAGCGGCCAGAGGAGCAGGAGGAGGACTGTGATGTCACCAGGTGGCATACCGTCTCTGAGACCTCCTCGGTCCTCTGCGATTTTTCAAGGATGGTCCTGAAGTTGGCCCCGAACAGCTCATCTGGGGTGATGGGGCCCTCCAGCAGGTCCCTCTGCAGCTTCTCGAGCATGGATGGCAAGAGGCGGAGCCAGGTGGTCCTCTGAGTCATGGTCGACCAGGCGGTGATGCAGGACAGGCAGACCGCAGAGGTGGCATACAAATTGTGGATGACATTGGCGGCTTTACAGAGGGAGCTCTTTGTCTCCTCCGGCAGGTCTGCTCCCTCCAGCCTCTTCAAAATGCTGAAGGTCAGCAGAGCGACATTGTTATTTGCTGCGGCCGCCTGGAATAAACACTGATGAGCTCGGTTGGAGAGCTTTGTGATCATCTGGTCGTGCTTCCCTGGAGGGACAGGTCACTGGTCCATCCTGGAAGCCTTTACCATGAACACCTCCACAAGGCTTGGCTCCAGAGGGGGAACCGAGGGAAAACTCCGCTCGGTAAAGTCATCCACTCTGCTGATGGGGGCGAAGGTGGAGACGGGTGCCTTCAGCTTGATGGGCCCAGCTGCATCCTTGTTCCAGTATGATATCACAGCTGGAAAGTGGGACCAGGTGGGGTCAGGGCGAGGAGCCGGGGCGGAGCTAAACCTTCCCGCCAGATCATCCAATCGGGGTGGAAGGAGGAGAGGGACGAAAAGTTCCTTTGTGTCAGCAGCCTCTTGGATTATGCTGGGCAGTTCCAAGAGGAGGGGGCCGACGGCTGGGAGCAAAGTGGTCACCAACATAGGAAGACCCGAGGTGGCTGAACATCCGCTCGGCCGTCCTTCTTCCGTCACTACGCTCTCCAGGAAGGAGGAGGCAGTGGGGCTGCTGCCAGCACCACCTTTTCTGGAGGAATCATCCGATTCACTGTGTGGCTTTGCGTTAAAAAAGGAGATGGTGTTGTCCAGTGAGTAGCACCTCGCCACAGAAAAATGCTCCTGGGCATTAGCCTTGAACAAATCTGCTCATCTCTGCTTCTGCTCAGGAGGGAGGAGCTCACAGGGATGGCAGGAGGTGGCTAGGTTGGCGTGGTGGAGACCCAGGCATCCTTTGCAGATGTGATGCCAATCAAAGCTCATGATGTAGCCGGACTGGCAGGACGAGCACAGGCGGATGGTGCTGGGCATCTTCTTCTTTGCTCTTTAGACAATGCTTGCTGGCTGAAGAAAAAATGGGAGCTGATTATCCGGTCTCACCGTAATTTATACGGATCGGGGGTGGGGCCCACACAGCCGGTGGGCGTGGACTAAAGTTTTCAGTGCTGCGCGCGAAGGGATAAACCCACTAGCAATAGCCTTAAAGGGTGAAGCCTATACAAAATAGAACATGCATTGCTCATTTCACATATGGCATAGAGGAATAATCTGAAGTGTAGCAGCTGTGAGAAACACCAGCATTACTTATAAGCTGTTTTATTTATTTCTTCTGGATTCCAACACAAATTGTGAACTGTGCAAGAACTCAGCAATCCAGTGCTCTGCTGCCGGCGAGTGTTATCCTAATAGAGGCATCTGTCACCGGCCCACAGTGGCTGTAATACAGAGAGACACATTAATGGTAATGATGGCCTAGCTCCTTGGGGGGAAAGGAGGCTTGGCAAGTCACAATTACTTGTTCAGGGTCGCCCTCTAATCAACTCCACTCTTCACACACGAGAGTGTCAAGTCTGCCTCAAGAGAAGGGAAGACACATCCTTGCTTTTGTAGCTCCCTTCCCTCTTGTCACGCTGTTATCAAGTAATAAAAACAGCTAAAGCTGGACTGTGTTGGTACTTCTTCACATACAATATGCCCCTGCATTCCTTCTTCTTCTTCTTCTTCTATTGGCTTCTTATCCTGGCACTTATCCCAGACTCCTCTTCATCTTCAGCTGACCAAGAACACTGATTGTAAATCGGATTGTTTTCAAATGAGGCAATCACAGAAGCACGCTGAAGTAACACAAATCAGTCGAGGGGCCGTAGCCGTGTCATTAAACATCAAGAGCCGGTATTTCTTGATTAGTGAAGGATGTGTTTTTGCTCTGTGCTGCTTCAGATACAACATCATGTCTGGGACTCCTGAGAAGATTTTGGAGCATCTGCTTGAAATGATGCGATTGGATTCTCAGTTCACAGAGTCAGGTATTGTTTGTCACAACACACCCAGAATGTCATAATATTAATCCATCAATAATTATCATTTATTGTGAAGGGTTTTTCCCTACCAAGGTGCAATGTTTTAATAATGACCACCACAGCCAATCAACACAAAAATGTCTGCACCTTACTGAATTTTACAGATGTTGAACTAAAATTTGGGGTGGTAGTAGCTGGTAGTCATTCACAACACATCCTCCAATCGCTAACAGATTTTACAATACTGCATGAAATTGCATGGGATGTTATTTTCAAGGTTTGATGAAAATAGCTACAATTTTCAACGTAAATAATTTAATCTGAACCTTTGGTCTGAAAGGCAGAGGGTGGTATGCATCCCCTCAAGGAACGACTAATAGTGTGAATGTTTATGAATCATTCACACTATTGTGATCTGTTTTTCATCCGTACATTTTTCGACATTTCTCTCGTTCCACAGTTTTTGTGCTATTTCATCAAATCATAAATCAAAACGTTCAGCTCTTTAAGGACAATCCTGCTATGACTTGTGGTATTGGTGCAACTTTAGCTTTTTGAAATATTTAGCCTTTCCTGCCATAAACATTCACACTGCATTTTTGCAGGCAATTTCTCTAGTCCTCTCTGCTTTTGCCTGTCCGAGCTGTCCTCCGCGACCTGCTCTACAGTGACCCGCTTGCTCTCATCGAAATTAGTTACACATCACAGAGCTGATCTAATCACTATCGTGTGTGGATACATTGCCTGCAGAGGTGACAGAGACATGGCCGTGCGTTTGATGGTGGCTTTGATGAGCTTTTCTGTTTCCCATCACAGACTCAGCTTTAGATGATTTTGTGCTGATGCACTGTGTCTTCATACCCAACAGTCAGCTGTTTCCAGTGCTGAGAGCCCAGTATCCTTGCTGTGCTCGTTGATGTGGTTAGCGCAGTAAAACTTATGTGAAAACCAACGTTTGCTGGAGTTGACCTTTAACAGCTGTGCAGCTACCATGCTCAGGCCTTGCAGGGCTCGGAGCAGGAGCAGCTGGACTACACTCTGACCAACAAGCGCAGGGTGATCTGCCTAGTGGTGAAATGGGCCTCTGTGCATGGAGATCACCTGCAGCAGGAGGACAGGGCCTTCCTGGAGGTCAGTGTGGTGATAATCTCTGCTGCTGGTACAAAATGGTCACAATGTCACACCAACAAACAGAAATTTAGTCAGAGATGTGTTTTTGTACAGTTTTGTTTATGTTATTTTGTTTTGCAGGAATTTCTCATGATGGTATCGAACGATGTCAAAGTGCTTCCAGCCCTCGGGGATCAACTTCCAGAATTGCAACAATTTTTAAAGAAGAAGTAAGTTTGCAATATATATATTACAAATTAAATGAACAAGAAGATTCCTCCTGTATGTGGACAGTGACTTTAAGATTGATTGTCTTCAGTTAATAATGAATGATGCACCTATCATGCAGCGCCTTGAAAAACTTTTGCACATTTTCCACTTCAAAGTTATTTACTATTTTGGGTTGGTTTATCACATAAAATCTCTGTAAAATACTTTGAAGTTTGAGGTTATAAAGTGACAAAATGTAGAGAAGTTCAAATGGTATATGCACTTTTTCAAGGCACTATAAGTTATATTTGCTCCTTTGTTTCTAATGTAATTTTTTTTAGTGCAGAAGATGCCAAATCCTCGCAGAAAAAGGTACATAGCTTTCAGAATAATGTTTTAAAGCAGACGTTTTGCTCCATGTTTGTGAATCTGAGCTCATTTTTGCCGCAGCACAAAGTCCTTTTGCGGCAGTTCAGTAGAGGAGACGAGAAGCATCAGAAATGTCAGCCCATCGGGGGTGATGATGAAAGTAAGTGAAGAACATTATTAACTAAACTTTCATTCCATGAACAAATTAATGCTTTACATGACAAACTTGTATTTTAAAAAAATGTCGTGATTTGTTAGCTCTCAGAGAATGTGCTGAGAGATGACTTTAAAAAGTTTTATAAGATATTCAGTGTCGCTTGATCCATTGTAAACCATTCAGTTATCGTTCTCATATTTATTCTGAATCATACCTCCAGTTCTGTTCAAAGTCCACTGCTGTGACCACACCTACACCACCATCCGGGTCCCTGTGGCCGCCTCGGTCAGGGAGGTCATTGATGCTGTGGCTGACAAGCTGGGGTCAGTGGAGGGTCTGATCCTGGTCGGACTCAGCTCAGCAGGAGGTGAGAGCAGCTGCAGCTACGTGAGAAGCAAATGATTGGAGACGGGAAGTACAGAGAGGGCAAACGTGCTGGTTTAATAATCCATCCTGACTGATTCAGGCGGAAACTGGTAACATTTTAAAGAAAAAAAAACACACTGTCAGTTAATGTTAAAAAAAAAAGAAGAACAAAGTCCTTTTAATACCTAAACTGTACAGTTTGCAGTGAATAAGCTCAACACAAGCAGCTCATAATACATTGAGCCTCCTTTATCTTTATAAAGTTACCGAACTGTCCAAAATGCACTCTTTTATTTTATTCTGCTGGGAATAAACAAGCACGTGACCACATCCACCAACTTTTTATAGTGGTAAACAAAAGGGTTATAAAAGTATTATATTATTGATTATTATATTTTTAACAAACCTATAGATAAAATGTTTTTCCTACATTTTTTTTAACAGAGAAGTCTATCTTCAAGCCAAATGATGTCTCTGTCTTCTCCACGCTCAGCACAAATGGACGACTCTTTGTCTGCCAGAGGGACAAGCTGGATTTGTTGGTGTGGTAAATTATGAGGAAAAACACCAGTCCTATTAAATTAAACATTATATTAACACCTCTGTGCCTTAGTTTAACCTATGCTGTGTTATATTTTCATCACATAAATTTATGGTATCTCCTAAAATGTGCATCAGTCTCTTTATGTTTGGTGATCTTGTGTTTTTTTTTTATGTGTTTGCTTTCTAGACCCCTCTACCTGAGCAGGAGGGTCCTTCCACAGGGTCCTCGGCCAGTTTTGAGTTGATGAGCTCCAAAGATGTGGCATACCACATGACCTCCTATGACTGGGAGCTTTTCCACTGTGTTCATGAGGTATTTCAGACCAACCAGGAGCACTAAAACTAATATTAGTAGTATTTCTTCTTCATTATCAGTACAGACGAGTAAAAAAGAGATGTTAAAGTATCATTCCACTGATGTGTTTTATTTTTACGTCTTTCAGCTCGAGCTCATCTATCACACATTTGGAAGGCAATATCTAAAGAAAACCACGGTGAACCTCGATTTGTTCTTGAGGAGGTTTAATGAAATCCAGTTTTGGGTGATCTCAGAGATGTGTCTGTGTCCTCAGCTGAACAAGAGGGTGCAGCTTCTGAAAAAATTCATCAAGATTGCTGCTCAGTAAGTGGAGCTCTTTCTCTTAGGAGGTCCTCGGTTATTTTTTCATTATAACCTTATTTGGTCATCTTTTCTGTTAAAGCTGTAAGGAGTACAAGAATCTAAATGCTTTCTTTGCTGTTATTATGGGGCTGAGTAACCCGGCAGTGAGCAGACTGAGTCAAACCTGGGAGGTGGGTAATAGCTGGTTTGTTCATGACATACCTGAACTGCAAGCTGACTTTTCTTTCTGTATTTTGTGCTTGCAGAAACTTCCCAGCAAATTCAAGAAGTTTTATGAGGAATTTGAAAACTTGATGGTATGATTAACAGCTTCTTTTGTTAATAGAGTGAATTTATTTTAAACATTTTCCCCCTTTGAGCCACTTTGTTTTTAACCAATAAAGTCTGCAGGTTAGAGTATGTTGTCCTCACTCAGTAATCTGACTGAGCAGATCTCAGAACAGTGTCGCTGTTTCTTTAGAACCCAACCAGGAACCACCGGGCCTATCGGCTCACAGTCTCCAAGCTGGACCCTCCCATGATTCCTTTCATGCCACTGATGATTAAAGGTCAGAGCTCTTTCTATTTTAATGTAACATCTTGCTGATCCGTTCTTTTTCTCTTCAGCACCTCTGAACAAATGTTGTCCTCTTTTCTTCTTATTTCTTCCAGACATGACATTCACACACGAGGGCAACAAAACATTTATCGACAATTTGGTCAATTTTGAGAAAATGGTGAGACGCTGCAAGTGTAGATTGTTGTCTACCAGCTGGTGTAAACCTCCTCCTCTGTTTTCCAGTTGTTTGTTGTTTATTCTAACTCTCTGTCTTGCAGCGGATGATTGCGAACACAGTGAAGATAGTGAGATATTGCAGGAGTCAAATGTTCAGTAAGTTGCATGTTACAGACCCAACGAATCACTTCAAATACACTCACTGACACAAAAGTTAAGCAACCAGAAAGAATGGTTCAGTAAGGATGTGGTTTGGTTCTCGTGCAGGATTTGCACGACTGAATTTGCAACAAGCTGCCAAGTTTAGAACAAGCAGCAGAGGATGGAAGTGATGGCAATATGAGTGGATCAATAGTGTTATCAGGCAATTGCTGGAGCAACAATCAATGAAAACAGCAAGTGAAAGTCATTATACACTTGATGCCTTGTAGATGCATTAGTCAGCATCGCTGCTTGATGGAGCTTGATAATAGTTGCACTGTGGGTGACGTCCCACTGTGCAATTCACAAGGAGATGTCACAGTGACCTGATGTTAAAACCAATGGGTACTTCAGGAGGTCCAACCACATCATGAAGGTTCCGGTTGCCCAAGACAAATCATAAAAACGAAGGACTGTCAAATTTTGCACCAAGCATCACAGAAATATGTGGCACCAGCATGTGCCATCTAGACACAGGTACTGGACACAACTTGACACAACCTGTGTCAACACCCATTGAGACTACATCGTCCCATCCCAGTAGGCTGATTAATACTAGAGCAGACAGCTGCATTTGGATCGGCATTGTCAGGATGCATGAACAATGATGACTTGTGTCATGTTCAGCAATGAATCTTCGTTCTATATTTCCATCAGTGACCATTGTATGTGTGTGCATGTTGGTGCCAAAGTAGAAATTTAATTCTGACAATGTGGGAAGACACACTGTCATGATAATGTGGGGCCTTCAGGCCACTTCTAGTAGAAACCCATCGCATGGGACACTATGATGTCTTGTCTGTGATCCATCAGTGACATCCTGCAGCTGCATATCTTATCCCTCCTGTGTCATCATTCTGGTACTGTTTCAACAAAACAACACCCATCCGCACGCAATACGTGCCTATAGACAGGCTGTGGCATATTGAAGTCCTCCCATGGTCAGCCAGGTCCATAGATTGTTGAACATGTGGGATCAGCTCAGGGATCAACCTGACCCAGTGCTGATCAGACAGATTATGGGGGACGACTTGCCTCATGAGAGGACTTCTGAATGACTTTGCCCCCTCATCAAGTCCCTGTTTTAAATCTGTTTGGGCGCTTAACTTTTTTTTAAATTAACTTGTTTTGGTTTAAATTTGAAGAAATACTCCAGGATTTAATTATCATTTGTGGCATATTTGTATTTAAATCAGGTCCAGACTCTCCGCTGGCTGGAAAGCACCACCCTGACATTTGGACTTACGTTCGTCACTTCAACGTGATTGACAACCAAAGGACACTGACGCAGCTCTCTCATGGACTTGAGCCCCGCAGGTCTTAACCGCCCAACCTTTATTCACTCTGTCACGCTGCTTCACACGACATGACGTGCGCTCACACTGATCTGAATTTAACCCAATCCAGGCAATCACATGGAGGACCTAATGAGGGAGCAGATAATGAGATATTGTTTCACTGACTTGTTAAGTCATTTATTACAGTAATCTGTGATTTTTCAACAACAGTAATTGTTGTGGGATGAAGAACCTCTCATATCGGTGTCATGCGGGTATCATATCATCTCCAGCTCAACCAGACAAAGAAAATAAGGATCTCTGAGTGGTGGGCGTCTCATTTTGTAGATTAATGTGTAAAATGTAAGATGTAAACACTGTGTGATGATTTAAAAAGAATAAATATTCCTGCTATGCATGTTTTTTTTTTGTATCAAACTATCTTTATACTGTTTTGTTGTATTATGATTGTAAATTATTTTTATTCTAACTTCAGCATGGGGATATTTAAAATCATGTAAGCACCTTTCTCTTGCAAAGCCTCTAAAATAATAATGTCTCTGGGTAAAATGAAACATTTTACAAATATTTATGTTCTATAGTTACTCATGCTTTATTGTATTAGTAAGCTGTTTGCAGTCATAGCATGTCAACTTTTGTAAAATTTGAACTTTTATGAGCAGCTTGTGTTTTTACTAAGTGAAATATGTCCTTTTATATAAAAGCAGAACTTTATTAACATCTCAGACTTGTTTTTTTTTTTTTTTTGTGCAACTTGTTCATGTTATAGAGAATATTGTCACTCGAGGAAAGCAGAGGACCAAAGGAAACAGGTTGTAATAAAAAGTATAATGTCCTATATAATGCTGGGACTTTAGTTTTAGTTATTTGATGTGTTTAATCTGACTTGAAGGTCCAGTCAGGTTTACTATAAAGTATGTTAAAACACCTGCTGGTGAACAAAATGCTGTACATACAATAATAAAGAAGCACTAAATAGCATAAGAAAATAACAAAAGATTGAAAACCTCAATAATAAATGTAATAAAATGATGACATGACTGACAAAACTCAACTGTCAAGCTGAATAATAAAATAAGTTAAAAAAACAATTATACAAGTTGATTTTCACAATGAAACCTCTAACATTCAGGCATAACTTAAGTACAACAGCTGTAAAGTATCAACTATTTACTCTAAGAGTAAATTAGTTTGAAGATTCACGTCCAAGTTCTGTTTATTTGTCATATACAGGTTAACACAAAATTAACAGTACGATGATATATTTGTGATGAGAAGAATCAATTTGACTCACTAAAAACAAAGAACAAACAAGAAAATACTAAAGCATGCAATAAGGGTACAACATAAAGTACCAAAACATGAAAAAGTAAAATATAATATTTACAAGGTCCTAAAGAGAGACAGTAAGCAACAACAACATGGTAGAATATAACTGTGCAAGCAGGATGAATTTGTATAAGTATTTCACTGGCAGTAATATAAGATAAAATACACAATATATATTGCACATAACTCACAAACTACACAGTTTGTGTGACTGTGCACATCTGATTTAATCTAAGATGAACATCTATGGAGTAAAATTGTTTTATTGCAACACATTGAGCATTGTAATAAGTAAGTAAGTAAACTTTATTTATATAGCACTTTTCATAGATACAAGCACAAAGTGCTTTACAAAAATACAAAATACAGGCTTAAAATACAACAAAAACAATAACAGCTGATTAATTGTCTTTTATATTGTTTTTTTTACTTTTTGACAAATTGGCATTTCCTCATGATTTATACTATTTAAACAGCCACTTTGCACTTCTACTACTTTTAAAATAATTTAAGTTTTCATTTTTTTATCATATTTTATAGTTTGTATCATTTAATTTACCCAGGTGTTCCTTACAAGATGAACATGGCTAAAAAACACAAAAACAATTTTTAGAGCTGTATTTGTTAAAAAATATATATATATAATTGAAAAACATTACAAGTTTATATTACAACAGTTTTTTTTCTTTAGTGTTTTGTATGTTTAATTGAAAATATACAGAGCTCAAAGTTGAGAGGTCAAGGTCGAGAGCTTCAGATCTTTTTGCAAGATGTTCCAGGAAACAGGAGCAGAGTAGGAGAAGACTCTTTTGCCTAGTTCAGTCCGCATTGAGGGGACACTGCATGTAATAATGTCCTGAGAGCGCACGCTGTAGCTGCACTCATGCAGAGACATGTAGGAGGAGATGTGTTATTTTTTTTCCCTCTCTGTGCTCTGGTGAAGACAGACGTGTCCTCTTCTGCTCCGTCCCCTCGCTTCCCTGCTTTGCTCTCTTTTGTCTTGTGAACCCTTCAAAGAGCCACTTTTTTTTAACCTGCATCTCTTCCTAATTCAAAGGATTTTGATCAGCTGGTCTCTCAACAAAATTGATCAACTTCTTCCAACAGGAATCAGGGTAAGGAGGACCCTCTTACCTAGACGGAAACAAATTGGATTCATGATGACAACTGGATTTTGCTGTTTAGGTTGGTGAAATCAGGATTGCCTACAAATTTGTGTGGATGTGTCAAAGCTTGGCAGCACTCAGACTGAATTATGTGGAGCTGCGTCAGAACTGCAGCAGGCTGTTATCAGGACTGTGAACTTTCTGGCAGCACCCATGAATGGTTGGGAATAATCTTGGAGAAAGCTGTGAGCTCGACTTTCGGCGTAAGGAATCAATTCGGCTGTTTGGAGTTTCCATCAGATGAATATACCAGTGAGACTTTAAAAGGCAGAAATGGCAATTTACAAGTTCTGCCTGACCCTAACTGTGGCCTTGACGGCGGACTTATCTCAACTCCTCCTGGCATGTTTAGGAAAAACAAAGACGCTTTGTCTGTCTCCTCACCCTTCCCTTCCCCAAGGCCGTGGACATATGACGGAACTTCAGCCGAGCTGATGATAATAACACCTCTTATCTGGACAATGGCTGAGAGGAGGGCTCTGGACTATGCTACGACCTTCCCTTAAAAATTCAGTGTCTTCACCGGCCTATATGTATCATGTGCTATGCTGTGGTAGGTTTTTGTGATGCCTCAAATCATGCCCTGTCTAGGACAAGGTGTGAGAGATTTTTTTAACACCGTCTCTCATGTTTTCTTCCCTTTTCTTATCTAAGCAAAAATATCATTCTGAGGAAGAATAAGAAGGCCGTGCTTATAGCAGCAGCTTTGTGCACTACGTCCATCTTTCGGACGACTGTATGTACATGTTCTCGTTGTATCTCGGTGCAATGATAATAAAGCTTACTCTGATGTATGAAGGCAGCAGACCAAGAAGTATATAAGAATATTAAGAATTAAGAATATTAGTGTTGCCTGAATTACTCAAAGTCACACTGGCAAAAGAAACCAAAGAGGGATCCATCAAGCAGGTTTACACTTTAGAAAATGCTTATTCAGAAATAAGACAAAATAACATTTTTTTTAACTTCACAGTTATTGCTTAAACTTGTACAACTCAAGTTAATTAAGAAATGGAGCCTGTGATTAAACAAAGACAAATTTAGACAATTTTATCCATTAAATAATTACCTAAAATATTTATATGAGTCTATGTGGTTCAAAGGGATTAACCTGTATACATAATTGGGGTGTTTACAAGAGGACAACTGTTTATCATAAATATTTATATCACTCATATTATAATTTAATTAAATATGCAGACACTTGTTATTGTTTGTTGCTGGTAAAAAAAACAACCCAACAACATAATTATAAGTTTTTGACACTTTTACGCTCATGTGAGTGCTTTCATCTGTGAACTGTTTTAATGTCACGTGATCCAAACTGGATGGTCATGTGACAAAAAATTTCTAGAAAGTTGTTTAGCACTTAGGATTGCAGCTCAGCAAAAAAAACAACAACAAAAAAAACCCCGAAACGTTACGTTTACTTTCGTTTTCATGAAGAAATGCTCAGATTATGTTGTAAAAACAAATATGTTAGAAAATAACCTGCGCTGTCATGGATGTAGTTCCACCGTCGACCAGCAGGGGGCGATGTTGTCATCAGTTTGGATGAGCAAACAACATGCCCGCCGAGGCAGAGCAGCTGAGATCCGAGGTGTTGTGCAACCTGAAAAACCACCTCCGGAGCGCGTGAAGAACTCCTCTTGAAATGAAAGGACGTCACACGTGATATTCCGGAACTCTGAACTCTTTCTTGTTTTAGTGGAACCCGACTGGACCACCTCCAGAGACCCTCTGCTGTCAAGCTGGAAGCTGCTCACTGAATGTCGGTATGTTTACATAAGGAGTTACAGACTAGAAGTTTGAATGGTACCATTAGATGAAGACAAGAAGTTGTGGCTGAATGCATATCTTGCAAACTACACGTGATGTCATGTAGATGTAAAATGTTGGGCTCCTGGGTGTAATAAATAGTTAATAAACGTGTAAATCTCACAGAAAGAGTTTTGACTATAGGCGTAGCCACTCATTTTACTGGGACGTGTCCCCTGGATACATTTGATGATGTGCCCCAGTAAAAGTTCATATATTTCAGAAACTTACATGCATTTTCACAAATCAAAAGAGTTATAGTTCTAACATAAACATGTCCAGCGTTCTGCGATGAAACATTTTAAAAACTTATATTATCATAGCTTTTTTTTATTTGAATTCATGGAGACCTAACATGGTCTGACAGGAAAATGCAGTACTTGTTGAAACAGGGTGCTTACAAAGTATTTACATACAGCAGGGGCGATTCTAGAAACTGACAGGTGCTCAGCCCCCAGTGTTGACAATGCCTTTTGGCTTGAACAATGCAGTGGCCATGGTGGCACACTGTTGTGCTGCTGGTGATGGGGGTCCTCCACCAGAAAATTCTGAATAAAGTAGATGTCATTTCCTGCATTCTGGTGTATTTTAACAGGTTTTTGAACATCTACGTTCACCTGCATTAGTAGACACTTGCTTCGATAACTACTTTAGAGAGCTCGGCACAACAAGAAATGGCGCTATAAGCAAGCGACGCGCAATACAGACACACTAGCTAAGATGATCCAGATGTCGTGCTCCGTTTTACGTTCCACAAACTAATAAACACTTCGTACAAAATCAGTTTAGTGGTAACTGATCATAACAAAACAAAGACTAAAAACTTATGCAACCAGATGTTACACATCTACATTTAAAACACACAAAACAAAGCACAACTAGCTTTAAGCACTGTCTAATTTAACCATTAAGCATACAGTGTAATTATGACTAAAAATGGAGAGTTTGCCTGTAGTTACCTTCGTACAGATGAGATGGGGTAGAGGTAGGGCAGCCGACTCATGACCTGAAAGTCCCAGGTTCGATCCCCAGCCATTCACGCATGTTGCGGTGTCTCTGAGCAAGACACCCAATCCCTAGTTGCTCCCTGGGCACTTACATAGCTGCCCACTGCTCCACCTGGGTGTATCCCATGTGCAATGGGTTAAATGCAGAGAACTAATTTCACCATTGTATGGGAGCGTATAATGATGACAACACATAGCACTTTACTTACATGTGGTACTTCCTGTTTATCACTGTTGTATTCAGCTGCTCATGAGGTCGGCCGCAGGGTTTTATCATCTTTTACATGTTTCCAGACTCACTTTGTGAAATGGAATAAACTGTATTCCACTCTTAACGCTCACCTGTTTGAATTACATGTTCCCTACTGACAACGTTTAACCATTTTTTTCGGATGATTTTTCATGAACTCCCTCTGACCGCAAATCGTTCGAAATGCAAAACCCCGGCAATGTTGTCGGAGAAAAAGGGGTAGAGCTCCTGTAACCTGGAACACCTTAGTTGACGACTTTGACCACTCCAAGGGATTTTAAACAACTATTAAGTTCTTTGCAAAAACCAATGCAAACGTGTTCCTGTTTTTAGTATTTGACATCACTTTATAATGTAGCCGTTTTTGTTCCATTTAAACATCATTTATTTTATTTACTTTTCATTTTATATGCTAAATGATTGTCTATTGCTGTCTGTACCTCATCTGCGTTCTTTGTTTAAAACAGGTCTCTCTTGCAAATGAGTCTTCGAGGCTCAATGAGACTAACCTGTATAAGTAAAGGTTGAATGAAAGGGGCGTTTCTCTTCGGAACAAATTGAAATCGCTGATTGGTCAGTTGCTGACAAGCCTACTGAACTGATGGCGTTGAGGATCTGACTCATGCAAAAAAATCTTTTGGTGTAGGGTATATAATATTTTGGTGAATCTAAAGTTTGAGAATAAGCTTCCTTACAAAACCCTAATGATAGTTTCTTTGTTTTTCAGAACTTGCTTGAGCACCCCTAAAAAAGGCTAAAATTGCCACTGACATACAGCGTACTTACAGAGCACTTACACAGTATCCTATTTCAGGGGGTGTTACAAGGTACCTGGGAGGTACATACAGTATATGTTAATTCCAGGGCACTCACAGGGATACATACAGGGTATTTATGGGATCACAAACAGGGTACAAAAACAGTTTTACTAGGCAGGTACTTTACCATATGCATGTACATACAGGGTATTTTCATGATATGTGTGGGGGTAATTACAGGGTACCTATGGGTATACGTACATGATAGTTACAGGGCACCTACAAGGTATGTTTGGGGGTACTTACAAAGTACCTTTAAGAACTGGCCTGTTTTATGAAGTTATTTGTTACACTGTGCTGTGCCCCATTATGGTATATCTAGCAACACATTGGGGTTAAATCCTACTTTTGTTGCTTTTATTTTTATTGTTGTCACTGTACCAGACCCTTGGTATAAAGAACTTTTAGGGTCATGTTATAAAATTCTTATACAGTAAAGTTATTTATTTATTTTGCATGTGCTGTTGCGACATTGTAGATGCAATTTGAGGATACTGTTTCTTCCGGCCGTCCTTGACTCAATTAGCTCTGATTACCTGGGTTCTCACATATGGCTATCAGGTGTTCAGCTGTTTGCCATTAGGTGAGAAACTGGCAGCAATAACTGGAGGAAGGGCTTCAAATATCCCAGTAACCTAGGCTTCTGAGTGGTCACACAATACTGCAAGGGCTGGGCCACTGTGCAAATTGCTTTGAAGCTAAGTATAGCACGAATCCAAGTAAAATCAGTAGGAAAAAAAGTGGCTCCCCTCTGTGACAATGGAGACGTTTCCCACTGTGCTGGATAGTAATCCCAATGAAGACCGAGGTAACAGCCTTTTAAAAGCTGTAATTGCTCAGCTGTAAATGGGAAACCCAGGAACAATAACCGAGCTGCAATTTCCCTTCAATGATGGAATTATTGTTGGTTTTTTTTTTTTCTTTTCACAAAATGCTTTCATGGTGTCACAGACAAACAGGAGGTATGAAAATCAATCTGTGTGGTTTTGGTGACTCCCAACATGCATAACCTGATGTTTGGCCTCTCGACGTGAGCAGGAAGAACTCCTTTGGTTACAAAAAAGATAAAGAGGATTTGAGGAGCTGTTCCTTGTTTTTGCATCTAAACAGTCTTTACTTTCCCTGCTTGTGGCCTTACTGGAGACAAGCGCAGATCAATTTCTGCGTCAGCTCCAGTCAGATGACAGGCTTGCATCCTTATACAGAGAACTAGTCTTTGTTTCTCAATGGTTCTAATGTGAACTTAACGTGAATCTACCAAGTGCTTGTGCTGTGAAGTGGTTTGTTGGGTTTTATTGCCATTCCTTCATGGAATGCTTGTTTCACTGAGTTAATAAGTTCCCTCTTGTCCTGTGATCCACCTCAGAGGTCGAGTTGGAGCCGAACGTCATTATGAGATGTCGTCTCCCCGAGCGTCTTTCGTGCAGATCAGGTTCGATGACATCCTCTTCTACGAGAACTGCGGTGGCGGCAGCTTCGGGAGCGTATACCGAGCCAGGTGGATCTCCCAGGACAAAGAGGTGGCAGTAAAGAAACTGCTCAAGATTGAAAACGAGGTAAGAGTCATCATTGTTGCTGGAGGTTTTCATATACTATTTTTTAATTGTCAGTGTAATCATTTTAATTACGCTCCCATTTAGCTGGATGTGGTGACTTCTTTTACCCATCACTCATGGTCATTATAGTCGCCCACTCTTAGAAATCTGCTGCAAAAGAAGCATTATTGCCAAAAGAAAGAACGTATTTGGCCCAATTACAGCAGAGACTGCTCTTGAAATCACTGAAAGCACAGCCTCATTGTCTTAAAGACAAAAAAAAAAAGATTTCTCTTTGAAATCTTTGGATGAAAATGTATTCCATTTGTTGGCCTTTGGACAATCAGAATATTATTCATTGTTTCCTTTATGAAAATGTAAAAGATCACAGATATCCATTCAACTTCACTCGGTTGCTAAAGAGGTGATTGTTCGCTGAAAATGATAATGTAATCCTTTCACTTTGAACCAATTGTTCCTTTAATTATACAGTGTGGCAACAATTACATGAACTTATTCTGTCAGGTTTCTGTTCATTCAGGAAACGGTTCAACGTAAAGGCAAAAAATATATTACTTTGTTTAGGGTATACTTTCCCAGGCAGTTCAAAGTCACATACTATAACATTTTCTTTAAAGTTAACGTGAATCTTCTTCAGGTTTTGACTCATTTCACTGAACATATTGTTTAGTATAATATCTATGGTAATAATATTCCAAGTTTTGACTCCAATAGGTTTTTGTATTGCTTGAAACTTTAAGAAACTGCATTTTTTGTGAAAATGCAGTGTGATGCTGAGTGTTGAAGGATTTTGCTAAAGAAGCAGAAATTGAATTGTTAAAGATAAAAAGAAGCTGAACACTATCTAAAAGCCAAAAAGAGCCAAATGCTTAGCTTAAAAAAAGAAGAAGCAAAATGCTAATTACAAGTTGAAAGTAACAAAACCCTGGGTAAAATGAGCAAACATTAGCTAAAAGCTAAAATGATCAAAAAGCTAGTATAAAGCCAATTGTATCAAAAGACTAGCTAAATGTGGTAGAATGGTAGCTAAAAGTAGCTCAAAGCTAAATGTAGCTAAACAAAAGCTAACAACTAAAAACAGTCAAGTTAAGATGGCGCAAGTAAGCTGAAGCAAATTACAGAGAAGAATGTTTTTCAAGGATCTAACGAGATCTTAATGTATTTCTATATGGAAAATATTTGTAATTAAATGTATTAATTTTAATACTAAAAGGTACAAAACCTAAACGTCTTAGCGCACATTCCCTAAATTAGCTGACTGTTTTGATGTATGATTGACTAAAATAGCACAAATTATGCAGAAGTAGTTAGATTGTAAAAAATATCCAGAAAAATAAAAATACCGGCAAACAAAAGTGTGGTTGCTGAATCAGCATTTATCTTAAGGATCTCTGGGACCTTCAGTAAAAATCTGTTGTCTCTGGATAACAATCCAGTTCTGTGTGGAGCAATTGTAAATATATATATTTTGAAGTAGTATTTTCTGGAAAGGACACTCCTTTTCTTCTTTCTCTTTCTTGCAATGGGGAAATGCTTCAGGCCAGATAGATTTAAAATAGACGATTTACCAAAAAAGCACCTGCAGCTGTTTACGCTGTTGTGGTTTTAATCATTTTTCTGACATAGCTTTAGTTTGTAAGTCTTTCAACAAAACTAGTGGTAACGCTACTCTTTTCAGCCTATCAGTAAGCTAACACCTAAACATCTTTGCTCTGGCAGGGATGCCATTAAAAGTAAACGGTAATCATATTACAGATGTTTTTATACTTTCTCTGTTGTAGTAATTGGGGAGGCCATGGAGCGAAATAACAACTTTCTGTCTCTGTGATGGTGTGCAGCATTTTCTCTGTATTTTCTTTTTTCTTGGAGCAAGCTGGCTGGGCAATTAAATGCCCACTGCGTGTTATGTTCTTCGTGCAGTCTAAGCAACACCAAAAACTGGATGCTGAATCAGAGTGAGCTGAGGTCACAAGATGGCTGTGACATTACAGCTTTACCGAGGTTCTGACAACCCGTAAACAACCATCGTTTCCTGATGCGTTCCTTCATGTTGATGCACACAGTCCAGTGCAAAAGCTTGAACTCACCCCTTCCAAAGAGCCAAACTTTCTTCTAATCTTTTTAACTTGTCTTGATCACAGGTTTTTAAGCTTCTTGAAGGTCTTCAAAGTTCTGCTTTGTCTGCTTTTTAAACTCGTTTTTCAGTTTTTGTACCTGACCATGAAAGCATGCTGTGCAGTTTGTGCAGAAAAAAAAATGTCAGGTGGACAAGCAGAGGACAAGACATTTTAGCACTTAAAAAATAAAACAGTATATTAACAGTAGCTTAAAGTCCTCACTTAAAAATAAAATAAATCCAACCAAAACCTGGCACAGGACCTGAGAGATGGATCATCTTTCATCTGATAGTAGCTTTTTTTTAGACTCAACATATTGTTGCCAAAATAATATTATATGTGTCAGTCTGCATTCTCTTAGATTCAAATAAAGAAATAGAAACAAATTGTCTGTGAGAACGTTTGCAACGTGCCTGAAAATACAAATTATAGTTGGTTCTTTGCTAAATTATCTGCTATATGTTGACACAATCCTGGTTCATTCCTTACGTTCAGGAGCATTTATTGTTTAAATACATCATAGATTAGATTTAAGTAACTTTAACAACAACAAAAGATTACAAGAATATCCAAAATTTTTCAATCAGGTCATCTGGACAGTTTCTTTTTTTGTGCTGAAACGTTTCACCTTCGATTCGGAAGGCTTCATCAGTCAAGGACATACACAACACAAAACTGATTCTTCCCCCAACAGCTTACTTCAAAGTGGAACAAACCAGTTATGTTGGTGCTAAGATGATGTCTTTGGTACGCCCCCTCCTCCTTGTGGACGTTCGTGTCAAACTGGTTGAAAACAACAAAGTCCATGCTCAATAATCCAGGTATACAGTCCAACATTTTTCAGTCAGGTCATCTGGACAGTTTCTTTTTTTGTGCTAAAATGTTTCACCTTCCATCCAGAAGGCTTCATCAGTCAAGGAAACACACAACACAAAACTGATTCTTCCCCTTCCTCCTTTGTTATTACAAGAATATCTTTCTCTTTGGAAGGAAATTATAAAGAAATGAGGGGTTGCTCAAGATATTTGCACAGTACTGTATGCAACTCCAAATGGTTTACATAAAATATAAGACATAAAACAACTTGACTTCTAACTAGTGGATTATTTTCTGACTTTTTGTCTCACACTCTTGTGTTTAAAACAACCTTCTTTAGGGACATTGTGTGACCATAATCATCAGATGATCTCTTTAAGATCCACATATTCACATGGTGGAAGCTACCGTACTTTCCGCCTTAAAAGTCGCATGTCTAATAAAGTGGAAAATAAATATAAATACTTCGCTTCGTCTTTTAAGTCGCACCTATTATGCGTCACCGCTGACCACCCGGAAACGTGGGCCGGTGTTGTGCCAAAAATCGATTGGCTGCCAAATGGCAGTCGCAGGAGCGTGCACAGGAGGACTTTAACAAGAACTTAACAAGATTAACACTTAAAAACAATTATTTGTTTGCTCAACATTATAGTAAAGGTGTGTCTCAAATCAACTTTTCCTTAATAAATACACTTTAATGGTCAAATCAGCTGCATTTTGCCCTATGCGGCGTGGCAAAATGAAGGTCCAGGAGTTCCGGAGCGAGACGAAGGTGGTTATATGGCAAGCCAAGTGTCTCATTAATAGCCACTTTTACCTATTAATGAGACAATTGGCTTGCCGTATTGCTCGAGCGCCCTCTAGCAGCTAAAAACGGTAGTGTTCAATATTTTCCATGTCAGAATGAATGAAATCGTCAGATCTCAGCCAAAAATTGGTTTTTAAATATGGGGAAAAAATGTAAAATAGTTGCTTCGGACTATAAGTTGCAGGACTTGTTAATTTATGCAAAAAGATGTGACTTATAGTCTGAAAAGTACGGTAAGACCAGTCTGGTGTCTGAATGAAATTCTCCGTATGACTCATTATTTTTTTTAAATCTTAAAGTAAATTGTCTTCCTATCTTTGTGTGTTAATCACTCAGGCTGAAATCCTCAGCGTCCTCAGCCACCGTAACATCATCCAGTTTTATGGTGCAATTGTTGAGGCTCCCAACTATGGAATTGTCACCGGTAAGTAGATGAATTATGATCTGATAACACCATCAAACTGTGATGAGACATATATAAAGACTACTGTGTTACAGCAACAGACAGGAAGTTATAGTTGGACCTTTTGAAAGTGGAGCAGAGGTTTCTGTGAAAGCAGTAATAAATGTCAGAGCTTCAGGATGTGTAAACACTCATATATGGGCAGCTGTGGCTGAGTGGTTAGAGCAGTCGTTCTCCAATGCAAGAGTTGGGTGTTCGAATCCACCAGCAGTCACATGCCGAAGTGTCCCTGGGCAAGACACTGAACCCCTCGTTGCCTTCGATGTGTGTCCCATCAGTGTATGAATGTGATAAAGCACTGATTAGTCTCTTTAGAATGGATTTGTTCAATTAGCTTTGTAGAGATCTAGTAGAGTGCTGTATGAATGAGTAAATGAGGACACAGATTGTAGTGTCAAGCGCTATGAGTATCTCGATAAGACAGAAAGGCGCTATATAAGTACAGTCCATTTACCATATAGCTGTTTGTGTGAAATATTTCTGCTGCATGCGTTTCAATCCAGGGAATGATTTTAATTCATTAACAGTGGGTTGAGAATCACTACCATGCAAAAAATAAATTCTTTCAGGTGGCACTGTGCAGTGGATGGTACTTTATCTATAATATTTTGAAATACACACTGACATCTTGATAGAGCCACTTCTGTGTCTGTACACTCAATTATACCTCCTCAAAAGGGAACAAAAGTAAATCATTTGGATTTATCACTCAGTAAATGCAGACACGTATTTTCCAGGGTGTCCGCGCATCCTGAAAATGTCTTAAATTCATGTATCTAAAATTACAGCCTTACCTGTAAATGCAGTGGTGGACACAGCTAACCAAAAAGTTAGCTTTGTTAACCCATATTCTGCTAACTAAAAAAAAAAATAGCTTTGCTAATGCTAAGCCACTAAACAGGTAAAAAATAGTGAAAACGAATGCTAGATCGCTGACCATTAAGCTGACTGTCACTCAGTTTGCATCACACGTCTTTGTCTCCTTCCAGTTTAAGCTGCGTCAACCAATCACGTCTTGCCAGGTGTTCACATAGTCAGCCAATAGTGTGCCTAGCAGATTCTTCAGGACACACCCACAACAGACGGGAACAATCTTGTGAATTTTGTTAGCGAACTTAAAGTTGGCAAAATCTAATTTAGCAGAAGCTAATTCTACTAATGGTTTCCAAAGTTAGTGAAAACACTAATCTGCTAAACAAAAAAAATTGTTTTACAGCACAGTGGCTCAGTCGGTAGAGCTGTTGCCTCTCGGCGAGAAGGTTGCCAGTTCAAATCCCGACCGGGGGCCTTTCTCGGTGGAGTTACTCAGTTACTCGGAGGTCTTAAAAATTTGTTGGGGCAGGAGATATTAAAGTTCTCCGTTGTTCTACTAGCTGCTGATATACAGTATATGCTTGCTAGCTAGCTATTCTGCAGGTAAATCATGTGCTGGTGCAAATGTATTGACAGTTGGCTGGATGACGTCTTTGACTATGAAGGCAAAACTGGAGGTTAAGACACAAATGAGCCTCGTGCCATAAATGTACTCAGTAGATTATTTTTTTGTTGGATGTTCCAACAAAATAGCAGCACTTGTTCATACTGCTATTGTATGGAGAGCCATTTCATTCAAAATTAAATAAATAGTGTTATTTAAAAATTATTAATACATATTCCAATAAATAAATAAATGCTCCCATGAAATAAAAACATTGAAATAGAAAATGTTTAGTTTTTTCCCAAGATTTATTGTTTATTTATTTCAAGATTTATTTTTATTTAATTCAAGATTTATTTATTTATTTAATAATGAAGTTTCATTTTGTGACATTTTCATTTTTTAAAGTTACTTTACACATTTCAGGGGCTTGTATATTTTAACCCCATTTTTCATTTAAAGTTCTTTTTACTTCATGTTCTTATATTCAAATGAGGGGGCGGGGTTTTCTATGTGGGGCGGGTCTGGTCATTGTCAATGCAGCCCATCTATGAGCCAGGCAAATTAATAACTAAATCAAAAATAAAAGAAACAATGGCCGCTCAAATCTCACTCATTGACAGTGAGACACACGCATTTCATGAGGTGCACACGGCACACTTTGTATTTCTCACGCTAAAAACACACACACGCAGGCCCTTTATTGAAGAGGAACCAATGTGCAGCACAATGTTTCCACACGGGCTGGAGCACAATAGCGGACATGGCTGCAGTTTTGCCAACTTAGCGAATTTCCCGCTTTATATAGCGAGTTTTCAGACCCCTCTAGTGACTTTTTTTTAAGTGACTAGCGACAAATAGAGACTTTTTTTCTGTTACTGGAGATTTTGGTGACGAAAGCACGTTCGGCAGCGGGCCGTAAGCCCCTCCCACTTCCCCAAGCTCTGGCAGCTGTCAGTTTCACAGCAGAGAGGAGACCCGCTCCACTCCGTGTCCACACTGCAAATGAATCACACCCTGGAATACAACACGGTTTGTAAATATAATGTAAATATATAATGCTCAATTTCATCAGCAAATCTTTGCGTTTCATCTCGGAGTTCTCCAATGTCCTCCATATTGGCCGCTTGTCATCCTGACTTTCTGAACACAGTTAGCAGAGCTCAGCGAGGGGAATACTTTGCTGTGATTGGTCAATAAAGATTGGAGTACGTCAGTTTCTGCAAACAGATGCAATCTGCTAATTCTGACCAGACCCGCCCCACGGAGAAAACCCCGCCCCCTCATTTGAATATAAGAACATGAAATAAAAAGCTTAAAGTGAAAAATGGGGTTAAAAAATAAAAGCCCCTGAAATATGTAAAGTAGCTTTACAAAATAAAGTGTCACAAAATTAAATTCCATTATTAAATATATAAATAAATAAATCTTGAAATAAATAAAAATAAATGCACGGTGGCGCATCTGGTAGAGCTGCTGCCTCTCAGCGAGCAGGTCCTTGGTTCAAACCCCAGTCCGGGGGCCTTTCTGGGTGGAGTTTGCATGTTCTCTCCGTGCATGCGTGGGTTTTCTCCGGGTGCTCCGGTTTCCTCCCACAGACCAAAAACATGCTTGTTAGGCTGATTGGTAACTCTAAATTGTCCCTAGGTGTGAGTGAGAGAGTGAATGGTTGTTTGTCTCGTTTGTCTCTATGTGGCCCTGTGATGGACTGGAGACCGTCCAGGGTGTACCCCGCCCATCGCACAGTGATTGCTGGACATGGGCATCAGCGACCCCCGTGACCCAAAATGGAATAAGCGGGTAAAGATAATGGATGGATGGATGGATGGATGGATGGATATTAAATATATAAATAAATAAATCTTGAAATAAATAAAAATAAATCTTGAAATTAAAAAATAAATCTTGGAGAAAAAACTAAACATTTCTATTTAAATGTTTTATTTCATGGGAACATTTATTTATTTAATGGAATATTTATGAATAATTTTTAAATAACACTATTTATTTAATTTAGAATGAAATGGCTTTCCATACTATTGAACCAGTGAGCGCTAAATATCACTTTATATTCAATAAACAGATAAAAACTAAACCTGAATGTGTCTCATTGAGTGACACATGCTATGCTTGGTTGTAATACAGCAGGAACCATTGCTTATATTTAAAGTTTGCTCAGTCTTATATTTTATTCAAGGTGGAATTAGAAAAGTCTTAAAAAGTCCTAAATTTGACTTACTGAAACCTGCAGATACTGTTGTCAGTCTTGTGTAATCTGGATTGACAGACTTTTCTCCCAATTTCCTTTTCACAGTTTACATTTTGGATTTTATTGACTCGTAAAGGTGATCTAATACTTACCATTTAAACTGCCTTGAGATTACCTAATTTGGTTTGGCACAGTATAAACTGAATAAAATGTAAATTTCTAACCACATTTTTGGTAACTTCACTTTATTTTGCTCACTAATGACAATAAAATACTGTTTAGCCATGTAAACTCAGTCAAATATGAGAAAGCAAAGTGAGAAGAGATTAGTTTAGTTTTTGAAAGGTTTAAAAACACGATCAGGGCTGTTGATGTCAGTTGAGAGCTCTGAAGAAATCATTACATAAAGGAATCCAGTTATACGAGTAAGGTGAAGGCGCATTAGGGACTTTTGTCAGGCGTAAACAAATCTAGGATGTTAAAGAAAGGGCCCTGTCCAAACATTATCAGAAAGTAAAAGTCTGAAAGAATAATCTGGAGATATTGGATGCACAGCAGGTGCAAAAAGCTGGAAACCTTAGTATTAGGAGGAAAGACTCACATGACTGCTCTTATATGTATTTTCTCATCTAATATGTGACTGTAGAACAAATTGAACCAAATTAAAGTATTTAAATTGCTGAGGTTTTCCAGAGGAACTTGAAAGAAGCATGCTCAGTCATGTTTGCTAAAGGTTTCTGGCACAAGTGACGTCAAAAAGGAAGGGACACGTTATCCTCTGTTGTTAAATGACGTTTAGAGAAAAAAAAAATGCTGTCATGAAGAGAACAGTTTCTCATGTGACAGAGACAAGGCCAAACTTCCCAAAGGACTTACCGGAGCAGCAGCCCAAGGCCTTGAGGTTTACAGGGCCCCAAAATAGTATTATTGTTTTTAATGATTGGATATTTTCCAACCACCTTGCTTTATTTAAATCCAATGAAGTGCAAACCCACATTACTGGAAAACATTACATGTGTTGAAGCCTTTATTGATTAACAACTGCCTAATGGATTTTGATAGTCTTTTTTTTTTTTTCTCCCTTCATGGTTTCTTACAGTTTTAAAATCAGTAAAGTACTAGTAGTTTTATTAAATGACTTTACTTTATGTACCATATTGAGTTGTAAATATTCTTATTATATTTTGAGTTTAAGTACAGAAACAGTTCAGATTCACTTGTGCAGCGATGGCAACTTAAAAACTAAACTCTGACAGAGTTTTTTAAAAATTTTTTTTTATAATTTCAGATGTTTTTTGTCTCCTGTGCTTCTGACTTTAAATAATACTCTGCTTTCTGTGAATAAAAACATTGAAAGTCATGTAATTTATACATTATATTTTCTGGCGTATAAGTCGCTCTGGAGTATAAAAGTCACATCAGTCAATAAAAGCATCATGAAGAGGACAAGAACATATATAAGTCACTTCGGCGTATAAGTCACATTTATTTTGCGTCACCACTGACCCTCGGGAAACGTGGGCCGGTGTCATGCCAAAAATCGATTGGGAGCACGCACGGGAGGACTCGCTGTTGCAGTTCTTTGAAATATAAACAAGATTAAACACTTAAAAACAATAATTTGTTTGCTCGACATTATAGCAAAGGTGTGTCTCAGTTTAACTTTTTCCTTAATAAATGCAGTTTAATGGTCAATGTTTGGCAGGGGGATGCGATACAGGAACAACATATATGCCTACCGGTAGTTGTCATAAGCCTCGAGGGCCCTCTCAGAGTCATAGTTTATTTATTTGTCATTCGCACCATATGTGGTACATGTGGTGGAACAAAATTGTGTACACAGGATCCCAGTTACATCCAACAAAAGTGTAAAATATAAAAGAAAAACAGTAATAAGATCTAAGATATGAACTAAGAAAAATGTCAACTAAAAATACGCTAAGCACTATTAGTACAAAAACAATACGCCGAACAGCAGCACGAACATGAGTCTGTGTGAGCAGATGAGCACAAATGAACACAGCAACATGAGACAGATCAGCAGCATGATGCTTTCATTCATTCAATCTTTATTTATTCAGATTAATCTCATTGAGCCTCAGGGACTCAATTACAAGAAAGACCTGGTTTCTTTAACAAAGAGTTATGACAACATTGGATAACGACAACAATAGACAATCATAAAAGAGGCATACAATTTTTTTTTCTTTTACAAATTTAAATAAAATGGCAATCAAAAGGAAAAAGTATCGACAAAAAACATCTAGATTGTAAGGCGGTGTAGAAAACTAAAAACAGGAACTTGTCTGCATTGGGTCTTGCCAGGAACTTAACAGATGTTTGAAGCCACCGATCTTTTTGCAAGATATTCCAGGAAACGGGAGCAGAGTAGGAGAAGGCCCTTTTTGCCTAGTTCAGCTCTCACTGAGGGAACACTGCAGGTAATAATGTCCTGAAAGTGCACTCTGTAGCTGCACTCATGCAGAGACATGTAGGAGGAGATGTATGAAGGCAACAGACCAAGAAGTGATTTAAAGATGAAAACGTACCAGTGGGGGAGTCTGCGTGACGTTAATGATGACCAGTTAACCAGTGAATACAGGGTGCAATGGTGCGTACAATAGTTACAGCCAGTTATGAATCTTAATGCGCCATGGTAGACAACATCCAACATCTGCAGAGTTAAAAGAGAAACAAGCAAAGGTGATGTGTTTATCCTGGTTAGGGATTCATGAATAGCCTCAGGGTAGAAGCTGTTCCTCAGTCTAGTGGTTAATGCTCTTCAACCTCCTGTCTGAGAGGAGCAGGGCAAAAAGTGTGTGTGCTGGGTGAGTGGGGTCCTTCATGATGCAGGTGGCTCTCTTCCTGCATCTGGAGGTGTAGATGTTTGTGATGGTGGGGATGCTGACTCTTGCACCTCTAGTAGCTGCAGATCGTAATGTTTACTGTGGTACATGTCAGTATGAATGAATATTTAAAGCATCAGTCAAAAATTGCGTTATGAATATGGAAAAAAAATCCAAAAACATATATAAGTCGCTTCAGCGTATATGTCACTGGACTGGCAAATTTATTCAAAAAACTGTGACATATATGCCAGAAAATACGGTAAGTAAAAATAATGTTGATGAGGTTTCAAATGTTTCTTGAGCCCAACGGCCCACAAACCTGCCCCAGTTTACACTAATAGACTTTGACAAAACATGATGCAGCTGATCATCACATTGGATTGACAATGATTTTTAAATGAAGGCTATGTGCTGAACCTTCTTAGTTCACATTTATGATAATTTACACAAAGCAGAAAGGTGGTACAAACTGAGATACAGCTGCTTTTATTTAAGATGGACTCAAAGTTGCAGACTTATTCAAGGATTTGATTATTGACGTGGCTGAAGTGAGAGCTGGCAAAGCACAAAAAAGGGAACTGAAAGACAAAAATAACGACGAGGCAGCAAAAAACAAAACACCATGAAGCAAAATCATAAGAAGGACAAAGCTGGGAAACAAACCAGAACGACTGACTGAAGAACCAGGAATATAAGCATGCTGTGGATGATGAGAAGATTAAAAACAGCTGAGACTAATGAGCTAGGCACCAGAGACAGGTGTGAGTGAAGATGTGAGGTGGCTGCGCTAAAAGAAACCGATGCCACTGAGAACACAAGAGAACTCAAGAAACAACAAGGAAACACAGAAATTAAACATAATAACAAAACCCAAAACAGTGAACACGATGCCGGTGAAGATTCTCAGTCATCCAGGTCATGGTCAAACCAAAAGAATTTGAAAAGAAAAAGCAACTGGACTTCTATTCTGAAGCTGAAGATGTTTCGCGTCCCATCCGGTAATGATAAAGCCTCCCAGATGGGAACCAGAACGTCTTCAGCTTCAGAATAGAAGCCCAGCAGTATTTTTTTTAAAGCTGTCTCCGTGAGCCATTTTCCTTCTAAATGATTACTGTTCAATAAATAAGGATTTATAAGGAAATAGTCCATGGGACAGTATATATTTATGATTTTACTGACCCATCTGTTGACCTGCTGATGTCCTGTTAGTTGCTCAGCATGACACAGTTTATGTTTTAGATGAAGGACAACACATTTATAACTCAAGTGTGAATAGTGATCCAACAAAGTTAAGTCAGGTCCTCTGGACGGTTTCTTTTTTTTGTTGAAACGTTTCGTCTTTCATCCAAAAGACCATCAGTCCAAGGAGCCACAACAAACTCAGTCCCATAGCAGCACACTCACATAGTGGGCTGACCAGTTTGATGGTGATAAGATGGTTTCTGGAGTCCACCCTACTCCCGTCGCCTCGTATCATTTGACTGTGATATTAGTGTAAAATATTGTGATAACAAAATCTGTTGCAATATATTTATTTTTCTATAAAACAGAAGACTCCAGTCCTAACTTGTTTGTTGTCTCAACATCAAGAGCTAAACTTCTGAGCTTGTTGATTTGAACCCAAAGAACCCAGTTTGTGATGTTCAGGAACTGCTGCAGGTTTGCAGGACGAGGGTTATTAATGTCTCCTTGTCCGTACAGTTACAAAGCTCACTCTGTGTTTAGGAAGCATGCTGTGAATGAAAACTCCAGAAGTCCCACCCACATCCTGAACAAGGACTTTCACCTCGTTTCACCAAGGTTTTGATCTTTAATGTAACCATGCGTCACTTCTTCTGTCGTTAGAGCACATCCACAATCACAGGTTTTCACAGCAAGCTGAAATGACCGTTATAAATCCCAGATAACCAGGGTTTTAGTCACATCGTGACAACTTAGATAAAGTACATGCCGGTTTGTGTAAAATGAGAACTTAGCAAACAAAGTCAACAGATTTAGTTTTCCTTTAAAAAAAATGGAAGGTGGTGTAAAACAGTTAATAGTTAAGCCGTTATACAACAACATAATGAGGTGAAAAAATTAGAAACATCAGTGCAGTCGAAAGGCTTTAATAGTTAGCAATATACAAAACTGCAAACTAAAGCGTTCTTTTTGTCTTGTACAGCACACACTTCTTCCAGGAAGAGCTTACCTTCATTACAGTATGTCCTGATTCTTCTTTGTTGAAACTTTTCATCTTTTATCCTAAAGACTTTTTCAGTCTAAGGAGCTGCAACAAACTTCATCTTATAAACAGCACCTTCTCGCAGTGGATCAACCAGTTTGTTGGTGACATCCAGAACTAGTTGTATTAAAGGAGGCCCACTGACTGATCGTTAGTGCCCTGATGGCCGCTTGCTATTCACAGAGAGCTGAGTGATACTGGCAATAACAGCATTGTAACATGGGACAGTTGAACACGGAGGCCTCCACTCCTGCTTAATGATGGACAGTATCTCTTCACAAATATGGCTTCCTTTACTACTCTCTCAAACCATTGCTCCTTTCTATCAAGGATGTGAACATCTTGAGTGTAGACTGCAGAGTCCTGGCCTGATGATGTTGCTCTTCTGTGCTGGTCCATCCTTTTGGCCAGTGGCTGTTTAGTTTCCCTGACATTGATCACAGCCCTCCTGACACTGAACAACATGTTGCTCTGTTTGTGCCGGGGGACTGGATCTTTGGGATGAATCAATCTTTGCCGTGATGTATTTTGGGGTTTAAACGCCACTGGGACGTTATGTTTAGAAAATAAATGTCAGTTTCTCTGAAACTCCTGCAACATATGGAATGACCACTGGTCTGGGTCTGGGTTCCTCCTTTTCACCTGTTGGCTGACTGGAGTCCTGTTTGGGTTTCTTCTCTGCTTTCAGGAAGGCCCATTTAGGATATCCACATTGCTCCATGGCCTGTCTTGTGTGGAACTTCTCACTGGCTCCTGAGTCCGTTCTGTGGTACAGAGTCCTGATGACTCTTAACTTGTGCTCCAGTGGATGATGGGAGTCAAACCCTGGGATGTTGCATGCGAACAACTAGTTTTGGCTGCCACCAGCAAACTGATTGATCCACTATGAGAAAGAGCAGTTTATAAGACTTATAAGTTTGTTGCATCTTCTCAGACTGAAGAAGTCTTTTGGATAAAAGATGAAACGTTTCAACAAAGAAGAATCTGTTCAGAGGACCTGACTCAGCCTTGTTAGAATTACTTTCATTACCTTCAGAATACCTTGTAGAATTATCTCACTCAATAAAATCTCATTGAGTTAAAGTGTGACATAATGAATGATGACTCGAGTAATCTTAATGAAAACATCCTGAAATAATCAAAGTTCATGCTCAATAGTCCAGGTAAATATCTCCAGAAACATAACAGGACTCCAGAAACCATCTTATTACCATCAAACTGGTTGGCCCACTATGTGAGTGTGCTGCTTGTGGGACTGAGTTTGTCCTGGCTCCTTGGACTGATGAAGTCCTTTGGATGAAGGAAGAAATGTTTCAACAACAAAAACAAAAAAGAAGAAACCATCCAGATGACCAGACTTAATTTTGTTGGATCCTGAAATAATGTTTTTTTTTGTTGTTTTTTTGTTAAAGAATAAAATTGTTTGATATTCTCAAATGTCAGAACAGAAACTTTATAAAGTGATATGTAGTCTGACTTTTATTCAAACTAATAAAGATACAATTTAGCAATTATGAAAGTACAATGGAGACAATGTGGTTCCTGAAAAACCTATTGACCCTGTTCAAGAGAAAGTCCTGTTATCCAGAAGCGATAGGATGTCTCTGTTTATAAAAGCAGAATCTAATTAAGATGAGTTACAAAAGAAGGTTTATGATCTCCCTGACTAATCCAGATTCATCATCCATGTTATAAATGTCCAGTCTGTTGACAGTTCCCTCTTTCTACAACCTCTCTGTTGACCTGCAGCAGTTTAACCATACCTGCTGTCACTTAGCAGCCTCATAAATGTCTCTTTGTTTAAAGGTAAAGGTACCTTTGCCTCATTTTTTTGCTCACATGAAATTCGAGATTGCACTAAAATGAAACTGCATTTTACAACTGAACCCCCGCAGTCAGGCCGTTCTTTTATCTACGGAATGTGGACGTGTTTCTTCAGGTGCAAAGTGCGACAGGTTTTCACTTTTAATCACTCTGGGGTAGTGGCCGCATGATGTTCAAGATGCAAGTTTTCCTTTTCTTGTTTCTAAGACAAAAGTAAAAGGCCCACATGAAATCCATGTCCATAATAATGAGCTATTGTTGTGTTTTATGATTGTTAATTAGGCTCCCATTTTGGTGCCTGTGCATGTTTACAGTTCTGCGTTGGGATATCATTGGTTATTATACACAAACAGAACCTTCCTGCTGTTATAGCTGCTGCTTGTTTATCTTTATTTAAAATAGCCTCAGTCTGCAGATGAAATGCTGCCTGTTCTACATCTCTTTGATTTACACCGGCTCCATCAAAGCTTCCTTTATACGTCTTAAACAGTTTTGTGGAGCAGTTTTTTGCCTGATTGTCAAGTTTCCCCACACCTCTAATGGCTCATTAGAAGTGAAACCTTTGAAAACAGAGCAGAAAGTTGATACTTTTCCGCTATAAAGATATGAAAAGGTGGCAAACATCTCCAGAGGGAACAAAGGTTATCAAACTGCACACAGGCAGACAACAGCTGGATTGCAGGAAAAATCTGGAAAACAATTTAAGTTCTCAAGCATTTTCTCCTACTGCACTCATGATATCACTCAAAAACACACGTTCTTCCTGTAATTTAACAGATTTCTTTCTTTATTTTGTTATCCCTGCATATTTTTTCTTGACTTTTTTGGTGTTTTTTCTACTCACAATGCGAGAACACAAACCTCTTTGTTGTTTTTTAGAGTATGCAGGCGGTGGCTCGCTGTACGATTACCTGTTGAGTGACGAAAGTGAAAAGATGGACATCGGACAAATCATGAGCTGGGCTGCCGAAATCGCTAGAGGTACATTTAAGATTATTTTTTCCCCCCTTAAATAAGACCCTAAAACCAGGAAAATCTTCTGACTGACTGTGAATTGGAGGAAAACCTGGATGTGTATACAGTTGTAAATGAAAGGAATCTAACTAAATGTTTGGGAAATATTAAAACGACTCTAATCTTAAAACAGATTATATTATATTATTTGACTTTTTGCTTTCTGGCTTCTTTGGTTCACTGTTTTCACATTGACTTTAGCAGAAAATGTGTATTTTTACTTGAAAAGATGATTAAACCAAACAGAAACTTTGACATTTTTTAATTCAAAACAGTTCCACATCGTAGCTTATTGCTGATACGTTCATAACGCAATCTGCAACTTTGCAAAGTGACATTCCAGTGAAACTTCCTCTGAAAACGTCCTTCTTTTTTCTATTCCAGGAATGCATTATTTGCATTCAGAGGCCCCCGTTAAAGTCATTCACAGAGACTTAAAATCCAAAAATGGTAACTGAATTTCTCTTAATATATACTTTGTGCTAAATTGATTGGTTGCGGAACATTTCAATCTTTTTCATTGATTTTTACAACTGTTCTTTGTTTCTTTTAGTTGTTTTAGCTGCAGACAAAGTTCTCAAGGTTGGTATTTAATCTTACTAAAGTCTCTGAAGCTCAATCAGAAACACATAAAATACTCTATGTTTAACTAAATCTGTGCTGTGTTCTGGTAAAGCAGAAAAAAATCATCTTATTTATCTGCAGCACATGGACACAAGAGGGCAGTGACTAACTTTACATATACTAAAACAAACTTGTCACAGAGTGTGTACTTTGTGATTTAGTAAAAGATGTTTGAATAGACTAGCTAAAAAACGAACATTATTATATAAGACCCTTAAATAAACATGTCCTTATCCTTTTATTCCTCATCAAAATGAGCTCAGTTCATTATTGTTGAAATCATTTTAAGTTCGTGCAGAATCAGGTGCCAGTTTGCACCACTAATATAATCCACAGATTAAGGGGTTTAAATTGGTCTTTGCTTTGAAATTTGCTCTTATTTAGATTTTTTTTTTCAATCATTCATTGTGACTTGATGTATTACAGAATAGATTTTCATTTATAATAGTTTTTTTCTTTACAAATATACATTTCTGTTCAGCTAATTGCGTATTAAGTTCACACTGAAAGCAAGCCAATGGATATCACAGTAAACTAAACTAAATATACTGATTTGTTTTCAACACCTCAGATTTGTGATTTTGGAGCGTCTAAGTTCCTGTCGCACACAACACACATGTCTTTGGTGGGAACATTTCCCTGGATGGCCCCGGAGGTCATCCAGAGCCTCCCTGTGTCCGAGACGTGTGACACCTTCTCCTACGGTGTGGTGAGTGGCATCACGAAAAACACTTTGCTATAACTTGAGAGTGATACGTTGTGCGTTATTCAAGATAAACACGATCTATTTTTGTCCACAAATATGTCAAGTAATGAGCTTTAACTTAAAATCCTGCAGCACTTGTTCCTAATTTGAAAGAAATTTAAAAACAGAGGAACTCTTATTGTGAAGGCTGGGACAGCACTGTTTCCTCTGATTCTAGCTCTGGTTGATCTCGGCCTTCACAGCATGTCACTAAAATACTTTCAGTTTCTCTATTCAGACTTTTAGTTTTACTAGTTTTAACTAGTTTGTAATATGATTTATACGTAATTGATTTTGTGCTTCCTCTTAGTAGTTTTTTTAAATTCATATAAATAATGTTAAATTCTGGGAATTTGTATGAAATATCAAAAATATTTCTAAGCGTGCTTGACAAGAGCTAATAGCCTGAGCGGAAGAAATTGAAAAGCATTTTGTTTCCAAAAGAAAGATTTGATGGACAGGCTTTTTATTTCTGCCTGGAAAGTTTGACCAAATATGGTGAACACATTTTTAGGAAATCGCACTTAAGATTTTGCATGGCCATCACGTGCTTGTCCTGAAAATACATTTTTATGTTTCTAACATGATTTATTAACAGTGCTGTGCAAAGTTTTTCTATGATAACTGTCTAAAACGCTGTAAAGTGAGAGTCCTTGCACAAGTTTAAAACCTAATTGTGTTGTATCATTTAATAATACAAATTAAACAAACAGAAGAGAAATCCATCAGTATTTTGTGTCTTTTACCTTTAAAACAACATCACTTCTTCTGGCTACATTTGGACACAGTTTTTTAAAGAACTCTGAAGGTTGGATGTTCAAAAACATCTGGGAGAAATCAAAACACAGATCTGTCTTCTGCAGATGTTTCGTGCTCTGATCCTTCTCTCATTATATAATCCCAGACACCCTTGAAGGTGATGAGACCGGAGCTCTGTGCAGAACGTACCATCACTTCCAGCACGCCTGATTTTTTACATTGAAATTTTTCTTGACACTGCGAAAATGTTTGGGGTTGTTCTGGTGCAGACACAATTTGGGAACAATTTGGTGCCTCCCTGATGGTATTCACGAGGGATAGTTACCTGCTTGTATTTCTCAGCAGTGAGGACAACAACGATTAGCAGGAATGCAACCTCAAACATTCAAGGAACCTTCACCATGTTTCACTCATTATTGTATCGCTCTCCAATCTTTTGGTGAACAAGCCAACCATTTCTAGTTTTGGTTCATAAATGGACTGGTCATGTTTTCATGTTGGAGGTTTGACTTTTTTGGCTGCATCTCTTCCATGAAGACCAGTTCTTGTCAGACTTCCCAAGCCAGTAGGTGGATGTACCTGGGTCCTACAAGGTCCTGCCAGTTCTGAACTGATGGCTCCACTGGGCAATTTCTGAAGTTTTGTTGACTCCTGTCGGGAGAAGTTGATCAATTTTGTTGAGAGACCAGCTGAAACTTCAAAGTAGGAGGTATTCGAAGGTTCAGCTGGTCTCTCAACAAAATTGATGTTAAATGTTAAATTGTCCTCAGTAGTTCTTACTGGGGGACCCCAGGGAGTTCCCAGGCCAGAGAAGACACACAATCTCTTGAGTTCTGGGTCTTCTTGGGGGCCTCCTACCAGCGGGATGTGACAGGAAATCCTGTAAAGGGAGGCGAGGCGTTCAGGAGGCACCCTAATTGGCTGTCTTAACCACCTCAATTGACTCCTTTCAATGCAGAGAAGCAGCGGCTCTAAGGCCACCCTGCGAAGGAAGCTCATTTCAGCTGCATGTGTCCGGGATATTGTTCTTTCGGTCATGATCCAAACCTCATGACCATATGTGAGGAATGGAACGTAGACAGGTGAGTAAATCAAGAGCTTTGCCTTTTGTCTCAGCTCTGTCTTCACCATGACTGATCGAAGCAACGCCCTCATTATCGAGGATGGGGCCCCAATCCTTTGATACATCTCCCACTCCATTTTACAACCATTCCTGAACAAGACGCCCAAATACTTGAACTCCTCCACCTGAGGCAAAGATGGAGGAACTTGCAGTTTCAATTAGAAATGGATTTGATCAGTCCTGAAAGCTCTTGACTATATTTAGAAGAACAGTAGTATCAGAATCAACTTTAATCTCATCACTGATCATATAAAAGACGAATCTTCATAGCATAAAATAATTTTCAGATTTATGTGTTAGGTTTTATTTATAATGGCAAAAATTGTTTTTTAGGACCAGTTCCCCATAAAATGATCAGCAGGCATCTTGTCCTGGAACATGATCATTGTAATTTTAAAACGCATGCATGTCATGAGTAGCAGATGGCAAGAAATACAGGAATGTTTTACAAATATTAGGAAAAAAAAGCTTTTGATTTTGAAAACGAGTGAGCTGCAGCTGAAAATTACCTAAATTATAAGGGGGTGGTGACACATTTTGTGTGGAAAGAAATATTTTTGATCTAATTGGTTTGTTGATTTTGGTCTCAGAGAAGATTTCCGTATCTTTGATGTTTATCTGTTCAGTGCATGAACACCTACCATATGACATAAACAAACAAAGCATAAGAAAGGCAAAAATACATGAGTTTATGTGAAGGTATTAATATTAATTAAACTTTGATCTTTTTCTGCCGACTGAAGAATAAAAGTTTAAATCCCTGTTAGACAATTTAGTGTTAAGAAGAGTGTATTGTGCCATTTGATGCAGGCAGTAACCCCAGTTAAAATGTTTACTGCTGCAATTGAGAGCGCACGGCAGCGTATTACTGGAATAAAACCACAAAGTCTTAAAACACACAACTTCACATAACAGTAGGTTTATTTTCATCCAAGTGGTTTAAAAATTAACCAAAATGTGTGGTTGAATTGGTTGGAAAGAATATGATTATGTCAGATTTCATAAATTCATTGCACTGTAAAATCCTACATGTAGGTGTATGAAGGTTTATGAGTTAAGTTGACAATCAGATGAGTCAAATATGATTAGGAAAATCTACTGTGGAATATGGAAAATAATTCATGAAAATTTGAATAATGTGCAGAAAACTCCTGGAGGATATCGAAGGCAGTAAAGTATACATTTTTATTGTAAGTCTTGATGTTTTTCTTTCTCTCTTTCTGCAACAGGTGCTTTGGGAAATGCTCACCCGTGAGATCCCCTTTAAAGGCCTGGAAGGCCTACAGGTGGCCTGGCTCGTCGTGGAGAAGAATGAGGTATTTTACTTTGGCCTTGAATTCACGTATGTACACAGAACAGTCCTGAGTGGTGACTGGACATCTCTGTTTCTTAAACCTCTTCACTTCTCACTGTGGGTTGGGAGTTCCAGGCTTAAAAGTTGTTAAAAGGATCACAGTAACATGGCTAAGGTCCTGAATCGCTGACCGATCCCTCCATCCTGAGAGATATTTGATTTGTTTCCATTTGTTAAATGCTACCTAACAGCTAACATGTGTGTTGTTTTGGTCCCATTTCAAAATGTGAATGATTGTGAAACCGCCTGGAGAGAAAAGTAGAGAGTAACATTTTTCTAATATCAGCTAAGTCTTAAGATTGCTTTCCATAGAAACATGTTTAAAAGTGCTATTTTGGCTGGATCTGTGTAGAAACGAGTCGGAGACCTTTTGAGAAACAGCTGATTTTGCCTTTGTATGCCATAGAAACCAAAACAACAAAGAAGCAGTATTTTTTTTATTTTTACTATTTCTAATTTCTTGGTATCTGTCTCATTTTATTCTTTATTCGTCACTATTACCTCTTCATCATGTGCTGAAATGGTTAATAACAGAGATTGTAATTATATTAGAGGAAAATTTTTTGCCAAACAAAACATGTTCTTTCTTTGTATTTTAATGTCATTGATGTCAATGCCCTCGTCACTAGTGGGGGATATTTTATCATTTCTGTTAGAATTTCATGTGCAAAAGTCTTAATACAAACAAAAAATATACATATCTGGTGTAGTGTATATGCGACTTGAATCAATATTCTTACTTCAAAACAATAAAAATGGTAATATTATTGAAACAGTGTATGTTTCTCTTCTGGACTGTGTGTATTTCAGAGGTTAACCATCCCAAGTAGCTGCCCATCCAGCTTCGCTGAGTTCATGAGAAAGTGCTGGGCTACAGAGCCAAAAGTAAGTCACTTTAAAACCCATATCCACACTATGTATGTTCTTATTCCATTCATATACAGAGCAAATGTTTTAATATTCATGTAGGAAAGGCCAATGTTCAGGCAGATCCTGTCTACCCTGGAGTCTATGTCTCAAGACAGACAACTTCCTGAACAGTGCAACTCTTTCCTTCACAACAAGGCTGAATGGAGGTAATGCGATCAGCTTCTCTCCACAGCCTGTAAATGTATTTACGATGCTTTTTTTTTTCTTGCGAATATACTGCCTCAGTCTCAGATAATGTGCAACTGTTTGGAAAGAATGATGGGGAAATGTAGCTGATGGGGGCCACGAAGCACAAAAAAGAACTTGAGATCGTGCATATAGATTCTTAATAATTACACTGATAGCTACATAAAGACATGAAAAACCCCCAAAGAATGATCCATCTGGATATACTTCCTCTCTTTACCCATAAGACCCTAAAAATAATCACCATCTTTTTCAAGTAGAAGTGTTTAATTGGCCTGTATGAGCAGCTGGATGTTTGGTGATGTTCAGCACAGCCTGAGTCTCAGCTGTCACTTTATTCTCTGTCTGCCTCTCTGCGGGCCTCGTCTGTGCACCGACTTTCTTTTTTTTTTTCTTCAGAAGTTGTGTTGATAGCATCATGTCCAGATAGCTCTTTTTTTTTTTTTTTTTTTTTGCAGGTGTAGCATGCTGGGGTGAATTTAAAATTCTGGAAAGCAGAAAGTGAAATATGTAACACAGGAAAAACTAACAAGTTTACTAACGTCTGGTGAAAGATGAGACTTGTGGCTGATCAAAAGAGAGTTGAAGCTAAAACAGACATGACAGAGAGGTTTAATGTTGCCTGGAGCAGAGAAACATGGGATTTCTCTCAGTTTTGTGCACAGTTCATGGGGCTTCAAATGAAACATTGCTTTTGGAGAAAGAAAAATTAAGTTCCTTATTCCATTTTCCCTTTGAGTGGAGGGTCTGATTGTGTAGCTGCTCCAGTTTGTTGCAGAAACTTTGAGACTTGACAGTTATGAGCTGAAGGATACTTAAAAAGAAAAATACATCACATAAAATAGTTTTATCAAAGAGCAAACCACACATTTCTGCAGCATTGAGTGTGTTTTAAAAACACTTCATTGTGTACAGCATTAAACAATGAGAAAATGGTGGATCATGAGGAGGAGCAAGACTTGACCTTCCTGCCAGGTTCACATGCGTTTATGATTACAATTATTATTTTTTTATATAATTATTATTGTGGGACCACACCATGCAGCTCCACCTGCTGGACAAAATAAACTTCCCAAGAATGAGTTTTGATTTGTTTCTCATATCTAACATTTTTGGGTTTTAATGGTTCTGTACAACAGTTTTACTTGAGCTCAGTTAATATAGTATTAATATGCATTAGTGTGCAAAAGTCTGACCATAAGCTTTACTTATTTATTTTTTGCTTCCAGTTCTTTCTTAAGGTCTTTCAATTTTTTTCTGCACTTTTGTTTTTACATCTGTTTTACAAATTGTAATGCAGTGTGTCCTTCAAAATAAGAAAAATGGACAGATGGACACAATAAAATACAGCAGATGAACAGAATATGAAAGTCATGTTTTAGAAACAGGGACAAAAAAATCAGTAAAGACCTGAGAGATGCATCATCGTTCAGTCAGTTCTTCTACTGTAGGTCAAGTTTTCAGCTAACAGCTCTTCTAGAATCACCTTGTTGGTCTTAAAATTCATTTTATATGTCCTACAGTGTTATCTTTTCTAAAGTTCATATTTTCAGCTAATGAAATGGGAACAAGCTGTGACTTTGTGGTAACAAAATGCCTAAAAATCCAATTTAAAACAGATTCTATGTTAAACTGTTGACATAATCCTGGTTTAGCCTTTGACTTTGGAAGTTTTTTCAGAGTTAAGTGGCTTCAAACAAACCAAACTAATCCTCTGAATATAGTCAGGGACAAGGATGGGACAGAAAATGAGAGAAAAAGTTGCAAATGTCTAATGAAATACTTTAAAAGAGATTCAGAAAGCCTGAAGAAATAATGTTCAAGACCAGTTTACATTGTTACAAAAAGGTCTGATTCCTTCATATAAATTTTTTTATTAAAAAAGGGCAATTTATGACTTTTGCAAAGTATTATATATTACTGCACATTTTCTTTAAAACATGAACTGTGCTGCTTGTTTGACAATAGTTCATTATCAACAATTCAACGTGTTTTTGAACAACATAAACCAACAACAGTAAATTATTAGCCAATCCACAGGTATATCTGTTTATGGACACAATTGATTTTCTAATAAACATTTTCTCAAAAAAAAAAAAAATCTGTAAAAACTCTTGACTTCATCCAGTCTTGAAACCTAGCTTGTGGTGTGTTGTTGTGTGTCGAAGGTGTGAGATCGAAGCAACTCTCGAGAGGCTGAAGAAGTTGGAGCGAGACCTCAGCACCAAAGAGCAGGAGCTGAAGGAACGAGAGCGGCGGCTAAAGATGTGGGAGCGTAAACTCATCGATCAGTCCAACAGTCCGGTGAGTCCCTCGTCATCTCCATCCTTCAGCTCCAGAATAAACAATGCCACTGTCCAGTCTTATTGATGGAGACACCAAGAGTGCTTACAAGATGATGCACCCAGAGCATCCATTTGTAGAGTCACACATGGTCCTGTTGCTTATCTACAACCTTCATTGGGCGAGAGGTGGGGTACCACCAAGACAGGTCACCAGTCCATCGCAGGACCACATAGAGACAAACAACCACCACTCTTCACTCCTATAGTGACTCCTTAGAGAATAAATTTAAGCTAACATGCAAGTACAGTAGTCCCTCCTTTACCGCGCGGGGATCCATACATATATATAAAGCCATTTTAAACCCTTTCCACACTCTTGCAATGTTCTAAACAATGTTTCTAAACGCTCTTAAAGAGCACAGAATGTCATGATTTCAGCTCTCTGCCTCTCTGCTCTGTGCCACCTGCAAGCGCTCTTGGCCACGCCCACTTCTCCGCTTTGCTCGGTGAACAGCTGATCAGCTGCAGCAGGAAGTTTATCCTGCAGTGTGGGCTGTACAAAAGTGCAGGAGGTGCTAAATATTTTTTAAATAATTTATTTTAAATAAAAATTTCACTACCTGTATAAGTAAAGGGTAAATGAAAAAAAAGTTGTGTGTCATGTCCAATCTTATTGAGAAAAACTGCGATAGAGCGAGTCCATGATAAACGAACCGCAAAGTAGCGAGAGACTACTGTATTTGGACTGTGGAGAACTACAGAAATCCTATACACATACATTCAAGAAAACGCAAACTCCACACAGAAAGTCCTGCTGGGACTCGAACCTGCAGCCTTCTTGCTGCAAGACAACAGCGCTTAGCAGCTGTGTCACCGTGCAGTGTAGTACAACATACTACACATTTTTAACCTGATTTTCTTTGTTTGTTTGTTTTTTTAAATTTCATTTCTTTTTAGTTCTGTAAGCACAAAATCATGTAATACTTTAAAAATCACATAAAATATACTTCAAAGCTGAAGTCTGCATTTAATTGAACTGGTGGATCATTCAGATACTGCATTAGAAAAAAAAAAATAATGCTTGTTTTGTGACATTTTAGTTGTTTTACCTGTTTCATTATAAATCAACTACATTTGAAAGTTTCTTTTATTCCTTAATATTTACATAGTGTGTAACCACATGCCATGATGAGATAAAATGCACAAGTTTTCATGTCACTGTCTCACAAATATATTGTAATGCAGGGTAAGCTGTTTATCATCCTTTCAGTTTGGTTTTTGTATTTTATTATAGTTTTCCGAGCCTGTGTTAGGTCAGTAAATGCAGCGCAGCCATCTAGACAATGTAGCATCGCGAGATATGTATGTTCAGTGCTCTGTTGTATTATTTGGGTTCTCATGGCTCCCTGCATGGACTCTGCAAAACACCGTCTGTGACTGAGCTCGAGTCTGAAACGACACCATGTTTGAGTCAGAACAACTCAGCTGCCATTGTAACTTACCTGTTACTATACGAAGTGAAGTTCATGAAGGAGATCCTTTTCTTTGTCGTGTATCTTCACGTACCAACACACCTCCATCGCCGCACCGGAAGGCAAAAGCACAACAATACAAACACAATGACAACACATAGTTTTATGGTTTGAAATTGAAATAGTAATTTTTTTCATAATTTAAAATAAAACTTGCTTTTGTTTTGTTTTTATATCTTTTCACCACGAATTATTTTTGTATATTTCACCTTTTAACTATCTTACGTACAGTTTTGAGTGTCTAGATTTCTTAATTTTATTTTTTTTTTAACACACAAGACTACCGTATTTTCCGCCATACACGTCGCACCACCTTATAAGTCGCATTAGTCTAATATGGCGAATAAAGTGGAACAATACATAAATATGCTGCTTCGCCATATAAGTTGCTTCTATAACTCATCACCGCTGACAACCTGGAAATGCGGGCTGGTGTTGTGCCAAAAATTGATTGGCTGCCAAATGGCAGCTGCGAGAGCATGCACAGGAGAACTTTAACAATATCAACACTTAAAAACAATTGTTTGTTTGCTCGAAATTATAGTAAAGGTGTGTCTCAGTTGAACTTTTACTTAATAAATGCACTTTGACGTCAAATCAGCTGCATTTCAAAAGCCGATACGCGGAAGCGAGTGCGCGCAGAGGGACGACTCGCTGTGCATTTCTTTGTAATTTAACAATATAACCACCTAAAACAATTGTTTGTTTGCTCGACATTATAGTAAAGGTGTGTCTCAGTTGAATTTTTACTTAATAAATGCACTTTAATGGTCAAACTAGCTGCATTTCACCGGAGCAGCGCAGTGAAATGAAGCTGATTTGACGTTTGCTCCAGGCGTAATCCCAGAGCTGGACAAAGGTGGCAGTCTATGGCAAGCCGATTGTGTCATTAATAGCCACTTTTACCTATTACATGACAACGACATGCCATACTACTCGAGTGCCATCTAGTGTCAGAAAATGGTACTGTTCAATATTTTCAATGTCAGAATGAATGAAAACAATCATATCTCAGCCAAAAATTGGTTTATAAATATGGGATGAAAACCCAAATATGTCGCTTCAGTGTATAAGTAGCGGGGCATGCAAATTATGAAAAAAACTGCAACTTATTGACTAGAAAATACGGTAATCAAAAATTGTATTTATTTTCAATCTTTATTACCTCTTTATGTTCTCACCTCACTGCTCTTTACACTGAGAAACATTGAGGGTCAGGATACGTCTCTCTGTGACCACAGCGACTGCTTAGTGTTTAGTCTTTGATGAGTTATTCTACTTTACTTTATTCTACTGATGCGAAAAGACAAATGCTTGTTAATTTGTGTAAATAATTTTGTACTTTCCTACATCGTATTTATTAATCTCACAACACTGTGCTTTGTGTGCACAATGCTCATCCACTAATAGCCACATGTTACACCAGAACCCAGTAATGATTTCTCAAATATATTTTAAAGCCCCCACCTGTGGATATTATGGATGTCATTTACTGTAAGCCTAATGTTGGGGATGTATAGTGGCATGCTGTGAAGAAACAGCCGCAGGAGCCGCTGCTTACAGAAGGCCACGCTTTTATGATGAAGTGACATTTTGCTGACATTAAGATTGGCCAATTTGTTCTGGATGTGGTGGAGTGCAGTTGTTGAGACGCAGTCTCTTACCAGGATGGGAAAGTATGTTTTTTTTATTCTTTTCGTCTTCTTTTTTTCTGACTGATCTTGGTTCAGAATAGTAGAGAAGCTTCATTCTTGTTTTATTTTCCAGGCAACTTTTCAAAGCAAGTTTTTGCCAAAGTATTTGCAGAAATTAATTTTAACAGAGCAATCCACTTCTTTAGGTTGAATGTTGAGTTGCAACAAAGAAAAGAATAGAAGCTTTGGCGTTCGCGTAGGTATTACACGTCATCTGGGGAAGGACATGCTTCTTTGAGCATAGCCCATTAAATTGTCCCCTTTGCTTGTTATAATCAGTCAGTCTCAAGAGGAAGTAATCCTCTGTTCTCCTGTGTTTCTGCTTGTTAGTTCTAATACTCGCACATCATGTCCATTCCTGCACCATCAGGTCCCAGACGTTGTTAGATTGAACACAACAAATAGACCAGATCCTCGGCTTTGTTTGCATTTCGCTGAGCAAAATTCAGAAACCTCCAGGCATCCCGAAACAGTCAGCCTTGAAATGTAACATTTCTCTGAATTCAAACGACTTCTCACACAGTTTCACTGTAAAATACGTTGCTTAGGTTTACAGTTTTTTGTTGAATCTTTTCACGTGACATTAACTTTTTACCACTTCATAACTTACGGCCTGGTTCTTTGTCACCAAAGTGGAGGCAGAATTGTGTGAAGTTGTGCAGATTTCCATACAGATCCTAAACAAAGCAGATACTTTAATGGATGTTTTGGCCAACATCTGTACTTTTAGAAAACTGGAACTATTTACAGCTGAGCTGAAGGAAGGGAAACGCTCAGGCAGTCCGAGCGTAAATGTAAACCAGAATTCTGTTGGAGCTTTTTTCTTCGCGTTATGTTTGACTTTTCAAACCAATCTCATGTTCAGATGATCAAATCTGTATTTTGGCTGTCATGTTTTTGTTTTCACGTCAATATATCAATATATATTTCTGTTGGTAGACCTGTAGTCATCAACTGGCAGCCCGCGGGCCATATCTGGCCTCTGAGCTCACACCGTCCAGTCTGCAAAGTAATAACCGTATTTTTTGGGCTATAAGGTGCACTTAAAGTCCTTTAATTTTCTCAAAAATTGACAGTGAGCTTTATAATCCAGTGCACCTTATGTATTCTGGATGTGCTTACTGACCTCGAACCGGTTTTATGTGGTTATTGTGAATGAGTTGAATAAAGTTTGACTTATCTGTTTTGTTTCACTTAATGCACCTTATAATCCGGTGTGCCTTATATATGAAAACAGACCCGTTCATTAGACCTGTCGTGATAAACAATAAATCAATTAATCACATGATAAGTGAAAATTATCAACCTCATTTTCATTTACCGGCTTTATCGTTTCTTTGTGTCTCTCTCTTTCTACTGAAGACACTGGAAGACAAGGTTCAACTACTGTGTTCTTCACTGACCCCTCCCTTTCTCTTTTCTTTTTAAAATCTGTTTTAACGATCCAAAATCACATTTTTGGATCGTTAAAAGCAGCTAAGCTGAGAAGCTAAGCTATGAGCTAAGCTAACAGGCCGACCTCAGGAACAAAACCTCTGTCTTGTCGAAGCTCCAAAATTCACAGTTGAAACCCTTCGTCTAAAAAGTTGTTTTGCTCTGCAAAAAGAAGCTGAGAACTTGTTTACTGATTGTTTATTAAAAGCTTTGTGTGAAAAATGCTATGCTAAAGAACTCAAACCACACCGAGCACCATTTTGAGAACTGAAGAGAGCCAGCCCATGTCACGTCAAGGGGCCTCCCTCCCATTTTTCTTAAAGAGACACGCTACTAGCTCCCTCACTATCCATCCTTTGTTGCAAACAGTCTTATACTGCCATCCGGTGGTCAAAAATGGTACTACACACAAAATTAACCTACATTTCTTCTTAAATTTGACAATAATTATTAATTATTGTCAAATTTCAAACAATATTATTGTTTATCGCAATAATTTTTAAGACAATTAATCATCCAGAGAAATTTGTTATCGTGACAGGCCTACCGTTCATTGATACTGCACCTTATAATCCGGTGCGCCTTATAGTCCAAAAAAATTGAAATTGAAAATAAATTATACATATTTTGATACAGGAATCAGTTGTAGACCAGTTCTGAAAGAAGTACTGACAGCAGTGAAATACAGAAGCAGGACATGCAGCCAAAAGCTTCTTACAAATTGTAGTTTCACAAAGGGCACTTTTTGCAGATGTAAGCGAAATGCTAAAGTTTTCTGTGAGATTGAAGCTAAACACAGTAGTGATGTTAAAATATTTGACTATGTTTGTGTCTAATACAGTCAAGCGAAAGTAAAACAATCCACCACCAACCCACATTCCCTCAGGTCTTAATGCTTCTAACTCAAAACCCTCATGTTAATTATTTTTCATCAGCTATGATCCTAGTTAACATTTATGAAAGTATGTTTTTACTATTGTATACTTTTGCTCAGCAAATCAAAAGTAAAGTCACAACAAAACCTCCCCAGTCAAAAAAGAAAAAAAGAAAGTGTTGACTGTTTAAAACCTTTATGAAATAAAACAGCATGGCAAATGTCATCTCTTCACGGCAGCAGAAATTTAAAAGAATAGAAAAAAGAAACCAGACCAGGCATAATTACCAGAAACATGGCTAATCAGAGACCGGCCCCCGCGCTGTCTGATTAGAAACAGTCAGGCTCTTGAGCAGATTTTGTTGATGACCCCTGATGTTGACCATTATGGGCGACTGTTCTTAATTGGAGAGCATAATAACTTAAAGAATAATGTTTCAATTGTTCGGAAGAGACAAGTATTTTTTATTTTTACGTTTTCTCAGAAAATATCTAAAATAAGCACACAATGTATTTACCGATCCATATTTCTTGTTTTTTCCAGCTGCTGCCCACTCTTGACATTTACACCTGGACTGAGGAGCATGTGGTCAGTGTCTCAGTATATTTTCTCTTGTAGTTGATTTAGATTTTTATGCAAATTTATACCACATATCTGATAAAACTATAACGTTTGTTTTTAATTCTGCAGTATTTTTGGATGCAGCACTTATTTGGTGCAGGTTTGTTCCTTCTTTTTCCTGAAAAATTGAGACTTCACCCCCTTCAGGCTCTTCACTGACCTGATTGTTTTCACCTTTTGCATCAGGGGACGGTACATGCGACATGCAGCATTATGCCAACCTGTTTAAAGACAATCACATCACCGGGGAGAGGCTGCTGCTGCTCACAGACCACGACATGCAGGACATGGGGATCAAGTCCAAAGGCCACGTCATGCACCTAAAGGTTAGGACACGCATTACATCTTAATTTGAACTGTTGCTTTGAGGTGACTGATACTGAAATTTTCCATTTGTGCAGGCTGAAATCGAAAAGCTAGCCAATGAATACCTTGGGTTTCTCCACTTCCCACCTCTGCTCAAGGTATCAAGCTTCTTCCTTATCCTTGAGACGTGTTTCTTCATTTGTTTTCTGCTCATATTTAGTTTCATTTCTTGTATTTTTCTTGTAAGGATGACTTGGAAAAGGAGGTAGAACAGAGCAAAACTGTAAATCTGGAGTTGGTGTTTGGGTTCCACTGGAAACCAGGAACAGGAAAGTCCGTAAGTTTGCAAAGAGACACACTTGAACACTGACTTCGACATGTTCTGCAGCTGCGAGCATCTGATGTGGCTCCTTATTGGCTCTATGAAACCAACAATTAATGAATGCCTCAAAGAAATGTTGAGCCTACTTTGTAGTTTTGGTAATGTTGGATACTTTCTCAGCCCGCTTGTGGAAGCTGTTTGTTCTGAAGATGCACAACGGCAGCCATCGAGGGCGACACTAGACATGTATTAAACCAGACAAATAAACATTTCATTCTCAGCCTTGTACCACATCCACCTCGACATGCTCACAGCCCTTTGTTAGGGTTTAAAACTGTGGAGAAAGGGTTGCTCTTCACTTGCCGTTTGAATTTAATCAAAAATAGCCCATTTAGCCAGAAGTCATTTTCTTTTAAAAGGCAAACGTTATTTAATCTTTCAGCTGTTCATTGTCCCATCATAAATAGTCCTCTTTCAGTGTGTTCGGCAGGGCTGAAACGAGCCTGCTAATTGCCTCCCATTTCTTCTGACATGTGGTGGTTTAGTGGGTAGAAAACACAGCAGGGAGAAGGAAACAGGAGGCTGAGAAAATGAGAGCTAATTATTTTCCCCTGCCTGGTGTCAGGTTCCGTGTCAGCCTTGTTTTTACAAACTGGAAGGTTTTTTTGCACTAAATAAAACAAACCCGCACTACATTTTTTTTTTCTCTTTGCCCCTCTTTGCTGGCGATGTCATGGAAGCAGCTGCACTTCTCAAAGACAAAATGAGGGCCTGCGATTGTGCGGCCACCATCTGACAGCCACTGAGGGTCCCCTACTAATGAGGATATCACCGTGCAGCCAAGTGAAAGGTGCTGAATTATGTATGAGTTGTCATTAGATGCACTTGGGTCCTAGGCATCATTACCAGACATTGTTTCTGCTGGAGTGATTAGAGTAGCGCGGACCTGGGAGCCCCGGTGCGACAGTCCAGGGCCGACACCAGGCCAGCGCGGGGGCCACTGGTGTGTTTCTGAGCCAGAGGCTTGCTGAGGCTTCCTCTTTGAGCCGTTTCCAGCCCCCGGGGACGATGAAGGAGAGGTCGAAGGCTCCACAGACGAGTGTGTCGGTGCCACTCCTCTGATGTCTCTCTCTGTGATCCCGACACAATGAAATGGCCTGTGCCATGAACCCAGCACGGCTAAGCAGTGACCTGTGGCTTCGTGGCCCACTTCTTTAGGATTGGAGGATTCATTACTGCCTTGTCAGCATTCTGTATGCAGAAGAAGAGGGATTGGCAACTGCTTTGATTTGTGCCTCCTGGTATGATGTGTTCAGCATGCAGCAGTCCGCACATTAAATCAACCTGTACCAAAACAATCATCCTTGTTTTCAAGAAATTTAAAATACATACAAAAACTCTACTAATGTCATTTATTTCTTCATTATTTATGATTTTAGTTTTGTTAAAGGTTTCATTTTCACAATATGTAGGTGTTATATACTCATTGCATTTCAAATCTGTTCTTCTGTCATATAACCATTTGTTAATAAACTCGGATCTGGTTCTTATTGTTCAAGAACCTGCCACTGCCAATAAACTACCTGTAGGTTGTGCTGTTGATTTATGTTCAGGGTTGTGCCATTTTCTCCTCCCCAACATATGCATTTAGAAACTTTTTGCATGCATTCAAATTGTTTTGGATTGCAACAATTATAAAGTATCTCACCAGACCTGTTTTTTTTTTCTTTCCAGGACTGCAAATGGAAAATGTACATGGAACTTGACGGAGATGAGATTGCTATAACCTACATCAAAGATGTCGTCTTTAATGCCAACAGACAGGATGTGGAAACTCTGCGAATGACTAAGGTATACTCAGAAAAAAAAAGTATTGCTTTATTGGACCTTTTCTTTTGTTTTATTTTGCTAAGTGCCTGAAATTAATGCTTATATTTTACCTTGTGTTTTAACTATGGTGCCAACTGTGTTTCTGTAAGAACTTTTAGGATTCTTTTCTTTTGATTTATTAGAGTTTTAAGTAAGAAAATGGATGTACAATATGTTGTGCACATGAAACTAGGCCCTGTGATGGATTGGCATGCCCAGGGTGTACCCCGCCTCCAGTCTAATGACCGCTGGAGTTAAGACACTAGATCCCAGAAAAGCAAATCTAGAAAATGGATGGATGGCACCAGAAGTACTAACTTTAATTTTGAAAAAAACTGGCCATGAAAAATGCAGCCACATGGCTTGCTGGTCACTTGGATGGAAACGCTCAGAACTCAACGCGACTGTAATAAATAATTTTACTGTTTTCTCGCAATGTTGAGTCGCTAGCTAGTTTCCTACAGTCGCAACCCAGTGAGATATTACCTTAAGTGCTTTTTTTTCTTTCTCAGCTTTTAGTGATTCACTACATCAGTCAGAACAGACAAATCTTTTCACGTCAAATATCAAATGTCTTTGAGAACTAAGAAAAAGTTGTCTTCAATTCAAGTGCAAATTTACGTTTAATGATCCTGTGTTCTTATGTTGCAGCCACCTTTTCTCATGGATAAGTGGATCGTTGGATTACAGCAGAACCAGAAGATAGACTACACAGTCAATTATGAGGCGAGTCATGAAACAAAACAGTACACTGGGGGAGGAGTAGATTCTTTACCTTAAAAGTTCGGTTCATTTAGTCTTTTTGTTACATTTTAGAATGATGTCAAGTCACCAAAGGTGACAAAACACAGCAGCATGGTGACATGGAGCCACAGTGGTGGACAAGATGAGATCAAGACCGTGGAGCTCGTCATTGAAACCAGCCCAGATGACATAGACCCCAGGAACGGCGCAAAATGTGGTAATTTATTATATTTTTAGTTTATGCTTTGACTTTAAAATAAAACAATAAAATAGTTAAAGTACAATCCATGTTCTTTGTTTAAAGACATAGATCCCATGTGGATGCGTAACGTAAGGCAGAGGCACATGATAACCCAGAAATCACAGCAGAAGACGGCCCCTCTGATGAGCTCCGAGGCCCGCACTCTGCCTCAGTTCCTCTCTGCGCACGAGAGCCAAGCGTCGTCTTACGCTGCAGCTGTGCGCCGCTCTCCAAACCACCTCCACCCATCTCCCTGGAACCACTCCCGCAGCTCCTCGCCAACCGCCAGCCTGTCGGCCAAGCTCTCGCCTCTCAGTCTCGGGTCGAAGGGCAGCAGTCCCTCCAGCACCACGTCGGAGAGCAACTCGGAGCGAGAACGACCACGCAGTGCCGGAGCGGCGCACGAGCACCGCAGGAGCAGCTACACGTTAGCTGCGGGATGGGGGCAGGGTAGGGGGCATGCATGGACAAATAATAGAGGAAGCAATAATCATAATAAGGCCAGCAGAGGCTCACGGCAGCCAGGGAGGCCACGATCCAACAGTTACTGTGTCACATTACAGAACCGCCCACCAATGATACCGGGTATATTGTCGGTGACAGGAAGCCCCAGTGAGGAAAAGGAGGGGGGCAAAGTCAGCGACGGAGGGTGGATCAAAGTGGAGCGTCAGAAAAGATTACCTCGTCAGGACAATAAACAGGTCAGAGGGCGGTCGAGGAGAGAGGGCAGGGGAGGGCGTGGTGCTGGTGGAAGACCATAATGTGGGCCACACAAAGAGCTGACAGCGTTTATAAACTGAACACGCTCTGAGAAGGTTTTACATATGAATTATACCCACTGACATGCTCATAACCAAACTACATGCTGCAAAAGAATCATAATCATGTTTGAAATGCTACCAAGTGCTTTTATATGTCTCTTTTTAGAATAATAAAATGCTCAGGCTTTATTTATTATGACTATAATAAAAACACTTATTTTTATGCCCTAATAGAAGATGACACCCACCATCATATACGTTTTAAAAATGCAAGTCATCACTAATTCTTCACAGATAGCAGCATTCTAAACGTACTAAAATAAAATCGATGTTTCAGAGTTGGTTTTTGTGTTCTGTCGTTTTTCTTTCTCTTAGTTTCTGAGTGTGTGTGTTTTGAACAGAAATATAGCTATTAGCATATGCTTTAAATAATAATCTTTGCCGTCAGCTTAAAGAGAAAATGCCACCCAAGTTATGTCTCGTTGCACATCATTTTTACATTTTTTTTTTTGTTTGTTTTTAGGTATACAGGGTGGAAGTAACGAATTACAATCACGTTACTGTAATTAAGTAGAATTTTGGGGTACTTGTACCTTTATGAGTAGTTCTTTCAAGTGCTTAATTTTACTCATACTCAAGTACAATTTAGACCATGTAATCTACTTCGCTACTTTTAAAATCAGAAGTCGCTACTGAGTACGGCCGTAATTTGAATTAATATTCAAACTGTTCATCTGCATCTTTGTAGCCAATAAGGCTCTCAGATCGAGAACGCACCAATTACCTATGACATAAGCAAAGGACAACTCTGTAGAGTAGAGAGTCATTTATGGACTGAAAATTTGGAGAAAAAGCCAAAATGGAGACAGAAGACAACACTGTCAACACAGAAAATGACGAGGTAAAGACTAAGGACGAGTGCCCGTGGCCGTACCTGGAGGAATTTTTCATCTATAGAGGCTTTTCTTGTAATTGAGTACAGTTTAAGCTGTGTAACAGTACTTGTACTTCAGTACAAATTTTCAGTACTCTTTCCACCGCTGGGTATATCTCATCACTCCATTTTATTCAGTTTTACCAAAGGAAAATGAATTCACGTCTTCTTGTTTTATCTCCTTGAATTGCTTTACAAAATGTAACGCATAAATACATTTGAATCAGAAAAGTCTAACAGAAGATATTTTACAAGGTTCTGCAAACTTTATAATCAAAAGAGCCATTTCTTATTCTCTAAATTACTGTATGTGTCCAGAGCTGCAACAACATGCTACAAATGTGAATATCAACCAGTGGCCCATGGACCACTTTAAGTTTGCTGAAGGTGGCTTTTCTGGCTAGTAGTGGTAACATTATAAAACTAAAAATATATAATGAGTTTTAAGATTTATTGGTGGCACAACTGTTAGAAAAGGAGAGTCTGATTGGAAGGTCGCCAGTTCAACTCCCAGGACTGGCAACATTAAAATGTGGGTGAGAAAGGTGAAGCACCCACACCTGCCTCAACCCTCATTTGCCCCACTCTGGGCCCTTGAGCAAGGCCTTTAACCCCCACCATCTGCTCCCCTGGGTGCCCTAGTTGTCAGCCCTCTGCGCCACACAGAGGACTGTGGTAGCTCGGTGGTTTGTTGTGTCAGGAAGATGCATCTGGCATAAAAACAATCGCCAAATCTTTGAGCGAGTCAATTTGCTGTGGCGACCCCTGAGGAAGGGAGCAGCTGAAGAATTAAAAAAATATATCTATTTTTTACATGCTAACACAAATGACCAGATTCTTGTAAAGAAATATTTTTATTTTATTTTTTACATTTTTGTTTTACAAATTTAAACAACGAACATTGCAGGCCTATGTGATTTTTTTCTTAGTTGTGGAAAAAGTAATTATCCGACTTTGAAGAAATAACGCATAGTATTTTTACTCCTTGTATTAGTACTTTTTACATGTTTGCAAAGGAAATGACACGATAAACCTAGACCTTTTTTGTTGTTGGTATAACAACAAGTAAAATTCAGTTCTGTTAGTTTTGGTCAAAGTAGAAAGAGCTGCAGAGGAACCAATGAACCGCATGTATGCAGAGCTGTAGGTTGCACCAGGTCAGTGAAACACATTTGATGGGCGTCAACGTTTTACCCGCGCTGTATGCAAATAAACCAATGAAATGTTCGCGCCACTTCGCAGTACGTAAAAGATACATACAAAATCATCTAGGTTGTAAAACGTATTTAAAAGAAAACAAATTGTAACAACCCATATAGTTGAGTTTCATATTTACTTTCCTTTGTAACCCATGTTTTATTCTGACAACTCTCACGCTTTTATAAACCATCAGCTTATATTTATTATCGTGCTGCCAGGACCTTCCGGTGGCGCGGGAAATGAACAGATTCTGGCGGCTTGCAGCTGCAGGTCCAGCTTTGTTGGTCGCAGAGCTGCAACTCGGTGTGTTCTCGTGTCTCTGTTGGAAAAAATGCCTTTCACCCGCTCCAAGGTAAGAAAACCACCCTGAAGTTTTTATTTAAAAACGTGTTAACAGCAGAGTCACTGTGTGCTTCCTAAACTTCATGACAAACACAGGTTGATTGATACTTTTGCTTCTTTAAGCAGAGATCTAGTGTAGGCCTGCATGTGCAAGGCTTTAAAAATGAGTGCAAGCTTTTATTTGGGGATCAGTAAATATTAGGCAGATTATCTGATTTTAAGGTGCACGCACTAACTCCTACATTTGGTTTAGTTTGAGCTTTGAGAGGGTTCTTACTGTACAGAACACAACAGAAGAAATCAAACAACAGAATAAATGTAATAGATTACATATTTAAACAAATATATATATATATATATATATATATATATATATATATATATATATAAACGTTTAAAAGTTATTTTGATTGTCATTTAGTGTTTTTTTTTTTAACAATCTATAAACATTTTGAACTGTTATGTGTAACTAGTATGTAAAAAAGACACAAATGCACTAGTGCCCATTTCATAATCAGTGATTTTAAGCTCATGCATTTTGCACAGTTCAGGTGTAAAATATATTTTATGATCTTTTTTTTATTATAGAAAATCTAAGAAGAAACACAAACTTACTTCAGTTAATTTTGTCCCATGCAGAAACTGGCAGCCCAGCCTCTGCCCACCAGGATGAGTCTGAGGAGCTACCGCAGCATCCCGCTGGTTCCCATGGAAACCTTGTCCTCCTCTTCTTCTGATGACAGCTGTGACAGCTTCGGCTCTGACGGAGGCTTTGCTAATACGGTAACTGTGAAATGCTAAGTTTGTCCACCGCTGTACCCCCTTTCTATGGAAAGTTGTTGCATTTGACGCTTGTGCCTGTTTCAGAAGAGCATCTTGAGTCGGACAAGGAGCGCGGCTGAAAAACCGAAGATGTTTGTGGCTGCGTCAGAGGACTCGTGCAGCGGGTCTGAGGAGAGTGAGATCAGCAGTCAGATAAAAGCTATGGTAAGAAATGCAACTGATTTTCTCATCTCCAAACCAAAACAAACACAATCCCTTTAACTATCCATTTTTAAAAAATATGTATTTCAGAAAGTAAACGTTGAACCTCCAAGACGTGGTCGCAGGCCGAATGTCCTGAAAGTTGCTTTGAAGTTTCCCTCAAAGAAGACGGACAGGAAGAGACCTGCGTCTGAACCACTCCCTCAGCCTGAAGTGCAGGACTCGGACTCTGAGGAGGAGAACTCTTTGAGCAAGAGAGCTCTGAATATTAAGGAAAACAAAGAAATGGTATGGTCGCTTGCTTTTGTTTCACAGTGATTACTTTACACTGGACTGCAGAGTACATGTTAACCATGCTGTATTGATTGATTTATTTTTTGTTTAGCTGGCAAAGCTCATGGCAGAGCTGAACAAAGTGCCTGGGCTCTTCCCAGGAAGACGGATGGCCACGGTAAAACAAACAAACAAACATTAATAGATTTGTCAATTTCTCTTAACAGTCTAGTGGTTTTTACTCTTAATAAGAAAAATTTACACCTTCAGCCAAGAGCGACACCTCAGCGGTCTGTGAGAACACCAACAACTCTCAGGAGAAACCCAGAGCGCACGTCTCGGCCCCACACTCGTTCTCGATCTCTGGTAGATGGACCGCCCAGCCCACCTCCCGAGGAAGGGCCCGAGGATAAGTTCAACCTGGTCCGTAAAAGTCCCTACTACGAGGAAGTTGACGAACCTGTGAGTTGGCTCAGAGCACCAGTAAATGTCTGCTGTATAGACGTTACTGTTGTAACTATATTGATTTGTTTTTTCCCCCGGGCAGCCGCGTCGTCGTTGCTTCCCTGGCACCAAGGCCATCCCTCACGTGGTGCGACCTGTGGAGGACATCACCGAGCGGGAGCTGCAGAAGATCTGCCATAACGTTCGCGAGAAAGTCTACAACACCTACACTGTGAGTTCACCGGGCTGCTGAAAAAAGCTGTTGGTGAAACCAAGTGACTGAACGGCTTTGACATTTTCTGTTTCAGGGATCCACTTGCCACCAGTGCAGACAGAAGACCACCGACACCAAAACCAACTGTCGTAACCCAGAGTGCTTAGGGGTGAGGGGGCAGTTCTGCGGCCCGTGTCTTCGCAACCGCTACGGAGAAGAAGTCAAGGATGCTCTGCTGAACCCAGTACGTCCTGAACCCTTCATAGTTTTGATCGTAATTTGAGACGCACGCGTGGATTGTAATGACGTGCTTCCTACAGGAGTGGTGGTGCCCACCTTGCAGGGGGATCTGCAACTGCAGCTTCTGTCGGGCCAGAGAGGGCCGCTGCGCCACAGGAGTTCTGGTCTACCTGGCTAAGTACCACGGCTATGACAACGTGCACGCCTACCTGAAAAAGTGAGATTTCAAGCAGTCCCAGTTTTCAGTACGTTGAAGGTTTCTTGACACTTTTGATTGTTTTCTGCAGCTTGAAACGAGAAATGGAAGAAGAGAGGAAAGACTGAAGAAGCTGCTGCTACGTTCTTCCTGCCCAGCTTGAACACACCCAGTTGAAATGTTTCTGTTTGAAGCGCTTTATTGTTCCTGTTGGGAGTTCATTTCCAGCGCTGACTGACAGCCGGAGGAGACGTACGGTCGTTTTTCCTCCGGCGTAAAACTCAAAATGTTTCCGTAAAGGTTTTTTTTTTTTTTGTCAACATCGATTATTTGCTGTTTAAACCTGAAAACGATTCTCGTCCTGGGATGTGCATATCGTGTTTGTTAAAAATGTTCCCACTCTTTCATGCTTTGAAGAGTTTTTCTACTGTACATTGTTTTAAATGTATCGATTTTAATCTTCCTGCATGTTAAAAGAAAAATCTGCCTCCTTTTTATGCTTTTGGCTCTAAATTAACGCTTGTGTTCTCTACAAGTTTATACCTGTTTAAAAGGTGTGTGTGTGTGTGTGTGGGGGGGGGGATGCTTTTGTCACGTTTGTTCCTGCTTTTGGTTTGGATGCAGGGGTGGAAAAAGGGACGCAGACCAAGGTCCACTGCCTCTCCCTCTTCTCAAACGGAGAGGAACTGTGATAAACTACAGCGTCCGCTTAAATCTCCTTCATTAGATAACTGTCGCTAATGGTGTGGAAACAATTAGCACACTCTAATGGGAATCTCATACCTGTAAATCATTTGATCCTGTTAAAGGCACGTTCTCGCTCTGCTCCGCTCTCTTTGGCTCATTTTCTGCTGTACATTGCTAAGTAGGAACGGTTGAAGTAGAGTTATATATGCCTCTTTTTTTTTTTTCTGTTCAGGGTTGTGATCCGCTGCAGGAAAAAGACATAAAATTAACCTTTGTGCTGTTCATCTTTGAAATGAACTTCATGTGACCTGCGGATGGAAATCAGTCCCTGTGGTTTGATTCACTGTAAAGAACTGCAAAACAATGACATTCTGCTTTGTGTTCACCAATAAAGTGCACAAACGTCACTTCCTCCTGAACTTTAATTACTGTTATTAAAAAAAAAAAGCCATTCAGACAAACTAAAGACGTGAAGGGTTTCTGTTGATGCTATAGGAAAGCGTGTCGGCGTTTATGCTTAAGTTTGCGTTCCTTCAGAGTAAAGCTTAACAAACGGCGAGGAGGTCTCGGTTGTCACTCAGCTGCCTGCACAAGCTCGAGTGGGTCAGATAATCACCATGTACAGCTGCTGCACGGAGCTGAATTAAAGGTGAGTCCATTTCAGTCCATGCACGTTCACGATTCTCACTGTTTTCATGTTAAACCAGTAGCTTATATTTAGGAACTTTGATTTTAACTAATTGGAATGTAGCTCGTTAAGTTGTAGATTGCATGAATGCTCATTAACTGAAGCTCTTAAGTCCAAACTGAGTCAATAATTCACACCAGAGGTTGGATATTTAGTTATTTTTAACAGCAACAAACTATTATATGTAATGACATGACCTTTTTCACTTGTCTATTATTGCTGAAGGCAGATTGTTTCTTGTGGCAGAACCTCCAGCCTTCCATTAATAATCATCTCTTATATTTTAGCTATTCTTCTCGGTGCAGCCCACGTGATATTTTTACGTCTTGTTTGAAATAAGGTGAGTTAAAGGTTCCTGATGCAGGACAGGACGGTTCTTCAGCACAGCTGGACTATTTTTGATTTGCATCCTTCAACATCTTAAAGTCATTGATCCTTTAGGCTGACAACAACTAACCTCTAAACTTTTCTGTTAAGAGATGTTTCTTCAACTTCTCTGCACATTCTTTAGAAACTGGTTGCACAGCAGCTCCTTTGGCTCGTGGTTCAAGGTTCTTTATTGTCATTTGCATCACATGTACATGAGGTGGAATGAAATTGTGTATTCAAGGTCCGAGTTTCACCCAAAAATTGCAAAACTATAATATAAAAAAGAAACCTAAACAATAATAATATAAAATAATACAGTGTATTAAACAGCAGCCTGACATTGTTTGGGATGATCCCAGAATGCATTGTTTGTAAATCAGTACACAAATCCAAAATCATTTTTAAGTTTGGTGCAAATATTTAATTATCCTGTCAGATTTTATTTAGTTATTTAGTCTCACTTTGTGTTTTTGATCACTTTTTGTTTGAATCAGTTTAGTGTCATTCTGTGGAACAAACAACTGTTTACATTGTTTTAACTTAGATTTTATAAATGTCTGTTTTGGACATTTTAAGTAAATAATTTAATAAGTGAAACAATTATTAGTGCGTCTAGTTTATTTTGGATAGTTCAGAGCTTTAGATAAGTGCATTTTTTTAAAGCCATTCTGGATTATATTTGTTTTACAGATTTTTGTGTCATCTTTTACTTTATGACTAAAATGCAGATTTCCTTGTTCAGAGAAAATGAATTAATCCGTTGTTTATTTCTTTCTGGTTGTTTTGTCTAATTTTAATCACTCAGAAGTATTTTTGTGCATTATTACGGTCTTTTTTAATGCAAAACATATATCTCTTATTTTAGTCGTTTTGTGTCAGATTTCATCTTCTCGTGATCAAGTTGCTTTTCTTGTATTTATTTATTAGGATTTTTTTTTTGGGACTGCATCAATGAAAGACAAGAGTATCATCACACAGAGTCGCTGAATAATTATTAAAATATCATTAATACATGACCATTTGGTAAAACTGAAATCCAGTATATTGATTAATGAACATTCAATGAAGGATAAGATGAGCAGGTCAAGTATTTCCTCCAGACGCTCTGATATTTCAGTGTGATCCAATCATTTGATTATGACGTATGAACCCAGGTATTGAGTGTCTTGTTGGAAATTCTTATTTTAGAAATTTCTGTCTCAGGTTTTAAATCCATCCTCATCAAGGTCTTTAGTAGAATATTTTTTACAAAGAAATTACACTTCTATTAGCTCAAGATATTTCTCTAACCATATTAATTATGTCATATTTAATTAGTTCTGAGTTTAATGTCTAATCAATAAAAAGACAGTTATATTCTCATGTTTTTGGCAATAAAAGTATAAATATAAATGAAATTAAAACGCATATTTCTTTTTCTTACCCCTTTCTGTCCAAAAGGAGCATTTCAAAAACTATTATTAGTCTAATAAAGATGCACTTGAAAATACTAGTCCTGTATTAAATATCAATGATCATCCACTTCGGAGTGATGAATATTTAGGGAAGTAATTGTTTACAACGCTCCAGCATTGAGCTGATTTGGTAATCAGGCTATGAAATACAATATTTATTCATTAGAGCAGATTTAATGAGGCCTTGCGGCGCTAATTATGAAAACCAGTGTAGCAGTAAATGAGTAGCGCTCGGCGGTGGGCTGTGGGGTACCTGTGACGAGGGTCTGGGAGGGGGGTGTTGAAGTGCCCCTGAAGTAGCGTGCAGTTGAACATACCTGCAGACAGGTTGCAGATGGGGGCCCCACCTTCGAGACCGAGGATCTCTCCTACTCCTTCATAACAAATCCAGATAATCTGCTTTATTCCACATCAACACGCAGCACAGCGGATAATCTCATAGCTTTTCAAAGGAACTCAGCAAGACTTTTTAAATATGTCATTGATACAGTACCTATGAAACAGCCTTCTATGTATTTGTATGCAGGTCTGGGGATATGTGGTAGGATTTCACAACATAATATGGGTTTTGATTGACTGATATTTTCATTATGGCTGCAGGGTAGCGTGAAGACTGTTAATTTGCTCGAGAGTCCTGCAGGTCTACGGTGATTGTAGCAGAGCCAGAAGAAAAGCAGAATAAATGAAACTCACGGGGCACAATCACAATCTGTGGGTCAAAATCAACTGATTAATTAGGCCCGAGCAGCAAAGCGCTGCGAAGGCCTATTGTAATTGTGCTGTTTCTTATTAGGCCCGAGCAGCAAAGCGCTGCGAAGGCCTATTGTAATTGTGTCGTTTCTTATTATTATTTTTCTTGGGACTTTTGGGACGCATTTTTGGAGGCCTTAGCATATCCCAAAACTCACCAAACTTCACCAAAACTTGTCCCCCTAGTAAAATTTTTGAACTGTAATGGATCCAAAAGTGGGCGTGGCCAAACTGCTCCACAGCGCCCCCTAACGTGA
>NC_056510.1:20910557-20913792 GCF_014905685.2 Nematolebias whitei
TATATATATATGTATGTATATGAATATATATATGTATATATATATATATATATGTATGTATGTATATATATATATACATACATATATACATATATTTATATATACATATATATGCATATAAATATATACATATATATATTTATATATACATATATACATATAAATATATGTATGTATATATATATATTTATACATTTCGTATATTGAAACATATGAAAACCTGTATGAAATGTTAATGGATTTGCCCACTAATACATGCTAATCCTAATCCTAAAATATATACCCCGCTTGTTGTAGTTTATTTTCTTTTTCTTTTCTTTTTTCTTTTACCTTTTTATTCTTTTTATCTGTTTTGCTTTTGATTGTCTCATATCTACGTCTGCTTTTGCTATGCCCTTTTTAGATTTACACTATTGTGTATTGCCATACTTGTTTGTACTTGTTTATTACAAATAAAGTTTTATTTAAAAAAAAAACTGCAATATACAGCTATAGACCACAGACCATTTCAGTTTCAAAGTTTAAGCCTGAACACAGCCAAGTATTGCTTAATTATGTTTTGGCCCAACATGTCATGAATTATCTTCTTAAAGTAAATGTATAAGTCTCATCAGTGTTTAACTTGTTAAAAGTCTGCACATTATTTCAAATGCAATCTACGTTTCAAGAAAATAAAACTTCCAAATATCTTTTAAGAGTTGTTTTCTTGTATCAAATAAAATTGCTTTTGTCTCTAAAAGTCCTGTTTTAAGGGTTTTCATGTAAACCTTTTAAACATTTTCCTATTTGTTTACAGTACATTAAAAATATGCTTTACGTGACACCTTTGCTTTCAAAAAGCACATAAAGAAACTCTGTTCCAGCAGCAGCTTGCTGACGCCTTAAAACTGGACCATAACGTCTCAGGATAGCCCTCTTAAAATTATTACTCTCTAGTCCTGCAGAGAATTTACAACTAAAGCCACAAAAAATGCCTCGTCACTTTCAGCCACAGAGTCCTGGTCTGCAGTGGAGAAAGAGATAAAAACAGACCTCTTCTCCACACCTTCCCACACAGACACGATGAATCTCTAAACATCTGGAGTCGGTACTGTCAGGGTTGGAGGTTTGAAGCTGTTTGTCTGTGTGGGCTCAGCTTATTTTTGTCTAACAGACACCTGCAGACATGATCTCTTCTGTTGGGACTGGGTGGCAAAGAGAAAACTGGAAACTGAACTTAAATTGTAATATTTATTAATTATTTGTTTGAAATAAGAAAAGAGAGCAGCAGAGGTGAGTTTAAGCAACCACATTAAAGAGAAAACAATTAATGTCTTACCTGCTGTACATAGCAATTTTTTTGTTAACGCTGTTTTTTATAAACATTTAGATTGCTTTTACTTTTTTTTAAGATGGTTACTCTTGCTGAAATAGAAGTGCCACATGTTTCAGAGTGCCTCAGCTAGCTGCTGCTGCTATTTGTGTTAGCATATAACCACAGAGTTCTACGCAAATAACACACCTGTTCGCTGTGACCATTAACCTCACCTGTTTCCACTCACCTCATCAGCTCCAGTCTCCTTCAGCTCATTCTCCCAGTTCATCTGCAGTCTGGCACTGTGCTTCTTGCTATGTTCGCCTCGAGTTTCTTTGTATGTTTGTTGCCATGTCATTACTTCGTTTTTTTTGGTTTTATCTTATCTTTAAGGTTTACTCAATTTTCCAAAGTTTGTCTGCAGTCCTGGGTCCATCTCTCCTTCCAACCGTGACACATTTCATGTGAAATTGACAGTATTGTTCAGTAATTTAAAGGTTTATAAAACAGCCTTTGCATCAATCACTGTGTAATTTTTACGACTGGAGAAGATTTAAGACAGCAGCATTCCACTTTGATCTTGTCCTCTCTCAGATTAGCTGTTAACTTATCATTTAATCACAATTAAACCCATTTCTCGAAAATTAGGGTGTTTAAAGAGTCTTGTACAAATAAAAACATAGAACTGATCATGCAAAATAGTGTTTTGTTGACCGCTATAAAAATGTTCAAGATTTGACTTGAGATTTGACAACTGCTTATTTGCAGTATGTCTTTTTGTGCTTGACCTCGCTCATATAAAACCTTAACAATCTACACAGAATAAACGCGTATTTCTCAGAAGTGTGGAGGGAGATGGAAGAAACTTTAGACTGAGTCTAAAAACTTTCAAACGTCAGCTTCTTTAAGCGCACATCAATTCAATTCAGTGTATTTATATAGCACCAAGTCACAATAGAACTCATGTCAGGGCACTGAACAGAAACATTCATATATAAAAATAATAATTTAACATTATTTATCTGAGGAGCAGACTGCTTTGAATTTAACTCCATCACAAACTCTCATCTTGAGCGAGCATGAAGGCGACACTGGAAAGGAAAAACTCCCTCATGAAGAAGAATCCTTTAGCAGAACCAGGCTCAGGACAAGCGGACATCTGCTTTGACCGGCTGAGATTGAGAGGAACAAGGAGGAATAGATACACAATGGCAGGTCAAGAATCACATGTGAAGATAGAAATAAAATAAAAAACTATTCAATTTTAACAATTCATTTAAGGAAATGAGGTAAATTTGTCCTCGAGTAATCTAAGCCCATAGCAGCATAACAAGCCAACCCTAACTATAGGATTTATCAAAAACGAAAGTCTTAATCCCAGTCTTAAAACTGGACAATGTGTCAGCCTCATGGACAGAAACTGGAAGTTGATTCCACAAGAGAGGAGCCTGAGAACTGGAAGATCTTCCTCCCATTCTTCTTTTGGAAACTCTACTCCACTCAAGGCCTTTAACTTTAACAAGCTCCACATTACGCTTAAACACTTTCCTTCTGCGGAGACAGGTAAATAGTCTCTGGACTATTAATCTGCTGCGTAAAATTTACTTTCTGCCAGGATTAATCAAGCTGTGGAAGTGCAGTCATTAACAGGAGGCCATTTAGATAAGAGTAACCCATTATAATTAGTTTAGAGAAGGCAGAAGCCGTACGGTGTTTTACTTGATCCCGTTATCGCAGTTTTGTCGAGCACAGTTTGATTTAAATTTACGAATGCTCAGATTGCAGTGGTACATAAACACCATTTAAAGGAAAAGAAATGATTATTATCTTGTAGCCTGAACAAGCACAAATGTAAAAATGTTATCAAAGGTAATTATCTTTATATGAGCGCGCGCACACACACACACACACACACACACACACACACACACACACACACAC
>NC_056510.1:20913802-20915475 GCF_014905685.2 Nematolebias whitei
ACACACACACACACACACACACACACACACACACACACACACACACAGTGGGCTGAATGACAAGCATTGCTGTGTGTGAGCCAGGAGGAAGCGTTGGCAAGCAGCCTGCAGTCAATAGCATCATTTCATTAGACTTCCCCCTCACAACGGGGATGTCAGGATCCATCAGGAAGCTAATGTGGCTGTGATTCCCAGGAGTGGGAGAGTTATTTGGTCTGTCGGGAAACGAATGACAAGTTTCACAGATGAATAGGAGAAAGAGCAAAGCACAGCTGAGGAGGGACGGACTGGTGAGTGTCCTAAAGAGGCAAGAGGAAACTAACTTTAACTTCCAAATGTTTCAACCAAACACACGTTAAAGGTTTAAAATTAAACGTTAAATTAAAAAGGTTTTAATTAGGTATTTTAATGAGGGGCTGAATAGAATAGGGATTCACAATCCCTCTTCAAATACAAACACTTTCTGATCTATTTTGATAATCTACTGATGGTTTTAAATCACGTATGTGAAGGACCGAGGGCCAGAAGAGGCCCTCTAGTCCAGGGCTATTCAACTAAACTGCTCAGGGGTCCACAGTTACTGAAAGCCAAGAGCTCAAGGGCTGGACATCCAGCAGTTATTCTCATTAAGTAAGTTTGTTTTATGGTTTAAAATCATTTTATTTAAAAATGAACCCATTGGTGGACCGAACTGAGTTCACCTATGGGCCTGATTTAGCCCCCGGGCCGCCAGTTGAACAGTCCTGCTCTAGTCCATCTCAGTCCAGCCCTTGACATCCTCAAAGAAAAGTAAAATAACCTGAAACTTATACTGAAAAATCAGGGACTTATTGACTAAAATAGACCTTCATATTCCTTTGCCGGAATTCAGTCAGAGGATGATAGCTAGAATTTATTATTTTTTTTAAATCACACCTTGTAATGCTAGGTCAGTTTCCACATTGACCCTTTGAGCTAACACTTTAAAGTGTGCATTATTGTATTTTGACAAAATGTGAAACTGTGCTAAACTTATCTAAGAAAACACTAAAAAGCCCTGAGATGGACTCATCTGCCTGGAGGAATGTTGATCCAAAGCAGTCAATAAGCTACAAATGTTAGCTTTCGGCTGTCATGCATAGAGCACCGTATTTTTCGCCGAACAAGTCGCTCCGGTGTATAAGTCACATTAATCCAAAACTTGTCTAATAAAGTGGAAAAAAACATAAATAATTCACTTCGCCTTATAAGTCGCATCTATTATGTGTCACCGCTGACCACCCGGAAACATGGGCCAGTGTTGTGCGAAAAATCGATTGGCTGCCAAAATGGTGGCCGTGAGAGCGCGCATGGGAGGAGTTTAACAATAAAAACAATTATTTGTTTGCTCGACCTTATAGTAAAGGTGTGTCTCAGTTGAACTTTTCCTTAATAAATGCACTTTAATGGCCGCCTTGTCCAGGCGAAATGCAGCTGATTTGACGTTTGCTTCAGGAGTTCCGGAGCGAGGACGAAGGTGGCTCTGTATGGCAAGCCAAGTGTCTCATTAATAGCCACTTTTATCTATTAATGAGACACTTGGCTTGCTATAATGCTCGAGAGCCCTCTCACACCTCTAGCGGCTGCAAATGGTAATGTTTAATATTTTTCATGTCAGAATGAATGAAATCGTCAGATCTCAGTCAAAAACTGGG
>NC_056510.1:20915575-20919448 GCF_014905685.2 Nematolebias whitei
ATGAATGAAATCGTCAGCTCTCAGCCAAAAACTGGGTTATAAATATGGGGAGAAATATATATTAGTTACTTCTGTGTATAAGTCACAGGACTTGCAAATTTATGCAAAAAGGTGTGACTTATATGTTGGAAAATACAGTATTTTTTGGCATTTTGCTGGTGATATGATAGAGTGGGCATGGTTCAATTCAATTTATGGCCGTTTAATTCTTTTCACTAAACTGGAGCTCTAGAAAAAAATGTTGTCTACCTGGGCTGTAATTAAGATTAAACTACTGATGCTCACAATGACGTGACGTTTTTCTTTCCTTACTGTCATTTCTTACAGGAAAAAAAAAAAAAAAGATTAGCATTTTCTCACTTTTGCTGTTCGATGTTGGTTTTGATTTGCTTCACTGGAAATACTTTGAGCATTTGTCTAAAAGAAACAGTTTAAAGTATTTTACCTTTAACTCTTTCTATTCTTCTCCAGGCAGCATGTTTCAGAGTGAGGGACACCTCATCAAAGAGTGCTCATTGCTTTTTTTTTTTTAAAAAAAGGGTTTTGAGGAACATTTACTTTAAAAAATCATCTGGCTTTCAATGGTTTTCAGGAACAAACACTAATAACCTAAAATAAAATTATAGACTTTAAAATAAAAACAAAGAAAACACAAAAATCCTACTGTGTACAAAACAACCTTCAGTTATATACATTTCAGTATTTGTTACAACATAAATATTCCTTTAAAAACATTTTCACCAACATTGTCCAAGTCATTATTACCAGTTTAATTAGCCTGATTTAGCATTACAAAGAAGAATTGGCTGATATTATAGGGCCAATTGATTATGGAACATCCATTGGTGTTTAAAGTCTGCAGCCTGTGACAGAGCTGCTCCTATTTGTATTCGATCCTCATATTCTCCAGCACCTGCTTCTAAATTAGCCACATTAAACCTTCAATGATACAAGCATTCAAAAAGCAACCAACTAAAATTACACCCCCCAGTAAATGTAGCAAGAAGTCAAAGGTCATTTGTGAATGATTTTTCCCTCGGCCCTCTGTTCTCTGCAGCCTCACGGAGCGCCCACTGACATCAGGTCTGTAATGATCACTGCACTGAAGCATGAAACAAAGAAATAGCATCTGCCCGGTGGAGGAAGGGAGGAGAGCCATCCAAACAGCCAGTCGATCTTTCCATGAGTGTATCGGAATAAAACACAGCGAGGCAGATCCTTGAAATAAGCTCCACAGGGGGAGGAAAAAAAAAGGAGATCACAGTCGAATGGGTTTTATGACAAAAGTCTGAAGAGGAGATGAAATGAGGGAACTGGTGAGGGGCGCTCATAAAATCTCAGCTGTGAGATGATCAGCCAGTAAAGCAGTCCCACTGGGGTGATTAATCTGACTAATGGTGGATAAAAGCTAAGCAGACCGAAAGGCTGTACAAAGATAAAAAGTCAAGAAATATCTGGATAGAAAACGTTCATATTTATACAAACGTGCTGCTCTGCAGGATTTACGCACCAGGTTAGAGTGAGATGGTTTTCAGTCATTCTCACCCGTTTTACAAGTCGGTCGCTCCTTGTGCTGAATTTGTTGTCATTAAACTTCAACTGAAAAACTTAAAGGATAGAAAATGAGAAATATAAAACAAGCTACAAATATTTCTAGAGAATAATTAGTCATGATCTTCCTTCGTGCTTGTCATGTGTTGTTACTGTTGATGTGATTGCCACTTAGTGGTGTGGAATAGCTCTTTCAGCATCTTTCCTGCTCATTTTTTTCCAGCCAAATTGTTTCAAAAACGAAAAAGGCTCAATGCTGAAGCAGCACTTGCATACCATATTTTTCAGACTATAAGGCGCACTTAAAATCCTTTAATTTTCTCAAACATCGACAGTGAGCCTTATAATCACCTTTTGTATTAATTCTGGTTGTGCTAACTGACCTTGAACCAATTTTATGTGGTACAGGGCGCTCAAAAATCTGTCAAAATGAACTTGTTTCGCTTAATGCGCCTTATAGTCTGAAAAATACGATAATAAAAAAAAATCTACTAAAAACAAAGATTAATGACACTAGCATTCATTGAAGGAATGCATATCACCCACCACATTTTATGCTATAGTTTCAAACTAATTTTTTTTTTTTTTATCAATTAGCTCTCAAGTATGTGATGGGGATAAATCTCAGCTACCACCTCACCAAATGTTAGTTTGATTTGTGTATAATTGACTGAAATAGATCCATTTTTGTTCACATTAAAATATAGCTTAAATCAAGTTGACTTCAAAAGGTAACCACTTTGATATGTGCATAAAATTCATACTTTTTGAGCTTTAACTGCAATCTGTCTGCTGATGCATGAGATATTTTGCTAACAGACAAACAGTGTTAACCAACAGCTTTCATGCCACCTGTTAGCACTCAAACTATGTGCTGGTGGTGACTCTTAGCTACCACCACATCAAGTTTAAGCCCAAATCCTTTAAAATTGAGTTAGATTTTATTTATTTTTTTGCACTTTTTAAAGTTTGTTATCCATGGCAGCCATCTTGAGTCAGTTTCACTCCAAAAGGTGATTAGTTGTAGGTGTGTACATTTACTTTCGAAGAGTTTTATTACAATGTGCTCAGTCGTCAATGAAATATTTAATAACAGACAAGATGACCTGTCTGTCATGGCAGAGGGTGATAAAAAGTTTCAGTTTTGTTTCATAAAGACACATTTTCTTGTGAAGTAATTTAGAAGAAAAAAAAGAGGAATAAAAAATGGTGCCTGCAGGTGTTATTTTTTATTAGATTTTTTTTTTGTAGCAGGTTTATAATTTTATTATGGTGTCTATGATAAACACTACATGGGTTAGTTCACTCCAATAAAACAGGAATGTACAGCCGTTTCATAAATCTTAGTACAATTGCAAATACTGTGCCTTTCCTTGTTCAAGCAAAACGCTTAATGATAAAACTTTTCTCCCCCTTTAACATCAGAATGTGCCAATAGAAAGCTTGATTTAGCCAACAAAAAAATTGCATATCGTAGTTTCACTTCACTTTACACGCTATGATCCATACAAGCAGGTGTCCCGAGAATTAAAGCTGCCCCTTTAAGATGGTTTACAGATGTGCTTTTATTTTTAATGCACCAGCAGCAGCAGCTGGACTGGTGTTGGAGCAGAGCCTTTGAACAACAGTCCATGAGCACATAACATTGCACAGATACACAATTGCACTAAAGTTAAAGGCAGCAAATTAAGCGTTTTTATAAAAATGTCTGAGCCCATGAATGTAGCTCCACCCTTCTTTGGTTCACAAATACACCAAAAACAGGACATGACTGGTCATCAAAGCATTGGTTAAAAAAAATAAAATTAAAACAAACAAAGGGATACAATACAAATCGAATAGCGAAGCAGACAAACTATTCACAATAGTAGTTTCTCTATATAAATTTTGAATGACTGATTTACATATACAATTGGTTCACTGAAAAACTAGGACACATTTGGCACAAAATGTAACAATACTTTACACGATCTTCATAAAAGTCTAAAAACACGGCAGTCGCTAACAGAGATTGATTTAAATGTTCCACCTTCAGTCGTAACTCTAAGAGAAACATCAGCTACGATTCTGCAATTCAACCACTCTCAATTTTAACATACAAATACTAATAACATACAATATGTCAGTAGAATGTAGTTCGTGTCAACACTAGAAGGGGAATTATGTGAAAGCTTTTTAAATATCATTGGGTTTTTAGCACTGATCAACAAGAAAAGGACATACTTGTCCGCTGCCTTTTATAGAATCATCAGCGGTTTAAATATTCTATTTTCTTGTTTCCAAAAAAGTGCGAGTGCTTTACAACCAGATCCTTTAAATCTT
>NC_056510.1:20919548-20926296 GCF_014905685.2 Nematolebias whitei
TGTGTGTGTGTGTGTGTGTGTGTGTGTGTGTGTGTGTGTGTGTGTTTGTATGTATATGTAAGCAGTGCCTTTTATATATCAGTGAGTTATTTTGGCGGAATGGCTGATGTCCGATATTTAACTTTATTGCTAATATCGGCTGATACCGATATCATGCCGATAACATTGTGCATCCCTAACGATGTAAAGAAACCAGCTACAATAATCTCATTAGTGAGACTTTCAGTTTTTCAATTAGCATTCAACCTTGAAGTCTCACACAGAGACAAAACTCGCCATGTCAGTACGATGCCGGGCAGCCCTCTGTGATGGTGATGCACTCACAGATCTCTAACTGTGTTTTGTTTCGGCTGCAGGAACTTCTACTACATCACCATGCTGCGCGACCCAGTCTCCCGCTACCTGAGCGAGTGGAAACACGTCCAGAGAGGAGCCACGTGGAAGACGGCCCTCCATATGTGCGACGGACGCTCGCCCACCCAGGACGAGCTGCCCACCTGCTACAGCGGTGACGACTGGTCCGGAGTCACCCTGAAAGACTTCATGAACTGCTCGTCGAACCTGGCCAACAACCGCCAGGTCCGCATGCTGTCCGATCTGAGCCTGGTGGGCTGCTACAACCTGTCCTCCATGAACGAGAGCCAGCGCAACCACATCCTCCTAAGCAGCGCCATGAGCAACTTGAAGAACATGGCCTTCTACGGGCTGACCGAGTTCCAGCGCAAGACGCAGTACCTGTTTGAGCGGACGTTCAGCCTGCGCTTCATCGCCGCCTTCACACAGATCAACAGCACGCGAGCGGCCAACGTGGACCTGTGCGAGGCCGTGCGCAGACGGATCGAGGAGCTCAACTACTTGGACATGCAGTTGTACGAGTACGCCAAGGACCTGTTCCTCCAGCGGTTCCAGTTCGCCCGCCAGAGGGAGCACCAGGAGGTGCGCTTGAAGAGGCGCGAAGAGAGACGTTGGTTGAGGGAGCAGGGCAGGCCGTGGCCGTCCAAACGCAAAGCGAGCGGAAACAGAGAAGGAGGCTCCGAGAGGGAAACTGACAGTGACTTGCCCGCCACCACTGAGGACTACACGAGCCAAGTGGCCCGTTGGTGAGGGCTCATCTGCAGAGCGCTGCAGAAACAGAGGCGTAGGCGGAGATTCCTCAATGACATTTTGCTTCTGATGTCCATTTTTGTGTCTCACCATTAATCTGTCTGTTTTGTCAGCTTCATCTGATCTAAGTGCTGTTTCTTTATTTTAAAAAAAAAGCCATCAGTGGGTCTTTCAGCAGCTCTTTTTAAAAGAGCTTTTGTGTCTTAATTTATTTATTTTAACTATTGCCTTAGTTCATTTAGCTCTGTAAAAGAACAGGACATCAACTAGATAGTAAAGTGTACAAAGTAATGCTTTGAACTGCGTTGATTTTTATTTTTCACAGCCAATTTTATGAATGTCATCAAAAAAGATCGTCTATGTTCCGACTGTTCTCACTCCAGTGGCGTCGTATTTTTTAAAGGACTTTATAAACCAATGCAAAGGGGAGCCTTCAATATCAGTTGTTAAACTGAAATGTTACCTTTTTTTTTTTTCCAAGACAAAGCAGCACATTTTAACCGTGGCCAAGAATTGCACTTAAACCTAAGAAAGTGGGTTCCGACAGTAAATGGAACCTGTTGGGAAACAGAAAGTGTTAATAATTGAGTGATAAGAAGAATGAATGCTGATCAGCTGTTACATTGTTGTGGATCCTCAATCAGCTGCTTCACAAGGATGTTGCTGCTGAATCAGAAGCTTCACAGAACTGCAGTATGTGAACCGGCTGCGATGTCACAAAAGATTACCTTGAAGTTTGGTGGAACTGGTTGCATGTGACACATACATAGTATATTTACAAAAGCTGGGAGGGAGTTCTTAATGATGTGCTGTCAATCCTGAATAAAGCTTCATAAAAGGCTTATTAGTCTTATTTTTTAAGTCATAAACCAACACTTCAAATAGAAACTTCTGATGTCTAAAGTTTCTCTCCACCATAAAAAGTGTATGATTTAAAAGATAATCAAACTGATTATTTGACCATTTTGCCTAATTGGGGTAAACTCTTTCCTGATTGGTGGAACTCTCATATGGCCTTTGAAACAATTTCATATCTTAAATATGCCGTTGTTTGGTTTGATATTAAAGCAATATTTAAGATTCTTTAGGGTCTTTGGAAAAAATTAGGAACAATTCATATTTTACCTGGTGTAGATGAAACTTTGAGTGGCCTTGGTAACCCTGACAGGAACTAAAGTAACTCACTGGACTGCGAATGTCGGTGCAAGGTTGCAACGGGGTGCTCAATTTCCTTCTGTGAGTCGTATGGTCTTGCTGTCGTGTCGCGGGAGTTTTGAACACATTCCAAAAATATATCTGACGAGTATCATTTAAAAATATTAACAGAGCCTGTTTCGATTTCTTCTCAATTTAATGTCCGAGTCAGAAAATGGGAGAAATGTAAGACAAAGTTAAGAGGGGATCTTTAAGAGTAAATCATGACTGATTAGACAACAATAAGAATGGCTCAGCAATGGCCCCTCGTGACCAGGCCATTGACTGCAGCAGCAGCAATAAGACCTGCTGCAGCCTTCAGCTGGTCAGCTTCGCCCTTATCCAGCAGCTTCTGCACTTCTCTACACCGTTTGATGTCTGGTGGTAAAATAACTGCTGGGTTGCAGAGAGGCCAGCTTTCTTGGTTTTCACACCTTGCACTGCAGTCATAAGCATAATAAATCTGCAGTTTTGTTGCAAGAAATACCTTGCAGGAATGGTGTGATAAATATGCATACTCTGTGAATTTGGGCCCAGATTTTGCCTGAGGATGTGCAACATACATAAACATGTCAATTCAGAGGGACTTGGGTACTTCTGACAGGAATTTTGTAATATTTATGCCAAAATTTTAAATTAGTCGTTTTCAAGGACAGCCATTTACTTGAATCTAGGCTCTACTTGGACTAATCGTTTCAGTCCAGTCAGAATTCATTTCTATTTGTTCAAACTGAGGTTGCTCAGAGTTTTCTACAACAGGTAAGCTGTTGATTGTTTATAAGCCTTCCACAGTATCCCACTTTCAAAGATCCATGCTGTTGCTTTAGGGTAGAAGACATAAATCGACCTTAGAATATTTAAATTTCTTCATCTGTTTTATATCTTATTAAAACAATGTCCAGATATGAACACAGATCCATATTAAACACAATGTATACTATGTGTACTTTTAATTTAAAGCAAACAGAGCTTTCTTTAAAGCTTGCATGCAAACTATTATCATTTTTATTTTTTTGTCTGAAGTGCAATATTTTGCAGACCTGAACACCTCTCTCAAAGGCAACACTGGGACAGTTGTGTGGCATTAATAACTTTCTCCTTTTCATGTACATTTTGTCCAGCATTGTTGTTGTGAAGAAAAAAAAAACATCTATTAAAATGTAGACAAACTGTCAATAGTTTATTTCTGAAGGAGTCGATAAAAAGTTGTTACAAGTGATGAAACATGTCTGTGCAGCTGGTGTGTGTTTGGACTCCGAATGAGACGATCAGCATTCAGACCTCCTGTATGTCACCCCCCACCCCCACCCCACGCCTCGCCACACTGGCTGCTCTTTGCATATTTGTAGAGCTGACGGCAACTGCATTGTGGGTAGCGACAGAGACGAACACCAGCAGAGTGCCAAAAGATTCAAAGACGAGCCTCGGAGCAGACAGTGGAGGAAAATCAAACATTTCTGTCACTTGGCCGTCCCTGATAGTTCCCAGTCCCTCAAAGCTCGTTTTTATCTGCTTTCTCTTACAACACATGCATATGAAATAAAACGTCCGATAAATTGTCGACACTGAGGCCAGGATGCAGCTGCTAATGTTAATGCAGGTTTTCACTTTCAATAGTGTGAATTGCTAAGCATTCACACTATTGTGATCCTCTTCTGTGCATTTTTCAGCACGATTCTCATCCCACAGTTTTCAAGTTATTTCAAAAAATCATAAATCAAAACGTTCAGCTCTTTCAGGCCAACCTGCTATGACTTTTGGTTTTGTTGCAATTTTAGCTTTTTGAAATATTTAGCGTTTTCTGCCACTTTTTCCTCATAGAAAATGAATTGAGCTCATTTTACATCTTTCGAATCTTTAGATCTGTTTACAACCTTTCACTCTTCCTTTCACATTTTGTTCTGCTTCAGCTTCCTTGTGCAAATTTAAATTTTTTCAGCTACTTTCAGCTCATATCAGCTGTTTTGTGTGCCTTTCAGATTTTTTTCTGTTAACTACAACATTTCTGTGCTTCTTCTAACTTTATTCTGCTAATTTCAGCTTGTTATGCAAGTTTCATCTTTTTCTGCTATTTCAGCTACTATTTAGCTGTTTTTATGATAATTTTAGCTTTTTCATTTAATTCCACATTTTTTGCACTAATTTCAACCTTGTTCATTCTAATTCATCGAAAATGTGCCCTCTCCACTTCCTTCAGGTCATTTAAGCTTCTTTCTACTTTTGAGCTACTTTTCAGCTGTTTTCTTTTGCTAGATTCAGCTTATTTCAGATCATTTCCACTTTTTGTGTTCAGCTCCTAATTTAGCAAACATTTGTTATTTTTGTTTTCTTCTGCTAATGTAAGCTTGTTCTACCTTTTAAGCATAATTTCGACTGTTTTCAGATTAATTCAAGTTTTTGTGGTAACTTCTGCTACTTTCAGCCAAATTAACTTGATTTTTATGATTTCAGCTTGTTATGCTCTTTTCAGCTAAATTATACTAGTTTCAGGGTTTTTTTTGTTTGTTTTGTTTGTTTATTTGTTTGTTTTTTGCTATTTCATCTTTTTCAGCTGTTGTTATGCTATTTTTTAGCTTCTTCAGCTAACTTCACAGTTTTTTGCTCATTTCAGCTCTTTCCACTTCCTTCTGGTAATTTAAGCTTCGTTCTGTCTTTCAGCTACTTTTCAGCATGTTTTTTGTTGCTAATTTCAGCGTTTTTAGCAAATTTCCTAATGGTTGTGCTAATTTCTACTTATTTAAATCTATTTAAGCAAATATGTGTACTTTCTGCTTTCTTCTGCTAATTTAGACTTGTTCTTTCATTTCAGGTAAATTTCAGGACGTTTTTAGATGAATTCAGTTGTTTTTTTTAGCAAGTTTGTCTGCAATCAACATTCACACTGCAGTTTTGCAGGAAATGCAATTTATCTAGTTAATATTATTATTATTTCCTCGCTGATTGCTCTTAAATGCCTCATGTGGTACAGTTTTGTTTAATTTGTTCGGATGATTCATCGAGTCATTGCAGGGAATGGGTTACCTGAAAAAGGGTTTGTCTTTAGCCATCAGGAGGTTTTTATGTGTTAAAGCGTGTCTGTGGAGTGTGGAAGTACTGGGGTCAAGAAGGAAGAGGTTTGCTGCACATTTTAAATACTCAGTGAAGGTTTTGAGCTGTACAAAACAGCTCTTAAAATTGGGTTTTTGTGTGTTTTATGGCCTTAAGGTGAAAATTAAGAAAGAAGAAGTTCAGCTCCTCCTTTTTATTGTCAAGTTATCTATAATGAAGAAGGCTTCACTTTGTACTCCCTCTCTCTCACACACATTTTGTTTTTCTAGCCTTACAAATACATTGTAATGATTTCCATGGCCTAACCCGGCCCCTAAACCCTAACCATTCATGCTTAACCTTGAAGCTACGCATTTCATTTAACCCCTAACCTGAAAATGGTGCTTCATTGTGGAAGAACCAGACTTCGATCCCCATGGTTCTGACAAGGTGGGTAATTTGACCAGAAATGAACTTTAAATGGTGTTCCCAGTATTTGAAAAAAAATATCAAACTGTTGATTGATATGCAATAAAAAGATTATGCAGGTGTTTTGGCATCTTGACTTAGTTTCATTTAAAAAATAATTCTCCTTAGGAAGAAACATCACACCTTCTAAACTTCAGGAAACAACCGAACAAAAGATGAGAACGCCTGTAATTCATCATTTTGATGTGATGTTCAGATTATGAGTTGACTATTCTGACCGAGGGAAAACGTGTGAGCTGACTCCTTTCGATGTCCTCCTCTCTCTTCTGAGCTCAGAGGAAACACATCTGGATCTCATTCGTTCAGTTACGAAATGAGGACCAGAACAAAACAAAATGTTATAATTTATTCAACAATAACTTGACTCAGGACTTGAGAGATACATCACTCCACCTACACCTACAAGCTTTCAGGTAGTTTCATATATACTGTGTGTGTGTGTGGGGGGGGGGGGGGGGGGGGGGTCTGTCTGTCTGTAAGTTGGTATATGACTTTTGTTTTGTGTTTTTTCAGTCATTTTGTGCAGATTGAGTGAAAGATTCAGAACAAATCAAGTCTTTGTGACACCCTGTTATTAAAAAATGAGAGAAACTAAGAAAAACTCGAGCTTTCCCCTAAAAATGTTCTGCTACGAGAACTGGTGCATGAAAACAAGTCCACAAGTTCGAGTCTTTCACCTTGAAAAACAGAAAATATCTGACTCGTGAAAATAAAAAAGCTTTCTCACAAACTGTAGCTTCAGATGGAATATCTGCCACAAAGACACCACATTTCTAACAGGAAGCCTTGAAATCACCCTCCTTCCAAATGGCAACCTGAGTGAGATCATATTGTTTTTATGATTGGTCTTAAATTTTCTGACGACTGAACTTTTAAAATTTATTATTTTACCAAGGATCCTAAAAATATCTGTTATGCTGGACACTTGGTAAAA
>NC_056510.1:20926396-20927412 GCF_014905685.2 Nematolebias whitei
TCTATTAAGGCCTCTGAACCTCAGGAAAACATATTTTAAGTTCCACACACACTACAATGCAGGAGTGTGCATATAAGAACAACGAGAAAAAACACAAATAGAATCAGAATCAGAATAAGCTTTATTATCATTGCACCGAGATACAACGAGAACATGTACAGTCGTCTGAAAGATGGACAGAGTGCACGAAGCTGCTGATATAAAGCGCGGCCTTCTTATTCTTATTCAGAAAACTTTTTATTTTAGATAGAAAAAGGGAGAAAGCCACGAGGAGAGGATAGTAGCACAACAAAAAAGATCTCTTCACACCTTGTCCTAACAGGGCAAGATTTAAGACATTAAAAAAACTCTGCCAGATAAAGCACTTTTATGAACACGTTACATATGCAATTACAATGAGGCGCTCCATGGAGCACTAACAGATAGTCCATTGTCCTGATAAGATGATGGTCAGCTGGCACAGTTCTAATAAGACTCCACGGGTGCGATTGACGAAGCTTTTCCTTAGTTTACACATTTCCCAGGAGAAATTGATAAGTCGGCCTGTTCCAAGGCCAGCTGGGGAGAGGTTCAGATAACCACAGTTGTTGATTTATTCAGGCAGATCATTTTCCGTCAGCCTTGAGTCTGTACTGATAACTTTCCAAGGTCCGAAATGGCCAGATTAGGGTGCATTCCACTGGTCCGTGCTTACGAGCCTCTCCAAGATGGTTTTTCATGCTGACGAGTCCCAAAGCCGCAGGTGGCCTGCGATTCAAATCACTTCCAACTTATGGTTTCACTTGTAAATCAGCTGATTTTGAGTCCTCCAGCACGAACCAGACCTTCACATAGGCAGCAGCTTGTCGAGGTCCAAATTAGCTGCGGCTGTCTTATTTGCATGTTGATAAGCCAGGATCCAGACTATTCCAAAAACAGGAAACCTGTTATAAATAAATAAATCTGTAAATAAATAAATCCAATTATTGGCAATTTCAGCATCCTTGATAGATAGCGGAAGTAGACACATCCCCCCC
>NC_056510.1:20927512-20927855 GCF_014905685.2 Nematolebias whitei
TATCCAGCTTAGTGCATCTCGTCTGAGCAGATGAGGGTTCTCCAGGACCATGTCGATTTGTTGAAAAGAATTTGTGCAAATATACGTCGAAAGTCCAGTTTGTCAGATCCAAAACAGTAGTTTCCATTTTGAGAGATGTGTAAAAAATAGGAGCTGCTCCGACACACGGACAGAGAGCAAAAAATAAATTAAAAAGGCAGGAGGAAAACAGGGAGCAGGAAGGAACGCGTGCGCCTCGTTAGAGAGCTAGTGAAGGAAAAAAAAACAAATTAAATAATAAAAAAATAAAATAATTTAATCGATTATAATTATATATATATATATATATATATATATATATATA
>NC_056510.1:20927955-20934579 GCF_014905685.2 Nematolebias whitei
TGTCGATTTATTCTAGTTGTACTTTCTGTAACATTATAATGCTCTATAGTTTGCTGTTGACGTTCATATATATCCTCCATGTGTTGCTAAAATATTTGTTTTAACAAATGACGCTCTAAAATGATCATTAAGAATAAAGTTGTATAAAGAAGATGAGGAGGAGGCAGATGTGAAACGCCACTTTATGACACCTCTTTTCTTTAGAAAATGCATGATACATCACTTTATTAAAGGAGGAGTTTAATAAATGTGTACTTCCACACCGTTAAAGTGCGAATCTAATTCATCTGTATCATTTAAATGATTGGAACTGTTGCTGGGGACGGGTTTTCTCCGTGCATCTCTCTCAGTCAGGAGTTTAAAAAAAAACAGCCTAAAAACATGTTCATTCTGCCAAGTCACAAAAATGAACAAGTTAATGTTAAGGACGACCATGAAATAGTGACGTGCACTGATTTATGTTTATTCGCCCTACAAAATACAAAGTGACATTTTACTGTGGAAAGTCACGAAAACAGTTCAGTGATGTCATTCTAAGTACTTTGTAAAGCCTCAGTAACTTTGATTAATGTAAATGTTACTTATTTTGCGAGTGTCAAACAAATATAAAAATGGCTACGTATTATACAGAACAAAAACCCAATGTTGAAGCTGTTTTCTTTTTACAGCCGGTCGAAGCAGATGGCCGCTTGTCCTGAGCCTGGTTCTGCTAAAGGTTTTTTCCTCACGAGGGAGTTTTTCCTTTCCACTGTCGCCTTCATGCTTTCTCAAGATATGAGTTCTGCGATGGAGTTAAATTCAAAGCAGTCTGCTCCTCAGATAAATAGTGTTAAATTATTATTTTTATATATGAATGTTTCTGTTCAGTGCCCTGAGATGACTTCTGTTGTGACGTGGCGCTATATAAATTAAATGAATTGAATTTACACACAAATTAAACAAAATTAATTAAAAAACACACACACACACACAGCTGACAGTGCATTTTTCAAGCCAGTATGGATATTTTTTATGTGAAAAATGAAAAAGGCAGGCTTTAATTTTGTACCTATAAAGGGTAAACACATCCAACTTGAATTTCTTCACTATACATTTCCATCACTAAGTAGCAAATTCTCCTAATTATCCAAATCAAAACTTACCGTATTTTTTGGATTATAAAACACACTTAAAATCCTTTAAATTTCTCAGAAATCGACAGTGAGCCTTATAATCCAGTGCACCTTATGTATTAATTCTGGTTGTGCTTACGATTTTATGTGGTTATTGTGAATGAGTTGAATAAAGTTTGACTTATCTAATTGTTTTGCTTCGCTTAATGCGCCTTATAATCTGCTGCACCTTATATATGAAAACAGACCCATTCATTGATATTGACCTTATAGTCCGATGCGCCTTATAGTCCGAAAAATACGGTACTGAGTAAAAGATTAGATTCAGTCATCCCCTCACATTTTGCAGCATACTAAATAAAATTAAAAAAACTCATGCTGACCTCATGCTATAATGGAGTGAATATATTATTTTTACATAATATCTTGATTTGATGTTAAATTTCCTGAAAGCATTTAAAACATAAAATCAAAGTCCGTCTGTGCTCGTGTTACCTCTCAGCTCTGTCAGTGTTAACGTGTTCCACCTTCCTTCAGGTTGGGCAGAGTGAAGTGCCAGCTCAGCGTTTCAGAACAAGTCATTTCCATCCAGATGGGATTACTTTGTCATTGATCGTCAAAGTCAGTGTTTAACTGGAAGAAGTGGATAATGAAAGGAAAAAAGCACATTATTACTGAAAGACATCGCTTTGTCGTACTTTCAAACATTTAGGGTTGGCTTGTTGCTCTGTTGTGTGAAGGTAAATTGTACGAGAAAGGTTTGAAATAGTATTTATTATTGTCCACATATAGAACTTTGGAAATGGGTTTATTTTTAGAAATTAGATTGTCAAACCTGAACTGATGCATGAAATGAGAAGAAACCAGAAATTCACTCATTTTGTTCTGCTTCTTTATCACAACTGTGGGTTTTTTTTTCACTGATTTTGCGTCTAAATAAGTGAACAGATTCCAGCTGATCCATGTTTTATCATGTAAATACCTAATTTGAGCAAACTATCAACAAACAGTGGATTCAGGCTGAGAAACTTCCTCATTCTTAAAGAGAAAATGTCAATTCATGGTTTCTGGTGCACTCAGAACCACTGGAACCCAAAAACATCATCAGAGTGAGACTGCCATCTACTGGTTATGTTTTGCAACTGCTTCTTGTGTTAATTTATTAATCCACCGCTGTATTTTTTTAAAGAAAAAACTTTAAAGCTGAATAAACTATCTGTACAGCATTTTAGTTTTTTTTTTTTTTGATAAGCAGAAAGCACAGGCAAATGAAAATAATAATGACATTATGATTTTTATTATTTTTAATTGTTGTTGTTTTAAATCAAAGATGCATTAGTTTTCCATTAAAACTCATCTTCATTGGTCAGGCTTTTCTTTTTTTAATGTTTCCTACCATTCATTAAGAGCAGTTCCACTTTATGTTGGACAAGATGATGCAACTTGGTTATTAAGCAAACAGACTTTAGAACTTTAATTTAGTGTAAGAAAAAACATTTGTTTCATTTTGCAGCAAACACTGTTCCAGAATGATATTACAGAAGAAAACTGAATTTACATTGGTTTTATTTGCATCAAAAGACTAGTTTGGTGAGTCTATGCTTTTATTGTTATTATTAGTAGTAGTAGTATTAGTAGTAGTAGTATTAGTAGTAGTAGCAGCAGCAGGGTTAGGGTTAGGCACAACTGTCTAACCCTAACTTTTCAGTGTGGAGTTTAAATGTTGTGAGTTTTCTACGCTGGCTTCTTCTCACAATCAAAAACATGCACATACGCTTGTTGCAGACTCTAACTGTCATTTTGTCCTCACTCCAACTACCTCCATGTCCTCTCTAACTGCATCCATATATCTCCTCTTTGTCTTTTTCCTGGCAGCTGCATTTCTAACATCCTTCTACCAGTATACCCAGTGTCCCTCCTCTGGACATGTCCAAACCATCTCAGTCTGGCCTCTCTAACTTTTTCTCCCAGTTGGTCAACCTGTGCTGTACATCTGATGATCTCATTCCTAATCTTATCCATCCTTGTCATTCCTAAGGAGAACCTCAACACCTTCATTTCTGACACTTCCAGTTCTTTCTCCAGTCTTTTTGTACATGCCTCTGTCTCCAGACCATAAACTTTTCCTTTGATCTTTGCTGACACCCTTTTGTCACAAATCACTCCTGAAACTTTTCTCCATCCCCTCCATCCTGCCTGGACTCTCTTTTTCACCTCTTTACCACATTCACCGTTTTCCTGGACAGTGGACCCCAAGTACTTGAAGTCCTGCACCTTTGTGACCTCTGCTCCTTGTAGCCTCACTGTTCCACCAGCCTCCCTCTCATTCACACACATGTACTCTGTCTTACTACGGCTGACTTTCATTCCTCATCTTTCAAGTGCACACCTCCACCTCTCCAAGTTCTCTTCCACCTGTTCCCTGTTCTCACCACAGATCATATCATCTGCAAACATCATCGTCCATGGGGATTCCTGCCTGACCTCATCTGTTAGTCGGTCCATCATCAGAGCAAACAAGAAGGGTCTTAGACCTGATCCTTGATGCACTCCCACCTCCACCTTGAAGCTATTTGTCACTCCTACAGCACATCTCACCACTGTCCTGCTGTCCTCATATATTTCCTGTACCAGTCTAACATACTTCTCTGCCACTCCAGATATCCTCATACAATACCACACCTCTTCCCTCGGCCCCCTGTCATACACTTTTTCTAAATCTACAAAGACACAATGGAGTTCTTTCTGACCCTCTCTGTACTTCTCCATCAGCATCCTCAAAGCAAAGATGGTGTCTGTGGTGCTCTTTCTTGGCATGAAGAAACAAACCACACAACAAAAGACAAAATACAGTGAAAAAATGATTCTTATATCATTTTTAAAAACAGCCTTCTGGTGATAGTGTATTAACCATCTCTTCAGCAAGAATATCTTAGAGTGAAGCAAACTGACACACGTAAATAAAAAAAAACATTTATTGTTTAACTCATGTGAAAAAAGATCAGTTATGAAAGCCACAGAGCTGTGAAAAGCTGCAAAATCACCTTGATAAATAACTGAAAGGTAAACAAAAATCAGTGCTAAGGTCAAATGAATGAAAGCACGGGCTGCTGCATTCTCTCTGTTTTTATATCTGATTCACTTTGACGGTGACATTTTCCTCAAAGAGAGCAATACGCTGACCTTTCCTTGTGGCACTCAGTGCCACGTTTCCCAGTTTGAAATCTGTCAGCGTGACAGATCAGATAAAGCTCCTTGGTGGCCTCAAGACGGCTGCAGAAAGAGAAAAGGCAAAATAAAATAGTCCTGACTGTTTTGATTTATGACAAGTGACAGAATACAAAGTTAATACAGAACTTATGTCAGAACAAGAACTCTTTGAGTGAGAAAATCATTAGCAGTTGGTTTCATATCTATATTTCTCTCAAAAGCTGCTGTTTGCTGAGCTTTATATTCTGGCATGATTAAAAAAAATCAACATTTATATTAATCTTAATGAATTTTGTTCCATGACAAAAATAAGAAAACACAGTAAGCTTCTTCTTCTAAAATGTGTATATGTAACAGAGATAAAATGCAGTTTTAAGTGAATTTTATAGCAGAATAATTTTCTTGATTTTTTTTTATCATTAAGTCTTGTTCCCTCCCCTCCTTCCTTTCTTCCTGGGTGATCATATCTGGGTTAGCATCCATGTCATTTGACCTTGAGCATACAGTACCTGCTATGATACGCTGCTTGCAGTGAATTAGCCTCTGATGCTAATTACATAAATCAAACGTTTTATAATAGCGAACGATAACATTGTCAATAATATTTTTTTCATTTTTATTAACAAACGGACATGTTTTCTTAAGGTCACGCTTGTTCCTGTAAAATATTTGGGGTTTTGTAGTTATTTATTTCTATAATGCTACAGTATTGTAATGAGGCGTTTATATGTGAGCGTGAGAGCGTGTTTACATGAACTAATCTTAAAAACTCACGTGGTTTTATTACTGTTACCTTGGTAACAAGCAAACCCTCGCCCTTTTAGCTTGCTGGCAGTCGTGTGGACCGTACCACTTTGCAGTGGTAATGGGGTTTTTCAATAAAACATTTCATAGAGTATAACATTGTTTTACCAAAAACACGTTGTTAAAAATAAATTTTTAGTATAAATATTCATTTTTATTTTATTTTTTGGCTTGTTAAATGTAATAGTTACGTGCTGGGTAATTTTTCGTCCTTTGTCTTTTCGGCTTACCCCCGCGAAAATACGTCACCACATTAAAATGACGCCCGTACAGTAAGCTGTCAAAAAAGCTTGTTGCTTAAATCTTTTCGGGCCGACAAAGTGAAGGTTTAACTCTTCGAAAGGACGGGACTCGAACGGGTGGTTGAGGGGAGATTTCGGGAACACTTGACATCTTGTTTCGGTCAGTTCGGTCGCCGTGTCGTCCGTGTGTCCTCCTCCTAGCTGTTGCTGCGTGATAAACCGAAGAAGGCTGACGGTGAGGTAAGCAGATCCTCTCAACGCTAACCTAAGCTAATAACTATTAGCCTCAATGTTTCCCATAATGTTAAATGGTAACGTGCTATCTTTAGCTTGAAGCAACGTGGTGAGACAGAGGCCGGAATCCAGCGTGAAGATGTAAAAATCAGTGCTTTTTTTTTCTCGAAGTACTTATCAGTCTGTGACGTGTGGGGAAAGCCAGATGATTTAAACCATTTTGATAGAATCAAATTGACAAAACTGCAAATATTACTGTGGTATTCATATGTATGTACACAATCCTATTTATTTTACCTTACAAGATATGTATGATTTACAGATGTGCATTAAAAAGAGAAAGTACATTTTAAAAAGACAAAATAATAGAATTGCATTAAAATGTACAGCAGTAAAATTTTTTTTTTTTTTAAACAAATTAATACCTAAGAACTAATAAAATAAGCTCTCATCTTGACAGGAACACTGCAATAAATAATATTGTTTTCAGTCCTGATTTAAAGGAATAGGTTCTGCACATCTGAGGTTTTCAGGAAGCTGGATCCAGTGTTAAATAAACTAAATGCTGCCTCTCTCTTTGTTTGCTTCTGGTCCTGGGAGACTGAGAGAACTGGTCCCTAATGACATGAGTCTATACCAAGCCTGTAACTCTGAGATGTATTTAGACTAAAAGCCGTTTAGTGCCTTATAGCCAAATAATACTATTTTTAATATATCATTTTCCAAACAGGAAGCCAGTGCATTTACTTAAGGGCTACAGTAGTGTGATATGTTTCCTTTTCCTGGTTTTTGTCCAGACTGGTGGCAATACCAATTTTCTGGAATGCTCTTTAGTTTAAATACAATGTACTATACATACATATACATATATACACATACATATATACACATACATATAAACACATACATATACATAGTACATACATATACATACATATATACACACACACACACACACACACACACACACACACACACACACACACATACACACACACACACACACACACACACACACATAT
>NC_056510.1:20934679-20942232 GCF_014905685.2 Nematolebias whitei
CTACATATATATGTATATATATATATATATATATATATATATATATATATGTATATACATATATATATGTATATATACACAATGAAGCATTGTCAATAATAGCTGAGGTAAAGACAATTTATTTTTCTTTAATTAAAGCAGCAAATGAAACATGTATTAAAAATTCAAGACCTCCTATGTGTCTGTGGCCAAACGTTACAAGGAGTTCAAGAAAGTTGTTGAACACAAGTCATAATACATCAGTAAACTAAAAATAAGGAAACTAGATTAGTCTGCTGCTTGATTTGTCCTTTTATCCAGCTGAAAAGACAAATAAAGTTTGAAAACAATACGATAAGAATCTGGATAAGAATAAATAGAAAATAATCAGAAATAATGTTAAAAACAAGATTGCTAAGCTTACCTGTTCTGGCAACAACACAAGCCTCCCTGCATTCATCTTCAGTTTCATAGCGGTTTTCATTTCCTCCACAGCCTCCGAACCAAAACTGAGCGCAGGCGTTGGCTTGTTTGTCGTAGTACCAGCGGATTACGTAGTCTCGACAGGTCCCTTGGTCTATAGTGAGATCGCAGCTGGGATTAGGAGGACGGACCTCTGAAAAATAAATAGTGGGTGAGATGACAGAACAAGAATGAAATGCATTTTCTTCTAGCATTTCTGCTTAAAAAATAAAATGAGGCATAGTGACCTGACAGCATATCCATACACACACTAAATACTCATCTTTAAATGCAATTGTGATAGATTTTGTATTGATATAAAAAGAAGCACTGCTGTTTAGATTTTTTTTGTTCACTCTTTTGTTTATCTCAAATATGTTGCATCCCTTATGTGCTTAATAAATCATGACCTTTGGCCTCACACTCTGTCTTTATTGCACTTTGCATACATTTCTTGCTCAAACTAGAAGCCTCCAGGACATGATTTAAGTTGCATATAAGTAAAAAAATAAAAATTTTAAACATCTGAGGGAAACAAAAAATTAATAATGAAAAAAAATCTGGTTAAAAGACAGAGAAATCCTAATCCTCACCTTTAGGCAAGTCTAAATTCATAAATGGCTGCAGCTGATTAGAGTCTGAAGATGAATCAGAGCCCAGTGTGGACAAAAGAGTTATAGGTGTGGATTGCAATGATGATGATGGCGATGATGATGCAGCTGATGAGGATGTTGAGACCGTCTCACTGAAAACAGAGCTTTTTTTTACAGGTGATAAAGCTGATTCATTGGCTGCAGACACACTGCTACCGGTCCGTACATGTGCTCTTATGTCTAGATCTTCACCATCTTCATCTTCCACCACCTGCAGTCAAATTACAGCACATCATGTGTTCATTGTGATGAATTTAAAAATTATAAAAGAAAACAATACAAAGGTGTTTTCATAAAGACCTGAGGTGGTAGAGGATCAGCTTTGATTGGCAGCGTGAACGTGTCCCCTCGGCTCCTGCTGTTGGTTCGTCTCTGATTTTCCATCTCTTCTTGATGACTACTCCCGTATCCATTGTTTCCAAAATTATAATGATTAATGTCAGAGCCAATGTGCCCATTACCACTGATTTTACTTAAAACAAGCCCATTGTTGCTGTTCCAGGATCCATTTGGGATGTGGTTGTAAATAAGAGCGCCGTTTTCATCTTCACAGAACTGGCTCACAAGTTTAGACTCCAGTGCTGAGAAATCAAATGCAGAAATATGTTAATTTTGAGAATGTACTTCTGAAGGGGGAAAACAGTTGCAACATCTGAGTGGGATTATCACCTGGCAACGTATTGAAGTCATCAATGAGGTACATGTGTTCACTGTCTGGGTCAGAGGCAATGAGGTTGAGTTCTTGCAGAAACTCAGCCTGTGTAGGATCAGAAGAATTCACGATTCCCAGAGCATACATCTCAATGTTCGCAGCATGAGCCTCTCGCACCGCCATGTCGAGCTTGACAGGTTCTCGTTTGTCTGCCTGACCATCAGTGATGACAATAGCTACCTTTCTAACTCCAGGCCGGGCACTGAAAAAGGCCTCCTGAGTCGCTTTTCTTATGGCAGTCCCCGTGTAAGTGCCCTCACCCATGTAAAGCATTTTTCTGATAGCTTGTTTGACATCCTCCTTGCTCATATAACGAGCCAAGTTGAACTCCAACTGGACGTCGAGACTGTAGAGAACCAACCCGATTCTGGTAGCGTTTCGTCCAACGGTGGTTCTGTCCACCAATCTTGTGACAAAGTCTTTGACGATCTCAAAATTCTCCGGACCGACACTTTCTGAACTGTCGATCACGAAGACAAGCTCCATGGGTCTTTCTTTACACTTGATGCCACATCCTGAAAAATGACCAAAAACAAATAGCTTGAGAAAACTACTGATATTTAGCATCACACTAAGCTTGGCTTGCAGTCTTACCACATATTTCTTTTATCAACTTGATAACATCTTCTTTCTGAAAGATGTAAAAAACACACATTGGTTGAATAGGTCTGTTTTTAATTTTAATTTTAATTTTAATTTTAAATAAACCAAGGTTAATTTAACAAATTTACGGTGAGGCCTGGTTCTCCTTTTGTCCCTGATCTCCCCTGGAAATAAAGAAAAGTTGAAAATAGTATTACTGTGTTGGTCTTAGTGTTAAAACATATAGATCCATGATTGTACTGATGACCTATTGTTTTCAAGTTGCCAGTTCAACTTACCAGTATACCAGCATTCATATACTGTATGTTAGACACTTTAGGTACACTGACATTATTGTCTGCCGCCAAACAGGGAAAAATGTCTGAATGTGTAATTTTATTTTGTCTTAGAAACATGTTTCATGATCTATAGTGACTTTTATTAAAACTTTCAAAAAGTAATCATTGAATGTACAACTGTTTTGGAGTCAACAGTATTCAAGATGGCTGCCACAGCCAACTGACCTTAGACCACACAAAATGGATATAACTGTCAATTTTACCAAAATTGAGATAAAATTTGGTGGGGTGGTGGTAGTTGAAGTTCATTTTCATCACATACTCCAAGCAATATTTGACTATAAAAGATTATGGCATAAAATCTTTATACTTTGTACCAGCCACTGGAGATGACTCTGTCTGTCTATTAGTAAAACGTCTAATGAACGACTTGACACATTTTAACAAAACTTTCGGAAAATGTCATTTGATTCCGAAATACAGTACTTCAAGGATTGTTACTTTTAATTACTTATTAAATTATATTTTACCATTTCTCCAGGAACTCCAGAATCTCCCATATCTCCTTTTGTACCTTTCAATCCTCTTTCACCCTGTAATCCACGGTCTCCCTGTCTCAGTGAAAAGATATTTCTTGATCATTGATCAGTAAATGAAACATTGATAAACTGTTCAGACAATGTGTGGAAACCCGTCACCTTAGGTCCAGGAAATCCCTCTCCTTGAGGCCCTCTGGGTCCAGTCATACCTTGAGAGCCTGGTTCTCCCTGAGATTAGATAATTAAAATAAATCACAGGACTTTTTAAACCTTTGAATTGCCATAATTTATTCCTTAGTTGCCAATATCTTAAGTAGTTTTTTAGTGGAACATGCTATCACCAATTAGTAAGCACAGTGTTTGCTTCACTTGCGTTGCATTAAAGGAAAACAGTGATTCACCTTTGGCCCTTGAATACCTTGTCCTGCAGGCCCAGCTGGACCAAGAGGTCCTGGTCTCCCAATATTACCCTATAAATATTATACAAGTATTACACATAAGGACTATTGTCTTACTTATACACAGTACACATGTTCTGTAACATTAAAACATTTTTTAACTCTGTACACTCAAATGTTTACCAACTATAACTTAGAAATGAACAACCGAACAGCAATTTTTTTTAACTCGTACTTTAGTTTGAAAGTTTTTCACACATTCTTTGTGTAAACAAGTCAGAATTATAAAGTCCAGCCCAATACGGCCACATTTTCTTAAACTTGTGCCTTTGGTAAACTGCCGTTACCCTTTATGCATAAAAATTCCTCCAAATTGGTTTAACAATAATTTGTACTGTGGCTAAAACAAAATAAATTTCTTCTTGATCAAACCATAAGGTAGGCAATATTTCTTACTGGTGGCCCCTGTAAGCCCTCACCAGGTGGACCGGGCAAACCTGGTAATCCTCTAAAGCCAACGTCTCCCTGGAACAGACATGAATACCATTACAAAAACTGTACAACACACACATCTAAATAACAAGAACATAAAAAAAAATTAACAGATCAGGTCACGAGTCCATGAAGACACAAACCTTTGGACCAGGGATGCCCACTCCTTCTGATCCAGGCTCACCTGGTAACCCTGGTAAGCCTGGAGGACCCTAAAAACAGATTTTTGTTGTTCAACGAGATTTCATTCATGTCAGATGCACAGAATTTAATCAGTCAGTGTTTTAACTGGTGATACAAACCTCGGGGCCTTGGATGCCTTCACCTTTTGGACCAAGAGGACCTGGTAAACCCTGATGACCACGGTCACCCTGGTAATACAAAATTCAAAGATTGAAATTAATGGCACTTTGCTGTCTATGTGAATATGTTCAATATTTAATCTAAAAAAATATCATTACCTTTGGACCTGGTAGTCCAAGGCCTGTTTCTCCGATAGGACCTGGAGGACCAGGAGGACCTGCTTCACCCTAAGCACCAGAAAATAAAAAAGTCAAGTTGATGACTTGTGTCAGCTTGTTTTCTTTTACATGAAATTGTTTGCAGGCTCTTCTGGCTATTTGCTAAGATCGGTGTTGACTGAAGACGTTTTTATTTTACCTTTGGACCTGATATGGACCGTCCTGGCTGCCCTAGGATGCCCTGTGGGCCTGGAATTCCACGTTCACCCTGGAAAAAATAAAAGTTGGCTGGAGTCTTAGGATGCAGTCATGTGTGCATCTCTAGAAATGCTGTGCTGCCAACAATAAATTAAAGAGTCATACTTTGGCTCTGTTCAAAAGATAGATTATTGTGACATAAATCTTAAATAACAGTTTTATGATAGTGTAAATGATGAGCAAAGTTAAAGAGCTACTTCTATTTCAAAAGTCACAATGCCCTACAATGTTGTTTTTTCTTGCGTTTGCAAATTTTTTACTTTTGGTCCAGAAGGTCCTGGGATCCCAGGAGGCCCATGTAGTCCACGGATGCCCCTCATACCCTGGTCGCCCTGCGAGGGGGAACCACAGATTTTGAGTATATTAATAAATAATATAAAATGTGCTCTACATAAAATATATTGTTCCAGTCGTGCCTTTTCTCCTTGAATGCCAATTCCTTGTGGCCCATCAGGACCTCTTAAACCCGGTAAACCAGGCTCCCCCTGTTAAAAGCACACAACAAGTTCAGCAAATATTCAGAATGGTCATTTTTTTCTCTTTAAACCAATGGATAAAAATAAGATTCAAGCACTTCTGGGTTAAAAATTAAAACTATTTCTGCCAAATAAGCATATATACTTTACCTTTTGGCCTGGAGCTCCATCTTCCCCTGGAAGACCAGGTAGACCACCAAGTCCTGATGCTCCAGGTTCTCCCTGTGATGGCAAACAAATATTTTTATCTTTTCAGTAAGATTTGTTACCATAGCATACTTGTCATACCCACAGATACCAAAGGCTACAATTAGAATTGATGTTTTCTTATGGAACCATCTGTCTTACTTTTGGACCAGATTCACCAATGCCTCGTTCCCCTGGAGCACCCTGCTCTCCTGGTAAGCCTTGGTCTCCCTGACAATAGAAGTGACAGAAGAACAAAGGCTATTAAAACTAATGACTTAGATTTTTTTTATCCTGAAACAACACTATTCATGTTTTTTTATTATTTCTATTTGAGATAATGATTTTTCAAGGCAGCACGGTGGTAGAGCTGCCTCTCAGCGAGCAGGTCCTTGGTTCAAACCCCGGTCCAGGGGCCTTTCTGGGTGGAGTTTGCATGTTCTCTCCGTGCATGCGTGGGTTTTCTCCGGGTACTCCGGTTTCCTCCCACAGACCAAAAACATGCATGTTAGGCTGATTGGTAACTCTAAATTGTCCCTAGGTGAGTGAGAAAGTGAATGGTTGTTTGTCTCGTTTGTCTCTATGTGTCCCTGTGATGGACTTGCGACCTGTCCAGGGTGTACCCCGCCCCTCGCACAGTGATTGCTGGACATGGGCACCAGCAACCCCCGTGACCCAAAATGGAATAAGCGGGTAAAGATAATGGATGGATGGATAATGATTTTTCAGGTGGGCGGCACGGTGACTCTGTTGGTAGAGCTGTTGCCTCTCAGCGAGAAGGTCACTGGTTCAAATTCTGGCCTGGGACCTGTCTGGGTGGAGTTTGCATGTTCTCTCCATGCATATGTAGGTTTTCTCCAGGTCCTCTGGTTTCCTCCCACAGATCAAAAACATGCACGTTAGGCTGATTAGTAACTCTAAATTGTCCCTAGGTGTGAGTGAGAGAGTGAATGGTTGTTTGTCTCGTTTGTCTCTATCTATGTGTCCCTGTGAAGGACTGGAGAACTGTCCAGGGTGTCCTCCATCTCTTGCACAGTGATAGCTGGACATGGGTACCTGTGATAACCACGACCCAAAATGGAAGAAGCGGGTAAAAGATAATGGATGGATGTACTGTATATTACTGAAGTTTCTGGAATAATCTAAGCCTGTGCTTGGCTTAGAGAAACTACTGTCATTACTTTGGCTTTGAATGCACTCTTTTATGACAGAGCGCTCTGAAAACTCTGTTGGTAAAACAAAAAAAGTGCTTTTTTGGAACAATTACAATATTTTCTTGTCTTTCTTATTATTTTGTATTAATGATAAAATACTAGGTTAATAAAACCACATTTTTACATTATGTCATAGTAATAGTAGATGAGGAAGTTACATAGTTTTCTAAAATAATGGTAATTCTGGCACATTTTACATGTAATGCACTTAATCAGCAGTAGTTTTCTATTTATTAGTACAAGTAAATAGGAGAGCAAAGTGTAAAATTACAACTTGTTTCCAATTTGCTTTCACAAATATATATTATTCAAGTTTCAACAAACCTTAGGTCCAGGTAAACCTTCCCCTGGAAGTCCTCTGCCTCCCGGTGGACCTCTTGGTCCTTCAATTCCCTGCAGATTTTAATTCATTAAACTTTTTTTTTTTTTGTTAATGCACTTCTACTTGTTTGTTTAAGGCAGTGTATCATATAGATGGAGTAATCTAAGCACAAGACCTTTTCTCCCTGAATGCCCACTCCTTCTGGCCCAGCTGGTCCGGGACGACCTGGGGGACCCAATTCACCCTGGAATTTAAAACACCATGGTCAGTTTAACATCATCTGGGTTGACTGTGACTGACTCATTCATTCCACCTTTATTTATACAGCTAAATCACATTTAGCCTTGAAGACTCTTTTACAAGTGAGACCTGTTTAGATAGACAAAAAGTAAAGAAAGTGACACATATAAAGCAGTCCCTCGTTTATCGCAGGGGATCCGTATCCTGAAGACCCGTGATAAGTGAAAAACTGTGAAGTAGGAATAGTAGTACAAGTAGTAAGTAGTAGTTTATTTTATTT
>NC_056510.1:20942332-20949466 GCF_014905685.2 Nematolebias whitei
TATATATATATATATAGCTGTTAGTGACTTAGTTTCTGGGGTGGGGTCTTAATGAATTTGTGATAATGCCCTTAACATTTTATAGAATCACACTGAATTTGTATCTGGAGTGTTTAAAGATAAGGTGAACACGTTAGATTATTTATGTGTTTTGAACCAGTTCTAAGTAGTTTTTGCTGGACCCACCTCATTCCTGTCAGGGTGATGGGCTGCTACTAGTGAAATTGTGCTGCCTTGTTGAGGGGCGTGTGAATGAGTTGCAGAAATGTTTAGGATGGTGGCAAGCATAAATGTAATGTCCATGTGATGTTAGAGATGCAGGTCCTTCTAGCACAGTGTTGTATTTCAACAAAACTTAAGTATTTGTTGGAAGACATCAGTGTCTTTATTGTTTTGACTCATCTGCCCACTAAAAAAAGGCTTGTTTTCTCTTAAAAAAGAAGCATTAAAGTTGTCCAACAATATGAGTGTTGGGGAAAAAAAAATATCATTGAGTAATTATATGTCCTGAAAGTAAAAATACCCCATCTAGTTAAATAACCAAACAGGTTGCTTGGAGAGTAATATCGCAGGTAAACCAGGCCTTAGAAGCTGTTCAGTTCAAAACACCTGTGAACACACCAGACAAAAAAATTGAATCAACTTTAGCAGGAAAATAAGCAATACATTTCACTTGTGTGTTAATACTTGAATGAATGAATGAATTTAGTATACAACTTTCACTTTCTGAATGGAATTACTGAAATTAATCAACTTTTTCATGATGTTCTAATTTTATGACTAGCACCTGCAGATAATATTAGTCCATGCGGTCAGAGCTGTCTTGACAGCATGAGAAAAACCTCCTCAGTGTTAGATGAGAGGTTATATTAAGGCTGATCACTGTACACTTAAATTTAAATAAGAAAGTGAGAAGGAAATTAGATACAGTGATAAAAGTGAAGGATCAGTTTGTGCGTCAAAGGTGAGAAAGACTGTAACACATTATAGGAGAACTGTGTCACAGATCAGAGTTATTTTCCACAAAGCCACACAGTGTGAAAAACAGGCATTTGGCTCATCAGCAAATCCACAGAGGGAGAACTAAAATCAGCTTCCTCAGCCTCACTGAGCTACACTCTGGGTCTAAACACAACTCTGAGGGCCATTAGACATTTAACCGAATGACATTTGAAAAAAACCCGCTGCAGTGGCTCTGCTGTAGAAACAACATGTCTACCCCTACAAGGCCAATTACACTTATTAATTTGTTGGAAAAGCAGTATGGGTTCGTCCTGATGCATGCTCAATAATCCAGCTAGATTAATCTCACAAGGTTGTCAGGTCCTCTGGACAGCATAAGGGTCATTTTGTTTAGGTATAGCTCATTTTACACATATTCTACTGATATATGACTCATTCTATCAGCCTCTCCCACCTCAGTCATTTTCTCCAGCCCTACCTGGTGTTCCAAAACCTGATGAGCAACATAATCTTTCCAGCAAGTCCTGGATCTCCTCTGAGAATTTCCTTCTATTCACACAAGCCCAAAAGAGGCATCCTAGCCAGATACCTGCGCTCTCATAGTTCAGTCGTCCTTGCCATGACAGAATGTGCAGCGTCTTCCATTACTGCTGCAAACGCTACATCAGTACAAAATTTCCCAGTCCAAGTGCAGCAGGTTCTGAACTTCAGATGAAAACTAGTTGTCCTGTATGAACAGCTTTCACAGTCGCAGGTTATTGCTTGTGTGAAAAAGACATAAACAGATGAAAGGAAGGGGAAAATGATGCAGCTACCTACCACTATTTGTGAAATACTTTATTCTCTTAGCAATCACGGCTGTTCTGTCTCTTGCATCCAAGAATGAAAACATACTTGTGTCCTCCCAGTCATCCACAACTGCAAACAAAGGAAATAAGAATGACATGACAAATTTTCATGCAGTGAATCAAAACTAAACTGTGTAAAATGAAAAGCAAAGACTACCTGGGGTGCCAGTGAAGTCAAGGTACTTTCTGTCAGTGCTTAAAACAAGTGGGTTCATCCTGGGAACCACGTTAGCTTGCTCCATTAGATAATCCACCACGTCTGAGCTGTCGGTTAGCTGACCCTGTAAAGTCAAGGACCAAAAGGTTTGAAAGGTACGTCACTGGCAAGTTTGATGGATATCTGGCTCATGTCTGAACCACAAACATAAAAAAATCCACAAATGGAGCAACATGTACAGCTTAGAGAAAACATTTAATTTCAACTTGCAGTGAACTTGAACTTTAACAATAATGAAAGTGTTTTAATGAAATCTCTTTATAAAATTTAATCTATTACAATGATGCATTCGATAAGAGATTTTAACCATTTTTAGTTTTCCTAAAATTAACAGTACAAGAATAAACAAACCAACCTTAACACAGCTTTATGTTTATTTATTAGCTCCTTAAAGGTTATAATTTTCAATCTAACACATTTCACAGGAGGAAGAGAAGAAGCTAATTTTACCATGAAGGCAGCTCTCTGAAAGGCAGTGGTAGTGTCCATTATGCGCTGCAGGATTATGGTTTCCAAATCCTCTGGGTCCATCTCGTCTGGGTTTAGAGGAACTCCATTAAATAAAGCCAGAGGCAGGGCACCCAGGCCACTCTTTTTGTAGAAGGAGGAACCGTCCTGAGGGCACAAAAAATTATTGAGCAAATGTCTCGCTGTAAGTATTTATTACTACTGATTAAGTATTTACGATTACTTTTATTCAATAATTGTAAATGAACAATTTAAAGTTTTATCTTACCTTTCTTTTATAATCATACTCAGAGTTGACTCCTAAAATCCTCTCAGCATTGGCTTTTGGGTATTTTTTCTTTAAGTAAGCAGTGATTGTACCAGCAGACAGCATCTCCCCCACATCTAATTTACTGTACAGCTGCAAGGAATGAGACATCACTTCAGGCCGGAGCATCACTGTCTTCAGATCACTGCCAATGTCAATAATGTCTGTCTCTATTTTGAAAAAGCTAATGGCTATGGTAAAATCTCATTTACACATATTGTCAAAAAATGCTTTAAAGTGTATGATAACATCAGGCAAGTACAATAAATTAATGGACTTCTGAGACACAAAGAGATATGAGCTGGCAAGAAACACTTGCTAAAACAATAGATTTATATGTGTGATGTACTTACAGAGACTATAGACATCACAGCCTGGGATAAATCATACTCGTCTGCAATGTAATTCAGCAGTCTGTAAAATCCAACTCCAGCATCTGAGAGGCCATCAATCTCATCTTTGGTGTTGACAACAAACACAAATCCAATTCTATAGGAGCAGGGGCAAAACAAGTATTCAATTTGCAGGTAAAATGAGAATCACTACCTTGTAAGGATTATAAATGCCAAGGGTGGACCGCATAAACATCTGTGGAAGTGTGAGAAATGACAACACCAACCTCAAGGGGATTTTATGCCTGTAGAAAAGTTCTGCTAGCTTCACCAGCTCCACAGTTTCTTCCTGCAGTGGATCTAGACACAGCACCTAAGAGCAAAGGAATGATTATGAAGAAGCTAAACTTGATTCACAAAATAAAAAAATGTGTGATTTTTCTCTGTTTTTGATTTGGCTGGGGGCCTTTCTGGGCGGAGTTTGCATGTTCTCTCCGTGCATGCGTGGGTTTTCTCCAGGTACTCCGATTTCCTCCCACAGACCAAAAACATGCATGTTAGGTTGATCGGTAACTCTAAATTGTCCCTAGGTGTGAGTGAGAGAGTGAATGGACTGGAGACTTGTCCAGAGTGTACCCCGCCCCTCTCACAGTGACTGCTGGACATGGGCACCAGTGACCCGAAAAGGAAGAAGCGGGTAAAGATAATGGATGGGCGGATGCTTCTACATTTTCTACATCATTAAACGATTGTTTGGGGGTAATTTAACTCCAAATCTTAAAAGCTTTTGTAAAAATTGCTTTAGAAAACAGTATTCCTCGCCTTTATTTACAACTAAATTCAGCAGTTTCTGAAATTTTCCTTTTAAAGATTGAATTATCTCAACACAGCTCATTTGAATATTTAGTCCCAACTTTTGCTTTAGCGCTCCCCACCACTCAATTTCCTCCCCCCTAAGTTACACTACTCCTGTCGATACTTATTCAGTCTGCTTCTCAGATAAATAATGTTATTACGGTAACTTACTTTTTATGTATATGAATGTTTCTGTTCAGTGCCCTGAGATGACTTCTGTTGCGACTTGGTGCTATAGAAATAAACTGAATTGAACTGAATTATTCTTACAGCGATTCAATGCTGTTCCTGTTCAGATGAAGAAAGAACTTTATCACTTCAGACCTGCGTCTCTGTTTACATACAGGGATTATTTTACTTCCTCAACAGATGCTGCACGCTCAAACTGTCCAAAGTGTACTAGTGAATACTGTAGACTTCTGATAGTGAGTGGTGGATATTTAGTGGCTGTTTTTAATCATAAATGATACAGGTCTCTCTTGCAAATGAGTCCTTGAGGCTCTATAAGACTAACCTGTATAAATAAAGGTTGAATGAAAAAAAACAAAAAAATCAAGCATATGTATAAAAAATGGTAAATCGGTAACATAAAAAAATCACGTTTTGACAGCTGTTATGAACTTAAATAAAGTGTTTAATGGACAATTGGGTCATAGACTGTTTTAAATCAGTTTAAAACATTTCTGGTGGAGTTCTCTGTTTAACTGTGACATGACATGAAAAGCTGCACGATAAAACACTGCAGATTTGACTAAAATAAACCCTGTTGATTCTGGATCGGTTAAGTTACATTGAAAACATTTCCTAGTTTCAATATTTTTTCTCACCAGGTTGAAGAAATTGCGTCTGATCTGCCGGATGACTCCAGGAAAGGTGGCTCTGAGAAGCTCCTGCATGCTTGCTGGCCAGCTCCGGTACATCGGGTCATTTTCAATGTCATTCATCCACTGAGACAAACAGTGCAAAAAATAAAAAAGGAAAAAATCTTATGAGGTTTTCTTCCAGTCTGCATCTGTAGCTTTCAGCAGAGCAAACACATCAACAATTAAGTCAGAGATGTTGAGAATAAATTACTGGTGTTACTGGATGTACTTAATGTTTCAACAGGAACAACACTGATGATTCAGTGAGTACTCGTCAAGGACTCCAACATGACGTTAGTTCTACTAATAACTGTTGAGGCTTTTTTTAACAAAGGACAGGGGTCAATGAATTTCTTTTAAATGTTATTTTATCAGAGGAACTCTTTATATATTAAATGTAAACCTTTCTAGCACAGCAGGCCAATCTGGCATTAACTGATCCGCTCGTCTGCAACCCGCAGGCCTATACAGTCAACGTTTTTGTATCACTTGGAGAGTGTCACCATGTCGTGTGAGACTCTAAGTTTCAGAAACACAAGCAAGATAAAACGAACACATTCAGGTTAAATGTGGACACACTTGATACTCTCTACTTTTAACGTTTATATACTTTTGTTTCTTTGCTAGTTAAAAAAAAGAAAGTTTTGGGTAGTGTAGAGAAAGTCACAGAAGTTTCATAGTTTAATTCCCAAACCAGTCTAAGTCCACAGTGAAATGAACATATGTAGAGTTGATCTAACAAGAGAAATAAAATAATTATTATTATACAGCATAATAATTGTGTTGGTCTGGGCTCACCATTATAGCTGGATGTCTAATGTCTAAGGCGTAGTTGTCATCTACGCTGTTCACTGGTAACCTCAGCAATTTGCCCTGATGTTCTCCTTTGATGCCTAAGTTTTGAAGCCCCTCCAAGACCCTGGCTTCTGTTCTGAGGATCTCCAAAAGGCTGTGAAAGCAAAAACTGATGGTTATTTTACAAAGACAATAACTGTGTAGCATTTGCATTTGTAGTGTGCGCGCTCTAATCTTTTTGCACCAAGATGACGGAGCTGATGTGGAGATACGCTGCGTCCTTCTGTGGGTTATTACCTGAAAGGGTTGTGAATGTCTAGATCAATGTGCAATCCATTGATAAATAGCTCTCCGTCCCCCGGGTGAACACCGACTGTCTCACCGAGATGCTGGAAAAACAAGCCCAACACATCAATCAAATGTCAAAGCCTTTCAACGAGTGTTTACCACTGATGCCTGCATCTTTGAGAAAACAACGTGAAAAGAGACTACTATAGAAGGGACAAAACGTGGACAAAATCTACAAAAAAACAACTACAAGTAATCATATAAAAGTATTTTCTCTAAAATGAAAACTTGCGCAGATGTTTTCAAAGATACCAGCACGCGCAATGCTGCAGGAAGACAGATCATGATATCACACCTTTTGGTTCTCCTCAATTTCTTTTCTCATTTCCTTCTTTACAGCCACTCTTGTCAGTGATCTGTGGGAACAGTAAAACATGTACAGTCACCATCAGCTTTAACCACATCCCCAGTCTGCTGTAAAATGCCCGTTTTAATCTTCAAAAACCTGTGGGCCTTCAAGATGGCGGGTTTGCAGTCAATTTGCTGTAAACACCCACCTCCTACTCAGCACTTTTTAAAGTTATTAAAATCTGCCCGTTAAAATATGCAAACTTCAAAAAAAGCTCATTAGTTCTCTGCACAACAGATGAATGCATATTTCTATCTATATCTTACAGAAGTGTAAGGTCGACCAGGGAGGGAGAGCAAGTAATAATGTTCAAATAAAAAGGGTTTATTTGTGTAATATTTCATGTGCAGTTTAACAAGCAGCCATCGTGCTTAGATTCACCTTCTGCAACAGAGGTGATATGGATGTGATATGGATTTTGAAGTTGGATTATATATAATAGTGAGCTAGATTAAAAAATAAATTCTTACCTTGCTTTACTGGGAAAGTTCTGACTGAGGTCTCGCATGACTTTTAAAGCATCAAACTTCGGCACAGACATGATTCTGGCAGCAGCCTGAAAACTTAGATCTGTGAAGATCCCAGAACAAAATTTAAATCCAACAAATGCACGTGACTGTTCAGAAGAAAAAAAAAAAAAAAGTACAATTTTTTTGTTTGTTCCAGTTGTTCATTTCTGTGACGTGTAGTACAGTAGTCCCTCGTTTATCACGGGGGATCCATACCCCCAAAGACCCGCGATAAGTGAAAAACCGTGAAGTAGGAGTAGTAGTACAAGTAGTAAATAGT
>NC_056510.1:20949566-20956209 GCF_014905685.2 Nematolebias whitei
GGGGGTTGGGGACCCAGAGGGCCTGCAATCAGCATCACTACTAACAGCTCTGACTTTAGAAAACATTACAAGAATTAATCTTATTACATTTTAGTCCATTAGAAAGCAGAGCAAAATTCCTATTTTAAGTTATTCACAGTAAAAACATCACTGTTTGCTCAAGTTTTACAATATTGAGAGTAAAGATAAACCTTTACTCAATATTTCAGCTGCTCTTGCTCATTTGTGCACAAACACAAAGCTGTTTAAATGTCAAAATACAGCTTTAAGTTACTGCCACCTACAGGAAGCATGTGGTACTGCATGCTCGAATGATTTTTATTTTATTGCCTTTAAAAAAATATAAAGATAGCGTTCCAGTAATTGTTGTTCAGCATTTTGACAACATAATAATAAAGATAATTAAGAGTTTGTGCTACAGCCACTGATTTATGCAAACAACTTGCACTACGACTGAATAATCCAGCCATTGTTTGCCTTATCTGTAACGTAAGTTTGAGCAATTTTTTTCTACACAAAAAGAAGCAGACATTGTTTTAGGAAATATCAAATAAAAGAGAGAGTTAGAGGACCTTGCTTTGGCAATGTTTTGACAGCTAATTAAAGCTGCAAAGAGCTAAGAGATTTCTGTTCAGGTATCGTATCGATGACTGAGCAAAGCAATGATGCTTTCATGCAGTCCTGACTCGTAACTACATTTTGCCATGTAATGGACCAGTATCCAGACGTTACAGAGGCAGAGGGATCATCCTCCTCAGGCTCTGACATGCAGGGATGGAAACTGAGCATGTTCCTTTTCAGGAGAAAGCTCACACTGGCCTGGCATGAAGCCATCACAGGGAGAAAAGGCTGCATTACCTGCTGCTCCAGCCTTTTCCTTCACTTTGTATGTAAGATTACTGAGGCCATACATGACACATTTAACCACCTTAAAAATCAAACAATCAGATGAAATTTTATTACAGAGATAAATTGGGGCTTAGAGCTGTTAAGCTCAATTTAAGGCAGGGTTTTTGTTTTCACTAGGATCAAAAATTGGCAGATTATAAAACTAGATTAAAAGTCAAAATACTCTCTTTGTCTGCATTTAAAACATGTTGAAATTTAGCTAAAATTTCTCAACACTTAGTTTTCACATAATAAAAGCTATCCATGATAAATGACTAATTTGTCCGTTTTTGTTCAAGCCACCCTGACTCAATGGATCTGCAGACCGAGATTTAGCTAAATTCCTAAAATCAAAATCAGTCAGTTTAGCCTATTAAACTGCAGATCCATTCCTTTCTGTTATGCATGATGCAAATTAAGAAGACATTTTAGGAGGAAGATGGGAGTCCCAGAGTAAACTAAGGCTGCATAATATATTGAGAGTTTATCGTTATTGCAATGTTGTGTACAATATCAATACTGCAAAGAGCTGTGTGGACAGTAATAACTCTGGTCTTGGTTGTTGTTGAGATGCTACAGGAAAAGTAAAGGTTTTGACCCTCATGATGATAGGAGAAAAAGAGCGAAAAGTGAGGAAAATATTTAACAGAACTGATACTCTCTGTAATATTCAATATCATACTCAAACTACAGTAGTCCCTCGCTACTTCGTGGTTTGACTTTTGCGGACTCGCTCTTTCGTGGTTTTCCAAAGTAAAATTGTGCACGACACATGAGCGTCAACTTTAATATTACTCATGTGATTGGGACGGTACGAGATGCAGTAAAAAGTTAACGAAAAAAATGCTTCGGACTGTTGTCGTCATTTTGTACTTTTCTCTCAATAAGCCTGCGCTGTATCGCCACTCAAAAGGACTACATTTCCCAGAAGCCAACAATGCCCCACCCAGAAGTCAATAGTACGTCCAGCTGTTGTCTTCTGCTGAAATAGACGGAAAACTTTGATCTGATCCAAAAAAGTTCAGTCCTTATTCGTAGCGACTTCGGCGCCCAGCAGAGGCAGAGAGCCATATGGAACCGATCCAGACCAGAACCAGACTCATCGGTCAATCTGAGTGTTGCACGCCGGCCCACGAGGCCTCACGAGCCGGGAGGCGCTGCCCGGTGGTCCGATGCTCCCTCTGGAGCCCACCGGGACCTCCCCCATATGGATTTGGACTCGATCATCTGGCCATCTGAAGGTCCAGCTCCCTCTAAAAGCATGTTGGTGCTCAAGGATTGCAGAGAGTCGACCAGAACCAGACCAGAACCGGCAGGGTAGGCCTGTCGAACTAGAACCAAGCTGTCCAAGAACAAGCCGGACTGGAACTGAGCTGATGTGTTCTGCAGAGCTGGTGAGTAAAATTTAGCAGTACTGTGCAGTACATATACGTATGTTGTTAAAATGACGTAGGTTTAAGAGTTTAGAACATTGCAAGAGTGTGGGAAGGGTTTATAAAGCCTTAAAATATATATACAAATTCTAAAATAAATATAGCGTTTCTACTTCACAGATTTTCACCTATTGCTTGGGGGTCTGGAACGTAACCCCTGGGATAAACGAGGGATTACTCTGCATTTTTAAAAGTTGGGCGGTCCTTACCCAGCACAACTTTTAGTGAATCTTTAAAACAAAGCACACAGTACTGTGTATAAGTTGTGCAATATGGCAATGCTGAGTCTGAAGTTCAAACCAGTACAGACTGTATTTTTATTTGCCATACTGAAAACTTTAGGACGTCGTTCTTCTGGGAGACTGGGATAATGTGGGAGTGTGGAAAGCTTACAGGATCAGCTCTGTTGGCTCTTTGTAATCAGTGGAAATCCTCCTGACCCCGGCTCAGTGAGCTCTGCCGACAATCACTGGAAGTGTATGGGAAGAGGAGATGATGCCACCTCAGTGAATGTGAATTCATCCTGCATATGCGTGGACAATAGCCTGCTGTGGTTCCAGTTTGTTAGTACCACCTGATGTAAACTGGGCTCCGACAACACCAGTCAGTGGTCTCCACCCTTCCTGAGAAAAGCAAACGCATGCTGTGGGAACATGACTGTTGTCTTTAAGCGTCAATTTTACCGAATGCTTTGTCTCATAGCGTGCATTTGTTTGGATCACTCTTCTCATCACACGGTAACAGACACAACACACCAGGACTCTTGCACAATATCACATTTTTCTGCAGCTTTTTGCCTTTCTTGCTCGATTTCACGAGGTTTTAGCCTCCCTCTTGGATCAGGGCAACATCAGCTGCTGCAGCTACTAGGACGGATTTGACATTTTTCAGAGGCTTAGGGAATTCGCTTGTGAAAGTGTCTGTCACGAAATGGAAAAATGGAATAATAGCTGCAAAGAACTATTAAACAGGAATCAATCCTGCCCGGTTAGTTAACAATATGCATAACTTTATTTTGGCATTGTTATTAAAACACAACTAATTTGAGCTCTGTTAGTGGGGGATGGTGAGTTTAAAGACTAATGTCAGATTAGGTGAAGGCAGATACTGAGCCGTTTATCTGCACGGCCATGTCAGGTTGTTTCTAACGCTCACCTGAGTGCCGTCTGCATTTTACATGACTCGAGTCTTGTTCACATGTCAGCGCCGACTTGTTCGGATTCCAGGATCGCTTCGCGTCCCTTCCCCGAGGAGAAGTGTGACTCTGAGCAGGCCTTGAGCTGCACGTAAACAGCACACTTTATTTATCCGTCCCACAGTGGAAACATGAAGTGAACACTCAGAGCGCTCCTGCCTCCCGACTGCTAAGTCACTGAAAAACAAACAGGGAGCAAAAACAGAAACCAACCCCGGGTTTTGTCTCTACAACAAGCTTCGACAGAAAAACCAAACACAGATTAGTGGCGTAATGAGCTTTCTTACTTTCAAGAGGTTCATTCGGCCTTAAAGCTTTTGTAATCATTCCTTCTTGTAAGCTTTGAAAATCTAGACTTATTTAGCAGCAGAAGAGAAAAGGTTGATGAATAATCAGTCGATTTAAAACAAAAGTTTTTAATGGTTGAAGCTTGAACAAATAATTATTGCTCCATGATATTATTTTCACATTTGATAGTTGTCAAAAAGCTCAAGAGCTTTGCACGTATTCAGTTCTTCCATGGCGCTCAGACTGTGTCATAAACTAGCTTTAACATTTAAAGGGGCAGTTCAGACTTTCTGTGGAGTTGTTGTGAGTAATCAATGTCTTACCTGCAGTAGAAGTTTGGAATATCAGGCCAACGTTCTCTCAGAGGAGAAGATCTAACCACAAGTTCAAAAGCAAACTTCTGCTTTCTTAATTTCTTAAAAATGATAGTTCAGATTTTTTGAAGTGTGGTTGAAGGTGATTAATTAGTATCTTACCTGGTGTGCATCGCTCTTTAAACAACCTCAGTTTGGAGAAATAAAGTTTAATTCAAACATGAATGATGAGCTAACAGCTAAACCAACTCCTTTCCTAAATATTTCATAGCTGTTCATGCAAACTATATTTTATAAACATCTATGATGAGGTCATTTTCACACCACGTGGTAAAATCATGATATATCTGTAGGAAGCGACCCCAAGTTGCGCCAGAAGTGCTTCAGCGCCTTTGCGCTTACAAATAACAACAGATTTTTACATAACTAATCCTATAACGTTAAACTGATGGCAGTTGCTGTTTTATAAAATCACGTTCAGTGAATTGTCATAAACGTTTTGCGATTCGAGCGGTTTTTAAGACATCAGAAGTTTCTGCTGACCAGCTTGTAGCTCGTCTCCTCCTGGAGAGAACTTCGGCCTAATGGATTACAAATGCTACAAGTAATTTCTACTGCAAGTTTCTTATAAAAGCTCCACAGTATGCTTAAAGGATTTTAAACTATCGCTTTCTAAGCTTCCCTCTGAAGCGCTCCGAGAGGCCAAATCTCTAAGGTGTGACCTCAGCAATGATGTACGGCCATGCTTCTTTCAGGAAGCAATGGACAAAAGTAGCAGCACTGGTTTGAAAAACAAAAAGGTACTTTTTCTTGATGTGCGTTTTTAGATTTCAGGTTATGATAATAATTAAAGAGAAGAAGTAAACTCTGCTCTGAAACTTTGTCTAGACGCTTCCTTCTCCTTCCTCTCTAGTTAGAGAGTGAGGAATGTCAGCTATGCAGACAGGCTGGTGAAAAGTCATTACTCCCCCCTCACTCCACCTGGCTGTGGTGTCTCCGGACCCTTTGCACAAAGCCATAAGACCAAGACTAAGAGAAGTGCAGAAGAGTTTAATTAACTGACAGCAAGCGCTGTGGGAAAGGAGGAATGATGATTTCTGAAGGTTAACGTCACGGTGAAAGAGTTTCCATTTCCTTGAACTAAAAACGAAAACAAAATGCAAAGTTCTGATGCTTTGGAGTCGAACAGGTACTTTCAAAGCTCTCCCAGATGAATGAAAACGTCAGTAGCAGCAACTTCCGCCTTCATCTATGCAGCCTGATAACAATCAGACAGGAACAATAGAACAGGAATGGTAAGTAGCTCTCATCACCTATTAGACAAAAGCATCCATCATCAACAATGAGCACAAAAATACTTGATAACACCCATAAAATCATCTATTTTTGTGGAATATGTAGTTTAAATGAAATATGCTTCGAGATGTGTGTCACTCCAAACAGCAGCTGATCCGTGCTGTGACACGAAAACTACCGGAGAGGTCGGTGACCACAGAGTGAGCCGGGTCAGGTATGCTGTTCAAAGATTAGTTTAGCGCGGGGGCTGTTTGCTTAATCTCAGAGAAACATGGCTGACACTAAACAGGTGCAAAACGAAACCAAGATTTATGTTTACTTATAATCATATGTAATTGTGTTCCAAGTCTTGTATGCTGGATTACCGTCTAATGACAAGGTATCAAACGACCACGAGGAAAGGACGGTGCAGCATTTTACATGACTGAATCATGCAGCAGACATGGAGCGTCGTTTTATCCCACAAAAAAATAGTTCTAAATACTTAATTTTGTTTTGTCTCAAATAAATGATGCGGATCTAAACAGACAGAATATGGGTTGGGAATTAAATAAAACATGGAAAATGGAGGCACACATTTATATTTGAGAAAAATCAATCAAGGTCCTCAGGGAGACTTTTTAATAAGATACATTTGGATTAATTCCTCATGTCAGAAGGTGTTTTTCTTTCTCTTTCTTTTAAAGGAGTGAGATAAATGTTTATTGTGTTGAAATATTTTGGCAAAAGTTATTTCTGACTCCCCCGTGCACATAAATCATTTGGAAAAAATATAAAAACAACAAGTTGTAGCCATTTTGGTAGGTTGAGAAAGTTTTAATTTCCTCTTTAACGTTATACGTAGCCCATATTTTATTAATATTGGATAAGTTTCAAAGTTAGAATTAAATCCTGCTAACACAAAACATGTTTCTTTTTATTCCTAGCTTTAAAGTGGATATTAAAGTGATTAATTTAAGTGATTGTTTAAAGTTATTTTATATTTTTTAAATAAGGGGCAGATATAAGATTTTTCTTTGTCTGCACTCTTTTCATTCAATGTTTTCTTTTTGATGAATTTGTTTTGTTTCTTTTAAATGAATGAATAAATGAATAAAATAAAATAAAATGTTAAATGGCTTTAAACATCTGCTAAGTTCATGGCATAAACCAACAGACATGTTCCTGTTTTTAGTATTTTACATCACTTTATAATGTAGCTGTTTTTGTTTCGTTTATATATATATATA
>NC_056510.1:20956309-20959818 GCF_014905685.2 Nematolebias whitei
CCTATATATGTATATATATATATATATATATATATATATATATATATATATATATATATATATATATATATATATATATATATATATATAAAGGCATTTTAAACCCCTCCCGCACTCTTGCAATATTGTAAACAATGTTTCTAAAGTCGCTCTAAAAGAGCACATGTCATGATTTCAGCTCTCTGCTACAACTACTCTTGGCCACACCCACTTCTCCACTGCAGAACGGCGATCGAGGCAGGAGGATGGAGGAGGAGCTGCAGGAGGAAGTTTCTCCTGCAGTGTGGGCTGCACACAGGTGCAGCAGGTGCTAAATAATTTTAAATAAAAATTCCATGCCGATCGTGCGGCTCATCCATCAATCAGCCAATTGTGTGTCTTATTTTGAAAAACCGCGATAGAGCAAGTCTGTGAAAAACGAACCCTGAAGTAGCGAGGGACTACTGTAAAACAAGTTAAATTAAACATCTAGTTTTAAAGAGTTGACTATAATCCAATCCCTGTTCAGATTTAACCAACGCTGGTGCTTGTTTGTCTCTGCAGCGTTTTTTTGTTCTGGACAACGGTATCCTGAAGTACTCCAAGTCCCCTGTTGATGTAAGTAACTCTGACTATAACCGGCAGGCAGAGAGAGGGCCGCCATGCCCGGCCTCTGCTCGGCTCGACAGAGAGTCAGCTGAAACATCTGCAGCACGGCTCACAGTGTGGCTTCAGCGCTAAAGCTAAACGCTGTCTGACAAAGTGGAAATGTAAGAAGTTACTGTGAAGGCAGAGCTAATCCTGCACCAGCTGGAGGAACTTTTAATCGTAGTGCCTAAATTTTTCTGCATAAATCACTTATCGACACAATCAGATTATTTTTCAACATCCTCAGATTCAAAAAGGGAAACTCCACGGCAGCATTGATGTCGGCCTCTCCGTCATGTCTATTAAAAAGAAGGCTCGTCGCATCGACCTGGACACAGAGGAGCATATCTATCACCTGAAGGTAACACTTGTGATGGCTCAGGATTTTACATTGATAAGCTCAGCAGATGTCCGAGGTTTAACCGTCACCGTCTGCTTCCTGTTTAGGTCAAGTCACAAGATATATTTGATGCCTGGGTGTCAAAGCTGCGTCATCACAGGCTTTATAGACAGAACGAGATCGTACGATCTCCCCGGGAGGCCACCATGAGGGTGTTTCCTCCCTCAGCTGTGATGGACTCGCCCCAACCAGCCCCGAGTGTCGTGAATGAAGCCAAGGTGGGCTCCAAAATGGAACAAATGAGAAAAATACACATCCAAATATTTGCTTTAGACAGAATTGTGTGAAAATGTTTTATTTTTTATTGATCTTTAAGTTTGACCCACCAGCTGAAGCTACAGTTTATTATGTGCCATATTGGTCTGATATGCCATAAGCATGATCTGCAACAATCCTTTTAGGAAAATAAAGGGTGTTGCCAAAAAGATGCACTTGTCATTTATACAAAACACCAAGAAATCTCCTCATTTAAGCTGTTGACCAGTTTAAATAGATTACTTTGCATTCCTGAGTAAAATGATAGAAGTCTCTCCTATAAGTGACGGCCATTAAATAAATCATTTTAATGCTTTTATTGTGGTTTCCTTTAGCACAGGGAACACTGGACAATTTATTTAATGGGCAGAAATATATTTTTGGCCCATGGTGCCTTGCTGCTACATCTTCTAAAACAAGAGGATTATTGTTGATCTTTTGTCATGGGTTCTTGCTGCCAGGCAGTTGTCCTCTTAAGTTCTGACACATTTCTTCAACCATTTCTTCATTAACCTCATCATAGTTTCCAACAAGGTCAGAGAAATAAATGAGTACAGGATCACAATTAGTCTTTCTCTGTGCTCTTAGCAGTCCTGTGATTATTACTCAGGAGGGGCGCTTTATGCGTAACATAAGATATTTTATTAGAAACTGAGAGATTGCACCAGAATAATTTTCTGAAAATGGGAAGTAAAATTTACCAAACATGCACAGTGATGACAGATGATACTTCCAGATAAGACGACGTCTGTGCGTCTGTCATTGTACACAGCTGTTGGACAGTTCTCCGTTGTCATACATAAAAACAACTGGTTGGAATTGGTGCTGTAAAAATATTGCTCTTGTTTTAGTTATTACCTCGATCTATGTCCTCTGGATTATGGGACTAATTGTTCGACTAATGCATGTGAATCATAGACAAATATCAGCCGAGTGCTTTAAAGCTGATTGGACAGGCAATTATATCCAAACCATTAGGAGAACAAAAAGAGTTGTTTGTCTTTTTCCGGTTTAGCAGGAAACATGTTTGCTGTCAGTGTGTATGAATCAAATGTGAGGTTGTGGCTCCTCCTGGGATTGATGCCTCGTGCCATGTGGAGGCCATTAGAGGTGATCAGTAGGATTTGAGTTCAGCCTGATGAGCTCTCCCAGAAGATCAGCTTTAAAACAAAACAACTCCAGTCCTCAAGTCAGACTTGATCTGTTGTGTCAATGGCTATATGAACCTAAAGCATAGCACCTAACAGCAATATCAAGCTGTATCCAAGATTTATACCTCTGAAACAGAGAAAAGGGGACTGATTTTCAAACTAAATTTACTGCAGTTGTCGTTGATGGGTTACAAGAGATGATCAAGGACAACAAAAATTCATTTTGGCTTAAAATATCCATTCATATCCCTCTGACGTTCTGTACAGAATAGTGCAAACAGCGATTTGAAGCCTCAGGCTATGTACTAATCCAGAATAAAATAGCTACTTTGAGGATGTTGGTGTTGATAAAGTAACATTACCACCTTGTAAAACTCCTAACAAGTGCGTAAGCCTGACCCTGTCTACTATCGCATCACCACAGCAGGCCAAGTCAAGCTGCTCGTCTTGGAAGCCGGCAGCCCCAAGCAGCAGCAGCCTGCCTGCCTCCTACAGCAATGGACAGAGCAAGGTGGCCGCTTGGCTCCAGGAGTCAGAGGAGATGGACAAGTGTGCAGAGGGTAAGTGTAATTTCCCTCCTGATGTCGGAAACAAATCTGATTTTATAAAATGAGTGGATTAAATTGAGCCTCCCGCCTTTCGATAAATCCCTCAGAAGTGGATTGGCGACTATTTCGTGGCACGTAATGTGTTTGTGAACTCCTGGATGTGATTTTTTTTTCTTTTTTTTAGAGCTCGCGCGCTGTCAGTCCAACCTGACTGAGCTAAGCCGGTTATTGCAGAGTTTAGAGATTCTACAAAGGACACAGTCGGCACCTAACTTCACAGATATGCAGGTAAACAGAAGCACAAACACACAACTGTGCTTGAGAAAGTCACTAAAACAGCAAAGAAGGAAATATACCATAATTTCCAGACTATAAGTGTCACAAAAGGCTAGTGCTGGTTAACCCAATGGTGCAGGCAGGCAAAGACTCAGGATGTATATATAAAATAAGAGATTTATTAACAGAACAAGGAGCTGACAGGGCAGCAAAACAAACATATAATGATCAGGGGGGTACTCACAATACAGA
>NC_056510.1:20959918-20966590 GCF_014905685.2 Nematolebias whitei
CTCGTTAGAGTTTAATAAAACTCTCACAAAGTAATCCTGGATGGAATCAACCCTATTCAAGATGGCTGCCACAGCTAAGCAACACAAGCCTCTTACTCAGCCTGCTTTACAGATACTGAGCTAAAGTTTTGTGTAATAGTAGCTGAGAGTCATCCCCTTGCACATAGTCTGAGCATGAACATATCACTTCAGGTTTGTTTTTAAAACTTTGTCATTAACCATTTCAGTCAGCTGTTGGCAAAATATCTTGTGAACCACATGTGTTTTAATGAAACATTTAGAAAGCAATTATTAGATGTACATTTACAACTCTATAGCTTTTGGAGTCAACCCAATTCAAGATGGCCATTGCTAATCAACCTTAGCCAACACAAAATTGGCTACAGCTCATTCAATTTACAGATACTGAACTAAATCTGGGTGGTAGTAGCTGAGAGTTGTCCTCAGAAAATTTCCTGAGATTTAGATGGTAGTGACGGAGCTGCTAAAACACATCATGATGGCAGAACAGAAGAAGAGAAGTGAAGATAATATGGATTTGTAAAAAAAAAGTCATCACAATATTTAAGGATATTGCAATTCATTCAACCTTTGTTTATTCAGGTTAATCCCATTGAGCCTCGGGGACTCATTTACAAGAGAATTTTAACAAAAAATGATGACAACAATGACAACAATTGCCAATCATAAAGGATGCATACATTTTTTTTAGCTAGTGAAAATAAAATGGTAATTAAAAAGGGAAATTAAAAGGACATGTAGTGAAAAAAACAGCTACATTATAAAGCGATGTAGAAAACTAAAAACAGGAACATGTCTACATTGGTTTTTCCCATGAACTTAGCAGACGTTTGAAGCCACTTAAAGAGGTCAAGGTCGAGAGCTTCAGATCTTTTTGCAAGATATTCCAGGAAACAGGAGTGGAGTAGGAGAAGGCCCTTTGCCTAGTTCAGTCCTCACTGAGGGAACACTGCAGGTAATAATGTCCTGAGAGCGCTCGCTGTAGCTGCACTCGCACAGAGACATGAAGGAGGAGATGTATGAAGGCAACAGACCAAGAAGTGATTTAAATATGAAAATGTACTGGTGGGAAAGTCTATGTGAAGTTAATGATGACCACTTAACCAGTGAAAACAGGGTGCAATGATGGGTTACAGCCAGTTATGAATCTTAGCGCACAGTGATAGACAGCATCCAACATCTGCAGGGTACTTGTAGGCGCGTTCATGTAAATAATGTCACCGTAGTCAATGGAGGGAAGGAAAGTCACAATTACAAGGCGTTTCCTAGCATTCAGAGTTAAACAGGATCTGTTTCTGAAAAAGAAACCCAGTTTAACTTTCAGTTTCTTTACTAGGTTTTCCACATGGAGCTTAAAAGAGAGATGCGAGTCGACCAAGATATCCAAATATTTGTAGAAATCAACAAACTCTATAGGGGCACCATTTGAGGATAGGAAGAACTGCTGGGATCAACTTCCTGTTTGAAAACAACATCCCTTTGGTTTTGTTTGTGTTTAGGACAAGTTTGAGATGGAACAAATCTGACTGGATGATGTCGAAAGCAGATTGCAAAAGCTGGAAAGCCTTAGCAACTGTTTTAGCTTGACAATAAACAAATGTGTCATCAGCATATAAATGTAAGGATAGGGCTGTATACCGAACCGAGGTTCTTTTATGGCACCGACCGACGCAGTTTGGTCGGTGTATGGATTGAAACGTCACTCTTCTTTCAGTGTCAAGTTTTGGCAGTGGCAGTCCTAGCCTTTTTGGCGCCCTGGGCGAGCAACCCCAACGGCACCCCCGTTGGTGCCCCCGTTTTCTCAACTAATGTGATCAAGGGGCAGTTAAACTGACATAGCAAATGACAAAAACAATTAAGCCTTTTTTTTTTTAACCAAGCCTACATATATTTCCAATTTATGAAATTCATAGGAGAAGTATTGTAGGCCACGCTGAAACATTAGCGCCTCCAATGGGCCGTCAGTCTTCGAGCTCCAGTCATCCAAAGTACATCACAAAATCATTGCCTTTAGAAATTGTAGTGGCCCATTATTACTTTTCCATGTTGTTTGTTTAGTTTAAGAAGAATGTCAATCTTCAAGACTGTAATATTTTCTGCTGTTAACAAAATATGTCGTCCTAAGCAGCTAACCAGTTAGCATTAGCAAGCTACAGCCTAGACATTTCACACAAGAAATGACAGTGACACACAGCTCTTCTTACCTTTATCTTTTGCTCGTTTCTCCTTTTCTTCTTTTCTCTTTTTCCCAAACTACGCACCCGATGGCTTTGACCTTTTCCTTTTCATCTTCCATAATTTGCATTTAAGCGGAATAGATTAACACCACCATCAACCCAGGGTTGCCAGCCCAGATCTGACTGACAGTTGCCAGCCAAAAAACCTCCATATACACAGCTATGGGTGGGTTGTTAGAATTTGGGCTGCTTTTAACCACATTTGGTAGGTTTTCAGCAAGTTTTTATCTTCAGCGATCATGGGCGCAAGCGGGGGGGAGGGTGGTGGTGTTATGCCGCCCCCTGCTGGAGGCCGCCCTGGGCGGCCGCCCATGTCGCCCATATAAGGAACCACCACTGAGTTTTGGTATTGGATGTAACGTGTCACGTGGTTTCAGCACGCAGGCAGGTAAAACACCAGACATATAACAAACAGACTACGTGTTTACATCCAGAGTTGTATAGAGCTGCCCTACAGCTTGTATGTCTATGGTGCTGGTTCCGCCCACAGATGGGGCTCATGTGTGCAGCATGTGTGGCGTCAAACGGCTTCAGTTTACGAGCAGAAAGTTGCTCCATGTTTGTCTTCAAGGGGGACTGCAGCCTCCCTCCTCCTCTCAGCGTTAAAGTCAGCCTGTGAGTGTTAGACAGCATGAACAGCCTGATTCATTATCTCCACGGCTGGACTCTTCTTCATCAAAGAACTCCAAGGACGGAGCTGTGTCTGGAATTTCAGCTGGTAAGTTTACGTTTGTTAACGTTACTGCAGCTTAATACGTGCATCGCGGTGAATTAAACTAGGATCCATGTAATGCTAACTTTAAAATATTAGTGTGGAGCTTTATTTTATGGTTATGTAGATAGCTAAAATCAAAAGCTAAAATGTGCTCATCCATCGGATCAGCTGGTTACACAGTTCACCTAATGTTCACTGTTTGTTTATGTTCTCCTCACAGGAGCATCTGACCCTGAGGAGGACACAGACAAAAGAAAAGCAAGATGGAGGGGCCACTGCCTTTTTCTACAGTGGAGGCTGCATGGTGGAGGTAAGTAACCTGTAAAGGATATTGTTGACCAATTAAACTTTTATCTCTCAGCCAAGATAATGGTTTGTGAGCAATAATAACACAACCATGTTTTTGTTGATGTTTTGTGTTCTCATGTCAATTAGGGATATGATAAGAGCCGTAAACCCCAGAGAACCACAGAGAAGATTCAGGAAGAGATACAGAGGTGCAGATGAAAGCATCAACCCTAACCTCAGTGAATCCAGTGACCTGCTGGTGGAATGTGAGGGACACTATGCCAATGCTATCAAACTGGCAACCAGGTATCTGTGTGTGCAAAAAGCATCATCCACACCCTCAGAGTGAACATTTCCTACTGCTGGAGACACCATCAGCCAGGAGCGGGCTTGTTTGTGTCCAGAGAAAGCAGACATGTTGATTTTTCTGAAGAAAAACTGTTAAGTGAAAAGGTTCTCAGTGTGTAGCAGTGAGCATTAGACACTGACGTGTCACTGGTTTGCAATTGTTCTTTTGACCTGAAAATTATGTGTTTATTTTTATGTAAGAAAATTACGAATGGAAAAATACCAAAATTAAAAAATAAAACTCACGATTTGTACTGTAATGTGTAACATAATTTTCTTTTTGTTAGAACTGATATTAATTACAAAATTGGTACTGATAAAAGAACCGTCCAGGAACCGACACCGAAGTGAAGGTACTGACACCGGTACTGATACCAAATTTTTTAGAAAGGTACCCAGCCCTATGTAAGGATGCATATGGGATGCTCTGACCTACATTACCTATGTAGATTGTAAAGAGGGTGGGTCCTAAGACGGAGCCTTGCGGTACACCATTGTTGACTGTTAAATAACTGGAGGAAATACCATTATATTGAACGCATTGCCTCCGATCTGAAAGATAGTTAGACAACCAACCAATGGTATGATCTGAGAAACCAATTTCTGAGAGCTTATGACACAAGATGTTATGATCCACAGTGTCAAAAGCTTTAGACAGGTCTAAGGAAAGTGCAGCACAGTAATCCTTAACATTCAGTGCTTCAACGTCATTAAGAACCTTCAGTGAAGCAGTCGTTGTGCTGTGTTGTTTCCTGAAACCAGATTGATGGAGAGGTAAGATGTTAAATGAGTCCAAATACCTTTTGATTTGAGAGTTTATCAGTTTTTCTAGAACCTTGGCTAAAATGCATAGTTTAGAGATTCATCGATAGTTGTTCAGGGAGGTGAGGTCACCTCCCTTCTGCAAAGGTAGAACAAAGGCTGTTTTCCAAGCATCTGGAATGGAGTTTTGGCTTATGGACAGGTTAAAGATGTGGGACACCAGTACTGCAATATGAGTGGCCAGCCTTAAGAAACAAGGTGGAAGTTCAATTTTTTTAATTTACCTTTATTTATCCAGGTAGTCTCATTGAGTCACGAGAACTAATTTTCAAGAGCGACCTGTTTAGGGAGCACATGGTGGGGGTTAAGGGCCTTGCTCAGGGGGCCAGAGTGGGGCGAATAAGGGTGGAGGCAGGTGGAAGTTCAATGTTATGTCTTCCTAAAATTATGCAGTCTGAATTCCCAAATCTGTTACTTCTGCCTGTTATTAGCACTATTATTATTTATTATTATTATTATTATTATTATTATATAATTTTTGCCTGCATGTAGTTGCTGCAAATCGTTGACATCTTGCTGAATGGTCATCTTTAAGCAGCACTTATTAGACCATAATGAGGGTGGTATTTTCCAGTATGACAAACCCCTATTCATTGTTACCAGGAGGGTGGGGGTGGGGGGCATTGAATGAGTAGGAAAATTACATGACTCACATGCCATGGTCTTTACAGTCACCAGATCGGCACATGCATGATCAGAGATGTTAGATGATGTTTTCCACCACTGTCACCAAAACACCAAGTGGAGAAAAATGTGTATAAATATTGTCAAATTGCATTAGAGACATTTTTTCACCCCCTAATGGCTCAACAACAACCAAAACAGTACAAGTTGAATTTTTCTTGAACATGTCTCCATCACTGAAACATGTCTAATTTCAATATTAAAAATATCATAAACATTTTCTTTATTTATGCCTTTTAAGACCATTTAAAATATACTTTACTTGTTTTATTGTATAAACTCTGTAATTGTTCCTGACACTCAATAGGTGAGGCAATGCATTTAAAGTATTGCACTGTAATGCTCAGCTGTACCTAGATGATGTAATGTGTGCAGCGTGGGACAAACTGGCTCTGTCCAGTTGGAGTTTGAGAAAAAAAAAAAGAAGCTGGGTCGACTCTAAAGAGATGATTACTGACTGCTTTCAAATGTCACACGAGCTTTTCATCCATTTAGCCTGATATTATACACAGAAAAAGGTCTAAATCAGTTGATTAGCATTCTTAGCCAGTTGTAAATTCAGACACTTGTTCTTTAAGACCCTGTAATATAATATGAGGTCACGAGGCTGCCTTTGTTGGGCCACTTTAATTATGCAACAGAGAGCGGGATCAGCAAAGTTGTTTCAGTTCAGAGCGGTGGTCAATACCAGGAGCTTATGTTCCTTGGATGCGGTGAAAACACAAACATGACTGTCATTCTACTCCTGTTGCCTTTGTGCTGTATCCTATTACATGTTTGTAATGAGTCATGCTGTCGCCGTCTGCTGCTTTCAAGAGCCTGTAAAAGTGCAATAACAGAATGGCCTTTTCACTTCTTTCTGGTGACTTCTTTCTCGCTGGCTTGCTTAGCTTTGGATTTTGGAGCGTTTGAAATTTGGGACATGTACGTTTTCATCCCAGTGAGATCTCACAGAGCAGAGCCCAAAGATATACAGGGATTACAGAGGTCTTTCATAGCTGCCTACACAGATCTCCCTGCTCTTCTCGGCTTGACCCTTGTCAAAACAGATTATAGTCACTGATTTATATTTGAGTCACTATTGATCCGTAAAGGAGAATTTTCACTATTTTCTTGCTAAGCTGGCAGGCTTCAGATTGCACATCAACAATACAAATAATAATAAAAATCTCTACAGCACATAGAAATGCTGAATCTTGTCTAAATATATTTCAGTGGAGTAGATTGTTCTGGTACAAGTTGAAATGTTTGGACTGCATCGAACTACAGGTGCTTAAAAGCAGCAGTCCTCATCATCATTGGACAGGTGAGGGTTGGCTCCGCCCTGCCACTCAGGAGCTGCAGGTATCAGGGCTAGCAGCAAAATACATAGAATCTCAAAAAAAAAAAAAGATCATATCAGTCAGTCACTGATCAAGCTGGTCAAGCTTAAAATCTTAAAACTATTTTTGTTGAACTATTTTTTTTATTGGTCCATCTCTAATCAGTAATGTTTAGAAGCCTACACCAAAGTTCATGCTCATTAATCCAGGTATAAATCCAACAATGTTCAGTCAG
>NC_056510.1:20966600-20967928 GCF_014905685.2 Nematolebias whitei
TTCATGCTCATTAATCCAGGTATAAATCCAACAATGTTCAGTCAGGTCATCTGGACAGGTTATTTTGTTGCTGAGTTGTTTCGTCCTTCATCCAAAGGACTTATTCAGTCTGAGGAGCCCACCAAACTGAGCCTTCCTCAGATTGAAGAAGTCCTTCGGATGAAAGACAAAACATCTCAGCAGCAAAAGAAACTGTCCAGATGACCTGACTGAACATTGTTGGATTTAGAAGTCTAGTTTGAGCAAGGGTAGCACGGCGGTGCAGTTGGTAAAGCTGCTGCCTTTCAGCGAGCAGGTCGCCCCGGTTCAAATGCCGACTGGAGACCTTTCTGTGTGGAGTTTGCATGTTCTCTCCGTGCATGAGTGGGCTTCCTCCGGGTACTCCTGTTTCAGCGCACAGACCAAAAACATGCATGTTAGACTGATTGGTTGTCCCTAGGTGTGAGTGAGAGAGTGAATGGTTGTTTGTCTCATTTGTCTCTATGTGTCTCTGTGATGGACTGGAGACCTGTCCAGGGTGTCCCCCGCCTCTTGTACAGAGATGGCTGAACATGGGCATCAGTGACCCTCGTGACCCAAAAAAGAAGAAACGGGTAAAGATAATGGATAGATGGATAGTTTGAGCAAGTGTTGTAAAATTAAAGGATTTTATTCATTCAGCTTCATATTTGTCCACTACCAGTCTAACAGCTAAATGATCCCGATTGGCCTTTTACAGAAAATCAGGCACCTTGTGCTCACAAAGCTCAGCTGAAACAGAGGTAGATACGAACACTGGACTAAGTGTGAATCCACGCCAACTGGTGATGAAAGTGAACTCAAACATGAAACATCAAACCCAAGTATAATTTCCTTTAATTTTTTGTCATATAAGAAGGTGACAGTCAGTCGTAGTATCCTGATGCATGCTCAATAATCCAGGTAGAAATCGTCAGTCATAGAGTCAGTCGTAGTAATGCATATATACAAATAACAAGTACAGTTTGATTTGGATGTTAAAGAACCAAAGACCTGGACCACAATGCAGCACAAATTACTGATTTGGAGCATTAGCATCAGTAACTGCAAAAAGGTCAGTACAGATCAAACCTTAACATGCAAAAAAGAAAATTATTGTGTCTATTTCCAACATTTTTCAGTCAGGTCATCTGGACAGTTTCTTTTTTTTTTTTTTGTGCTGAAATGTTTCGCCTTCGATCCAGAGGGCTTCATCAGTCAAGGAAATACACAACAAAACTGATTCTTCCTCCAACAGCTTACTCCAAAGTGGAACAAACCAGTTCTGCTTGTGATTAGATGGTCTCTTTGGTACGCCCCTCCTCCATTGC
>NC_056510.1:20968028-20974948 GCF_014905685.2 Nematolebias whitei
ATAAGTAAAGACAGCAAGTAATTTTAAAACCTTGAGATTGCATGTTTCACAGTATTATCAATGAAATTCTCAGAAACATCTAAACAGCATTAAATTAAGTTGCAGTTTGTTCGCTCTTGCTGTTCTACACTAGAAGAGTTTTATGACATATCCAAGACTTTATTTAAATTATGGTAAATGGTAAATGGACTGTACTTATATAGCACCTTTCTATCTTATCAAGATACTCAAAGCATTTTACACTACTATCATTCATACAGCACTCTACTATAGAATAATCAGTGTTTTTATCACATTTTATCACATTCATACATCGATGGGACTCACATCGGAGGCAATGAAAGGTTCAGTGTTACCCAGGGACACTTAGGCAGGTGACTGCTGGTGGATTCAAACCCCCAACTCTTGCATTGGAGGGTGACTGCTCTAACCACTCAGCCACAGCCGCCCCACAAATTATACATTTGTTGTTCCCTTCAGGACGTATTATTGGAGCTTTTGGAGGAGTGTGCAGACGGACTGTGGAAAGCGGAGCGTTACGAGCTCATCTCTGACATCTACAAGCTCATAATCCCAATTTATGAGAAGCGCAGGGACTTTGAGGTAAACAAACCTCTCATTAGGAGTGCAGTTCCTTCTTAACACTAATATCTAATTTAGCCAAATCCTTTTCATAACAGAAACTGGCTCACCTTTATGACACGCTGCATCGTGGGTACAGCAAAGTGACAGAGGTCATGCACACAGGAAAGAGGCTGCTGGGCACATATTTCAGAGTGGCTTTCTTTGGCCAGGTGAGTCAAACTGCAGTAATATTTTCTGTCCACCAAGGTTATTTTAAGTGTTTATTTGTTTTAAGACCTGTTGATTCTGATTTCTGAACCTTAAACTCACAGAAGAGCACAAGAAGAAATGATTTTAGACTTAAAGCTGCTGAGGGTGTGTGTTTTTGAGGCGTTTATGACCCTCTTTAATCCACTTCTCTGCTTTTTTTATCCTCTGTGAAGGCGGCGGTAAGTCATGCAGGAGAGCCTGCTCGCTTTGTTTGGACAGTCTGAGTCTCTGTGGTGTTGGTGCTGTTTTAACCCATCTGCACGTGTGAAACAGCTTGCTGCTTTAAATTAGACTGTTCAGTGTCAGCTCACATTTTCCTCCCATTTTCATTACAGCTTTAGATTTAGAGTGTGTTTTTTCTGTTGGAAGGTGAATCTATGTAAAAGGTCATTTTCAAATAATGACGAAACTATTTAGAAGTTTTCTAAATATTGATGAATTTAGAAGTTTTAAAAGGCTACTGTTTTATACCTGCTATTTTGCTTTGGAATACAGAAATGCTCTTGAAGTGCAGACCTTATGTCAGTGAGGCACGTTTGAATGGGATTTTAGTACCCAACAAGTAATTTACTGAGAAAAGGTTTGTTCTTACTGGTGCTCATTTTTGGGAACCGGGCCTATTCAACTTCTACATAACGCTCCCTCATTAATTATTTGCAAATCCAAATACCCTTTGAAGGGATCACTTTATAAGTTTTATGTCCCTTTATTTAAAATTGTGATAATTGTATCCAGTAAAAACACATGTTTAATAACTAAAAGAAATATTGAGTTTAATATTGGCTGTCAGAAAAGCTTATGGTCATAAATATCAGCTTAAACAATATTTTAGGTTTTTGTGAAGTGTAGTATAAATTACTTCTGCCCTATTTTTTTACTACTTGTTAATCTGTCACACAAGCAAATTTTCAGGAAACTTTACTCAGTTTAATTTCCTTCACTTAGCATTTTTTTATATATATATTTCCTAACAAAACAAGTTTCATGCTTTTAAAAATGTTTGTGTTATGGTGAGAAATGTAAATTGGAACAAATTTTTATGAGGAATCGAGCATTTATGTTGCAGAATTTAACCAGGAAAATATTTGCTTTATTTATTGTGATCATTTGTTTAACAAAACTTAAAATAAGGTCAGTTTTATCATTATTTTAATATGTTCTTTAGATGTTTTTAATATTTTTTGGTGTTGTGTATTTCTCTGCCAAATTCCATCCATCCATTATCTTCCTCTTTTTCCGAAGTTTGGTCGCAGGGGCGGCAGCTTGAGCAGGGAGGTCCAGACATCTCTTTCCACACTTCTTCTGGGAGGTGTTCCCAGGCCAACCGAGAAACGTAGTCTCTCCAGCGTGTCCTGGGTCTTCGCCGGGGCCTCCTCCCAGTCAGACATGTCTGAAGCACCTCCCTAGAGAGGCGCCCAGGAAGCATCCTTACCAGATGCCTGAACCACCTCAACTGTCTCCTCTCGATGTGGAGGAGCAGCCGTTCTACTCTGAGCCGCTCCCGGATAACTGAACTTCTTACCCTATCTCTAAGGGAGAGTCCAGCTACCCTGCAGATGAAACTCATTTCAACCACTGGTATCTGTGATCTCATTCTTTCAGTCACTACCCAGAGTTTGTGACCATAGGTGAGGGTCGGAACGTAGACTGACGGGTAAACAGAGAGGTTTGCCTTACAGATCAGCTCCCTCTTCACTACACCTTACCGGCACAGAGTCCACAATACCATATAAATGCTGCACCAATACGTCTGTCATCACACCCTCCATTCTTCCCTCACTCGTGAACAAACTTGAGGCAGAACCTCACCCTCAACCCAAAGATAGCAATCCACCATTTTCCGACTGAGGACCATGGCCTCAGATTTGGAGGTCCTGATTCTCATCCCTGCTGCTTCACAATCGACTTTTAACCGTGAGAGCTGAAGATCATGGCACAGTGGCACCAACAGGACCACACATCATCTACAAATAGCAGATGGAATGGAATATTTTCCATCAAACAGAATCCTGAGACCACCGAACTGGACTCCCTCCGCCCCCTGGCTGCACCGAGAAACTCTGTCCATGAAAGTCAGGAACAGAATTGGTGACAACAGGCAGACCTGGCAGAGTCCAACTCCCACGCTGAGGGGGTCCGACTTACTGCCAGCAATGCGGACCAAACTCTTGCACCGCTTGCATAGGGACCAAACAGCCGTAGCAATGGGCCTCCAATACCACACACGCAGAGCACCCCACACAATGTACCTTGAGGAACACAGTCTATGTTAAAATACAACAGTTAAATAAACCGGTGACTTGAATCCTTAAAATAGCAAACTGTAAACTAATCTCAACATATCATACATAGATTGACCTTTCAGCTGATAAAACAGCTAAATAAAACCTGAGTTTGTTAAAGGCTGACATGGAATAACCCAATAACAATCAGTCAACACTGTTTTTGCATGGCACTCATCTCAGTGTTTCTGCTTTTGTGTTAAATAATCTTTTGTAATGTCAGTACTGACCCTTATTTTAGTTATTCTCTTTTATGAGTTATTTGTCAGGTGTGTTTGCCTCCAGCTGTGCATATGTTTTAATTTTTTGTTAGATATTAATCTGAAGGTTTTTAATTTTTCCTGACATTCCGGACAGTTTTTTGCAGTAGTTTATATATTTGAATGCATTGAATGTATTTATCGTTTTTGTAGTTAAGAAATAACTATGTTTTATTGTGTGTGTGTGTGTGTGTGTGTTTCCACACCCCTGTAGCAGTACCAGTTTACTGACTCAGAGGCTGAGGTAATTTGGTGTTAAAGCAAACGTTTGAGTTGGACCTGCAGTGGTGATTTAGCTTGTGTCGTCTAACTCTGTCTGCGGCGCTATTTCAACTTATTATTTTAGTTCTTTAACTCCTGCTGTGCTCCAGCCTCAGTTTTGTATCTTTCATTGTAGAAAACCCTTGAATTAAGTGATTCAGCTCCTTTTAGGAAATGCTTTGCAACATTTTACCATTAATATAAAAAAGAAATAACAAATAGGTGCTTTTACTGACAGTGTGAGAATTATCTCCGTCAGTGTGTTTAATCTCAATAAACTAATTTAGCGAGTTCTTTCTGTAGTTTGTAGTCTTGGATCTTAGATGGTTTTTTTTTGTTTCTGTTTTTTTTTTTAGTTTTAACACCAAATTAAATTTTTTATTATTTTATCAGTGTCCTACTCAGTGTTTACATGTAGTTTGATGTGCTGTATTTTTATTTTTCTATCCCACTAGATCATCAGGCTTTGTGTATTAAGGTAGCTTATGAGAGCATTTCTTTCTTCTTCAGGGCTTCTTCGAAGATGAAGATGGTAAAGAGTACATCTACAAAGAACCCAAATTCACCCCTCTGTCTGAGATCTCCCAGAGGCTCCTGAAGCTGTACTCAGACAAGTTTGGGCAGGAGAACGTGAAGATGATTCAGGACTCAGGGAGGGTGAGATTTTAGGCGTTCACTATTTTGTAAAAACATTCAGTTTTAGAACTACTGATCACATTTAATAATTTGTATTCTCTCTAGATAAATCCCAAAGACCTGGACTCCAAGTACGCATACATCCAGGTGACGCATGTGACGCCGTACCTGGATGAGAAGGAGCTGGTGGACAGGAAGACAGACTTTGAAAGGAGCCACAACATTCGTCGATTTGTATTTGAGATGCCTTTCACAATATCTGGCAAGAAGCAGGGCGGCGTGGAGGAGCAGTGTAAACGCAGGACGATACTAACCAGTAAATTACCTTTTTTCACATTTATATAGTATCTGCAATATTGCAGGGGTTAGATTTGTTGCTTCTCAGCGAGAAGGTCGCAGGTTCGCCTCCTGGCCTGGTGCCTTTCTGGGTGGGGATTACATGCGAGGGTTTTCTTCGATATCCTTCCACCAATCATAATATGCATGTTAGGCTAATTGGTCATTTTAATTTTTAAGGAAAAAAGGGTAAACTATGTGGATGGATGGATAGTATCTAAAACTGTATTAAAGTATTGAAATCAGAGACATCTCCTTTGTCTTCTTCACATTGATGTGAAGGTTATTATCTTTGCACCAGCTCTCCAGGTGTTCCACCTCCTGCCTGTAGCTGGACTCGTCATTGTTTGTGATGCATAACACCACTGCTGTATCGTCTGCAAACTTTACAATATGACAGTCTGGATGGGTAGCTGCACAATCATATGTGAGCAGAGTGAATAGGAGAGGGCTCAGCACATATCCCTGAGGAGAGCCAGTGCTGAGATTTATGGTGGAAGAGGAAAAGTTGTGTAGTAGTTAAAAAGCTCCATGGTGGCAGGGCTCTGGATGTGGACAAGCTCCACCCTTAGTTCATCAAGGCTCTGGATGTTGCAGTGCTGTCTTGATTGACCTGCCTTTGCAATGTTAGGTGGACATCGGGGACAGTGCCAGTGGATTGGCAGACTTGGGTGGTGGTTCCCCTCTTCAAGAAAAGGGTGACAGTAGAGTGTTCGCCAATTATAGGACCATCACTCTCCTTAGCCTCCCTGTTAAGGTCTATTCAGGGGTAGTGGAGAAGCAAGTCTGGTCATTGGTCGAACCTCGGATTCAGGAGGAACAATGCGGGTTCTGTCCTGACCGTGGAACACTAGCTTTTTGCCTTCACCAGGGTAGAGGGGTCATTGAAGTTTGCCCATCCAGTCTTCATGTTTTGTGGACTTGGAGAAGGCGTCTTGGAGAAAACTTGTAAAAGCTCTCCGTTTACCGGTCAGTCTACAACTCTACATTCTTACTGGCCACAAATTCTGGATAGTGACCGAAACAACAAGATTGTGGATTTCACATTAGCAGTTCAGCTGTTGCGTAACACAGCAGAAGTGTTTCTGATCAGGCATGAAAGGTCTTGATTAGCTTTTGAACATGTCAGCTGTTTATTATGGACATTTCCTAATTCTAATCATAGCTGTATTGTTTTATGATGTCAAATTATACAAAAGTTCAACCTTATCTCCTTATCTGTATCGTGTGGGAACTTTATTACGAGGTACAGTCAGCAGGAAAGTGAAAACTGAGCTGTAAAGATGAAGGTCTGAGCTCCTCACGTGTGTTTTTGTTGTTCGCTTCCTGCAGCCACACACTGTTTCCCCTACGTGAAGAAACGTATCGCGGTGATGTACCAACACCACACTGATCTGAGCCCCATCGAGGTGGCCATCGATGAGATGAGCAAGAAAGTGGCAGAAATCAAACAGCTCTGCTCCTCCAGCGAGGTGGACATGATCCGCCTGCAGCTCAAACTGCAGGGCAGCATCAGTGTCCAGGTGCCTGCTGTGGATCAACACATGCACACAAACCCTCACATCTTATGAAATCAGTACATTGAGGAAACGTGACTTTCTCCCTCCGCTCAGGTAAACGCAGGACCTCTTGCATATGCAAGAGCTTTTCTGGACGACACGTGTCCCAAGAAGTATCCTGAGAACAAGGTCAAACAGCTGAAAGAGGTCTTCAGGTGAGATGTTAGGCTTTTTAAAGGAGTAATTGTGTAAATATTAATTTCTGGTTTATGGTTTCTTCTGCATGTTTTTTGTACTGTAACTACTTCAGAATACTTTCAACTATTTTATAAAAATATTTACCTCATTCAGATCATTACTGTTATGACTTTTGCTTAGACTAACAATAAAACTGAACCATTTACCTTTCTAATCTAATTTAATATCAAAAATGTATTTTACCTAGTTGCTCATTTTTGCTTTTAGCGACTGTTGTACTTTTTATAGCTTACTAATACTGTTCTAATACTTTTCTCTTTAGCTGCTGTTCTGCTGTTTAAAGCTTTTAGATACTATTCGAACAATTTTAGCTTTTAGATTCAGTTTTATTATTTTAGCTTTAGCTACTTTTCTGCTGGTTATAGCTGTAAGCTATTTTTCTAACAATTTAGCCTTTTAGGATTTTTTTTCTGGTTATAACTGTTTATTATTTTAGCTTTGGCTACTGTTCTGCTGGTTATAGCTGTAAGCTATTTTTCTAATCATTTAACCTTTTAGTTATTTTTTTCTGGTTATAGCTGTTTATTATTTTAGCTTTAGCTACTGTTCTGCTG
>NC_056510.1:20974958-20976867 GCF_014905685.2 Nematolebias whitei
TACTGTTCTGCTGGTTATAGCTGTAAGCTATTTTTCTAATAATTTAGTCTTTTAATTACTTTTTTGCTGGTTATAGCTTTTAGCTACTGTGTAAACAATTTTAGCTTTTATCTACTTTTCAAATAATTTCAGCTTTCATTTAATTTTCTACTGGTAATAGCCTTTAGCTTCTGTTTTAATAATTTTAGCAACTGTTTTGCTAGTTAATGCTTAATACTGTTCTAATAATTTTAGTTTTAGCTACTGTTCTGCTGGTTATAGCTTTAAGCTACTTTTATAATAATGTTGGTTTTAGCTACTGTTCTGCTAGTTTTATATTTAGCTACTGTTTTAACATTTAGTTTTTAGCTGCTGTTCTAATAGTTTGTTATTTGCTACAGAGCTGCTAATTTTAGCTTTTTGTTCTGATTGTTTTAACTTTACCAGCTCAGTTTTAGCTTCTTCAACAATTTTTAACAGTTATTTAGCACTCAGCAGTCATACTGCGTTTTCTCAGAAAACGTAGTTTCTCATGAACACGGTTTCTGTAAGCAGGCATTTTGTGGAGGCCTGTGGCCACGGCTTGGGAATCAACGAGCGACTGATCAAAGAGGACCAACAGGAGTACCACGACGAGATGAAGGCAAACTACAGAGACCTAACCAGAGAGCTGTCCATCATCATGCACGAGCACGTGAGTTAAGCTCTTGGAGCATGCCAGTGTTCCTCCTTTAAATGAAGCAGGCTGTGGCAAGTAAAGCAATCAGAGTGCCATTTGTAATGTTTTATAAAGTGATCAAACGCTCTCTGATGACGACATTCTCTGTTTCTCCTTCGTGCTGACGTGCAGATCTGATGGTAACGCAATAAAAAGAGGGAGTTGTAAATTGTTGGTTAAACCAGACAAAGGCTAGCAGAAATTTGCAGAATTAATGAATAAAACTACCAGTGTTTGTGCAGTTATAATGAAACTAACATCCACCTGTTGACCTTAAAGCATTGCAGAGAAAAATATCTGATTAGATAATAAATAGCTTATTTTTACACCACTGAAATAAAGAGGAAATCGTCAACACTTAAATTGATCTTCCGCACGAAACACCCATTATTGTCCATATTACACTTTATTGGACTTGAACTGGTAAAAATTCACGTTTTTCATTGCTTGATCTGCTCATTTCGTTATTAAAATCAGTGTCTAGTTTTGGCCCACTAACAGTGGAATCACACTAAAAATATTCAGCTCCCTGCAGCACAAAAAACATATTCCTGGATAAATATCAGATTTTTTTTAAAATAAAAAACGTATTCAATCAGATATGAAAGCGTTAAAGGTCCATACTGAAACCTTTTTTCTCCTCTGCAGTGCATCGGCTGGTTCAATCAACAGTCAAGCTTTAGCTTATTTCTCTTGCTTTGTTGACACTTTTTCCTGCATGTTCTTACAGAATGTTTGTACGCATGTACAGTATGTTCATGTGTAGGAATTTGCATTTGTGTGTGTGAAATGTCTATATTTGCATCTGAATGTCTGTTCTTTAAAAGGATGGTTTTTGAAAAAAATGTGACTTCTTTATTTTTTTTTTATTTGGAAATGCATGAAGAGAAATACCCCAATGAGTGATTTCAGTACAAAAAAATGTGCTGTTTGTAATGAAAACGTGTAAAATCCTCCCATTGGATCCAGATCATATCCACCCCCCACCAGGCTTTAAACAGCAAATTCACAAATGCAGTCAGTTTATGAAAACTCTCATTTTAAACCTTTGCACTGCCAATACTTTTGCTTTAGACCATTATTTACTTAATTTAACTCATTTGAGACACAAATATTTTAGCAGCATCTAAAATATCAGATTCAAGCAGTGGTTTTTTTGTCCCTTCATTAGAGAAAGAAAATATGTCTGCCCCTCACCCTGTACCAAAAAAA
>NC_056510.1:20976967-20980320 GCF_014905685.2 Nematolebias whitei
TAAATGTGCGGTCAATGACAGGCAAAGGTAGAGAGCTGGCTGACATGATGCAGAGAAGAAAGGTAGATGTTTTATGTGGCCAAGAGACCAAGTTGAATGGCAGCATGGCTCGCAACTTTGGAGCAGGGTTCAAACTGTTTTATCATGGTGTGGATAGAAAGAGGAATGGATTTGTAGTAGTGGTGAAGAGAGTGTCAAATAGGGTGATGTGCTTGAAGGTAGAAGGTAGAAGTAGAAGGTCTGATGCTAAATATCGTCAGTGGTTATGCTCCACAGGTTGGATGTGATGGGGAGGAGAAAGATACATTTTGGAAAGATCTGGATGAAGTGATAGAGAGTATTCCCAGGGAGGAAAGAGTGGTGATCGGACAACATCCCAGTGGCTTTTAAACCCCAAAATACATTACGGCAAAGACTGGTTCATCCCAAAGATCCAGTCCCCCGGCACAAACAGAGTAATATTGCGTATGCTGTTCAGTGTCAGGAGGGCTGTGATCAGTCTTACATCGGGGAAACTAAACAGCCACTGGCCAAAAGGATGGACCAGCACAGAAGATCAACATCATCAGGCCAGGACTCTGCGGTCTACACTCATCTCCAGGCCAGCGGTCATTCTTTCAGGGATCAAGATGTTCACATCCTTGATAGAGAGGAACAATGGTTTGAGAGAGGAGTAAAGGAGGCCATCTTTGTGAAAAAAAAAAAAAACACGTCCATCATTAAACAGGGGTGGAGGCCTCCGTGTTCAACTGTCCCCCTCTTACAATGCTGTGATTGCTAGTATCACTCAGCCCCCTGTGAATAGTAAACAGCCATCAGTGTGCTAATGATCCATTGTTAGACTGATGGTCCTTCTTGATCATGTGAGCAGCTGGTTTTGGTTGTCAGCAGCAAAACTGGTTGATCCACTCTGAGAAGGTACTATTTATAACACTGAGCTGAATACAGCACCTCAGACTGAAGAAGTCTTTCGAATGAAAGACGAAACTTTTCTACAATGTTTTTGTTGTTGTTTTGCTTTGTTTTGTTTTTTGAATGTCCAGAGGACCAGATTTAACTTTTTTTTTTTTTTTTTCTACCTGGATTATTGAGCATGCATCAGGATACTATGACAAAGTAAAACCTGAAAATGAAATGATCAGACTGTAATGCATATTATATTTCTACACTGTTTTTACGACACTACGACACACTTTGACACAAACACATAATTTTTATATTACCGTATTTATTTAATGTTAGTCCTGTGAACATGCACTCAGATGCTGCCCTATGAAATCAAAGTTCATGCTCAATAATCCACGTAAAGGTTCGAAACGTTTCAACACAAAACAGAAACCGTACAGAGGACCTGACTTAACTTTATTGCTCTATGAAATGTTTTTGTAAATAGCTGGACGGTGCGGCGATTACACACAGCTTCAGCTAGCTTCAGCTACCTATTTGCCACTTGTACTTACCAGGAGTAACTCTGGAATCAGCCTCGTTATTGCTGGTTTCGGACGTCAAAGTGGAAGGTTTATTGCTCCATAGAGGTTCTTCTAAAGATGCCTCTGTACTCTGTAACTTCAGGGAACGCTGGTTTATAAAAACATTCAAAAAGTGTAGCTTGTTTTCTCTTCATATTGACTAAACATTGAAAATAATCTAACTGTTGCTGCGAATGTTTCTGCTCCCGCTGCTACTTCCCCAGCCAATCACAGGAGCAGCTGAATAACAAACCAATCAGAGCAGAGCTGTGGAGGCGCTCGGCCAATGGCTGTGAGCCTCACAGGAGGCACCGAGCTCTTACCCACCTGGAGCAACATGGAAGCACTGTGAGGATCATGTTCTTTGATTTCTCCAGTGCTTTCAACACCATCCAGCCAGGACTTCTCAGGGACAAGCTGGAGCTATCAGGAGTGGATCACCACATGTCCCAGTGGATACTGGATTCCCTCACTGGACGCACACAGTATGTGAGGACACAGGTTTGTTTAAGTAAAACTGTGTTTTGTCCCGATGTGAAGAACAAACTCCATGCTGCATTTGCAAACTCTGCTGCTCCAACAGAACCGGACCTTCAACTCTCCACCAGCTTGCTTTTGACCCGCCTTCCTGTTGGTAATTGGTCAAGACAACGCGAGCTTCAATGCGATTGGATGTAATCCTTGTTGAGGCGGACCCTGTCTCGCTCTCAAGCTGGAAAGACGGCCCTCGGCCAGAGTGATCTGTGTGTGTGTGTGTGTTCATAGACGCTGATGACATATATGCGTGTGTGTATGTATATATGTATACACATATAGTATATGTGCCTATCAGCTTTGCAAGGTGCTGGCCGACATCTTTAATTCCTCACTCATCTAACAACAGTTCCCACCTGCCTGAAAACTGCAACCATCATCCCAGTCCCAAAGAGCCTTAGGGTGACTGGTCTTAATGACCATCAGCCAGTAGCCCTCACCCCGATAGTTGCTAAATGCTTCAAAAGACTGGTCATGACCCATATCAAAACAAACATCAACGAGGACCCTCACCAGTACACATACCGTGAGAATTGATCAACAGAAGATGCCTTCTCTTCTGTGGTCCACACTGCTCTCACCCACCTGGAGCTGAAGGACTCTTATTTTACGTATGCTCTTTGTGGACTTCACGTCTTCCTTCAACACCATGATCCCCAAAACCCTGATGGACAAACTATTCACACTAGGACTAAGACCTTCCATTTGCAACTGGGTCCTGGACTTCTTAACAAACAGATCACAGTCTGTGAGGCTCCACAACTTCTCCTCCATAACCCTCAGCACTGGCTCCCCTCAGGGCTGTGTACTGAGCCGTCTCCTGCTCACTCTGCTCACGTATTGTGCACCTACCCATCCAGGCTGTCATATTGTAAAGTTTGCAGATGATACAGCGGTGGTTGGATGCATCACAAACAATGATGAGTCCAGCTACAGGCAGGAAGTGGAACAGCTGGAGAGCTGGTGTAGGAAGAACAACCTTTACATCAATGTGAAGAAGACAAAGGAGATAGCCGTGGAATTCAGACGGAACAATGAATATTCATGAATCTCTAACCACGATAATCACTGTGGAAAAAAATCACATCATGTTGCTGCTGATTTATTTCATGTTGCTGTGTTAATTCGTGCTCATCTGCTCACACAGACATGTTCGTGCTGCTGTTCGGCGTATTGTTTTTTTGCTACTATTGCCTAGCGTATTTTTAGTTAACGTTTTTCTTAGTTCATATCTTAGATCTTATTACTGTTTTTCTTTTACTATTTATACTTTTGTTGGATGTAACTGGGACCCTGTGTACATAATTTCATTCCACCACATGTACCACATGTGGCGCATATGACAAATAA
>NC_056510.1:20980420-20986994 GCF_014905685.2 Nematolebias whitei
TGTGGATATCCTAACTGGGCCTTCCTGAAAGCAGAGAAGAAACCCAAACAGGACTCCAGTCAGCCAACAGGTGAAAAGGAGGAACCGAGACCCAGACCAGTGGTCATTCCATATGTTGAGGGAGTATCAGAGAAACTGAGACGTTTATTTTCTAAACATAATGTCCCAGTGGCTTTTAAACCCCAAAATACATTACGGCAAAGACTGGTTCATCCCAAAGATCCAGTCCCCCGGCACAAACAGAGCAATGTTGTGTATGCTGTTCAGTGTCAGGAGGGCTGTGATCAGTCTTACATCGGGGAAACTAAACAGCCACTGGGCAAAAGGATGGCCCAGCACAGAAGATCAACATCATCAGGCCAGGACTCTGCGGTCTACACTCATCTCCAGGCCAGCGGTCACTCTTTCAGGGATGAAGATGTTCACATCCTGGACAGAGAGGAACAATGGTTTGAGAGAGGAGTAAAGGAGGCCATCTTTGTGAAAAGAAACCGTCCATCATTAAACAGGGGTGGAGGCCTCCGGGTTCAACTGTCCCCCTCTTACAATGCTGTGATTGCTAGTATCACTCAGCCCTCTGTGAACAGTAAACAGCCATCAGTGTGCTAATGATCCATTGTTATGCTGATGGTCCTTCTTGAGCATGTGATCAGCTGGTTTTGGTTGTCAGCAGCAAAACTGGTTGATCCACCCTGAGACGGTGCTATTTAAGAGACTGAGCTGAATACAGCTCCTCAGACTGAGGAAGTCTCTCGGATGAGAGACGAAACGTTTCTACATTTTTTTGTTGATTTGCTTTGTTTTGTTTTTTGAATGTCCAGAGGACCAGATTTAACTTTTTTAGATTCCTGACACATATTTGCAATTCTATGACACTGATACAGTTGTTTATTGTTTAGCTAAAACAGTTGCAATTTCCAACTTTTCCAGGTATTACAGTCTTCATTTGACACCATTCAGTCAGACTTATTTAATCTCAAAGTCGTGCTAAATGTGAATAAAACCAAAGGGATGTTGTTTTCAAACAGAAAGTTGGTACCAGCAGTCCTTCCTTCAATCTTATCTATGAATGGTGTTCCTTCTGTATTTGTAAATTCTTGCAAATACTTGGGAATCTTGGTCGATGCACAGCTCTCTTTTAAGCCTCATGTCGAAAACTTGATAAAGAAACTGATATTAAAATTAGTATCATTTTCAGAAATAGATCTTGCTTAACTCTGAATGCTAGGAAACACCAAGTAGCTGCTACTTTCCTTCTGGCCATTGACTATAGATGACATTATTTGGATGCTCCTGCAAGCACCTTAAAGATGTTGGATGCTGTCTATGACGCGTTAAAATTCATAACTGGCTGTAACTACCAAAGCCATTACTGCACTCTGTACTCATTGGTCAACTGGTCATCATTAACTTCATGCAGGCTGTCACACTGGTACATTTTAATCTATAAATCACTCCTTGGTCTGTTGCCTTCATATATATATATCTCCTCCTACATGCCTCCGTCTACGTGTGGGGGGACGGTTCTGACTGTTGTTAGTGCTTATGCACCAAACGGCAGTTCAGATTATCCACACTTTTTGGAGTCCTTGGAGGGGGTACTGGAAAGTGCACCTCCTAGGGACTCCCTTGTTCTGCTGGGGGACTTCAATGCTCACATGGGCAATGACAGTGAGACCTGGAGGGGTGTGGTTGGTAGGAACGGCCCCCCGATCTGTACCCGAGTGGTGTTCTGTTGTTGGACTTCTGTGCTCGTCATGGATTGTCCATAACGAACACCGTGTTCAAGCATAAGGGTGTCCATATGTGCTCTTGGTACCAAGACACCCTAGGCCGCAGTTCGATGATCAACTTTGTCATCGTCTCTTCTGATCTGTGGCCACATGTGTTGGACACTCGGGTGAAGAGAGGGGCGGAGCTCTCTACTGATCACTACCAGGTGGTGAGTTTGCTTCGATGGTGGGGGAGGATGCCAGTCAGACTTGGCAGACCCAAAAGTATTGTGAGGGTTTGCTGGGAACGTCTGGCAGAGCCTCCTGTGAGACAGAGCTTTAACTCCCACCTCCAGGGGAACTTCGAACATGTTCCAGGGGAGGTGGGGGACATTGAGTCCGAGTGGGCCATGTTCCGTGCCTCTATTGTCGAGGCGGCTTACAGGAGCTGCGGCCGCAAGGTTGTCGGTGCCTGTCGCAGTGGCAACCCTCGAACCCGGTGGTGGACACCATCGATGAGGGATTTTTTCAGGCTGAAGAAGGAGTCCTATCAGGCCTTTTTGGCCTGTGGGACCATGGAAACAGCTGATGGGTACCGGCAGTCCAAGCAACATGTTGCTCGGGTGGTCGCTGAGGCAAAAACTCGGGCATGGGAGGAGTTCAGAGAAGCCATGGAGAATGACTTCCGCACAGCTACGAGGCGATTCTGGTCCATCATTCGGCGTCTCGGTGGGGGGGGGGGGTGTCGAGTGGTACACCACCAACACTGTTTATAGTGGGGGTGGTGTGCTGCTGACCTCAGCTCGGTATGTCGTGGGTCAGTGGGCAGAATACTTTGAAGACCTCCTCAATCCCACCGGTACGTCTTCCACTGAGGAAACGGAGCCTGGGGACTCTGGGTCGGGCCCTCCAATCTCTGGTGCTGAGGTCACTGAGGTTGTTAAAAAGCTCTTCGGTGGCAGGGCCCCAGGGGTGGATGAGATTCGCCCAGAGTTCCTTAAGGCTCTGGATGTTGTAGGGTTGTGTTGGCTTACGTGACTCTGCAATATTGCGTGGACATCGGGGGAAGTTCCCCTGGATTGGCAGACCGGGGTGGTGGTCCCCCTATTCAAAAAGGGGGACTGTGAGTGTGTTCCAAATACAGGGGGATCAAGCTCTTAAGTCTCCCTGGTAAGGTCTATTCAGGGGTTCTGGAAAGGAGGGTCTGTCGGATAGTCGAACCTCGGATTCAGGAGGAGCAGTGCGGAAAGTCCTGGTCGTCCTGGTCATGGAACACTGGACCAGCTCTACACTCTCAGCAGGATCCTGGAGGGTGCGTGGGAGTTTGCCCAACCGGTCTACATGTGGTTTGTGGACTTGGAGAAGACGTTCGACCGTGTCCCTCGGGGAACCCTGTTGGGGGTACTCTGAGAGTATGGGGTACCGGGCCCTTTAATACGGGCTATTAAGTCCCTGTATGACCAGTGTCAGAGCCTGGTCCGCATTGCCGGCAGTAAGTTGGGCTTATTCCCGGTGAGAGTTGGACTCCACGAAGGTTGCCCTTTGTCACCGATTCTGTTCATAACTTTTATGGACAGAATTTCTAGGTGCAGCCAAGGTGTTGAAGGGATCCCTTTTCGTGGCCTTAGGATTGCATCTCTGATTTTTGCAGATGATGTGGTCCTGTTGGCTTCATCAGATTGTGATCTACAGCTTTCACTGGAGCGGTTTGCAGCCGAGTGCGACACGACCGGGATGAAGATCATTTCCTCCAAATCCGAGGCCATGGTCTTGAGCCGGAAAAGGGTAGAGTGCCCTCTCCAGGTCAGGGAGAAGGCCCTGCCCCAAGTGGAGGAGTTCAAGTATCTTGGGGTCTTGTTCACAAATGAGGGGAAAATGGAACGTGAGATTGATAGGCGGATAGGTGCAGCATCTGCAGTGAAGCGGGCGCTGTACAGGTCTGTCGTGGTGAAGAGAGAGCTGAGTCAAAAGGCGAAGCTCTCAATTTACCGATCGATCTACGTTCCTACCCTCATCTATGGTCATGAGCTTTGGGTTGTGACCGAAAGAATGAGATCTCGGATGCAAGCGGCCGAAATCAGTTTTCTCCGCAGGGTGTCTGGGCTCTCCCTTAGAGACAGGGTGAGAAGCTCGATCATCCGGGAGGGACTCAGAGTAGAGCCGCTGCTTCTCCACATCGAGAGGAGCCAGTTGAGGTGGCTCGGGCATCTGGTTAGGATGCCTCCTGGACGCCTCCCTGGTGAGGTGTTCCGGACACGTCCCACCGGGAGGAGACCCAGGGCATGACCCAGGACACGCTGGAGGGACTATGTTTTTCGGCTGGCCTGGGAACGCCTCGGGATTCCCCCGGAGGAGCTGGACCAAGTGGCTGGGGAGAGGGAAGTCTGGGCCTCCCTACTTAGGCTACTACCCCCGCGACCCGACCCTGGACAAGCAGAAGAAAATGAATGGATGGATGGATTTTTTGTTGAATCTATGGCAAACACCAAAGACATTTGGGCACAAAAAATGGTATTTTAACACTTTAAGGGTTCTAAAGAGCAAAAATCTTGACATGCAATATATGATCAGCTGAAGGATGATGCGTCACTCAGGTTCTGTTTTTGGATTTTTAAAATACATAAATTTCAGATATCATCTTTAGTTCAACTTGTCCTCATCCACCTTTTTAGGTACGCACATACACCATGAATGGAAAATAAGAAAACATTTTCTAAGTGCGTCCTCATATCTTAAAAATTTACGAAAACACTTTGAATTTACTGTATTTATTGTAAGAAGTTTAAAATATGCTTTATTTTAGGGACAATTTTTGTTATTTTTGTTACTTGTTAAATTTGCACACATGAAAAACCCAAAATGACCTTTTGCTGTATTTCTTTACAGTAGTTGACCATGGGTTATCATCTTCCCTCATTTTGTTTCAATATTGATGGGTCAGACTGAGATCAATTTTAACTTATTTTTATTTTATTCTGCATATATATGAATAATTTTAACTATACACTATGTTCTCAGATTCAGGTAAGTACCAAAAAAGAAATTTTCACCATGGAGGGCTTTTATAAAAGGAATCGCTTGTTTGAACTTATCAACCTCTATAAATATTCAAACCATTATTATAAATATGCTTCTATAAAAAGTTATTTTTTAATTTTGCTATAACATTAATGGTTTCCTTATTCACATACAGTTATAAAAGAATTAAAAGCCTTTTGACTAATTTAAGTGTTACACCTTGCATGGACATTAACAGAAATAGTTTGTGTTAACACATATAGTGTGGCTTTTGTTTTCTATAAGCACTTAGCGATAAACAAAAAATACATTTTTGATCAGAATGGGAGTTTGACAAATTGAAACAACCAACAAGGCTGCAATGTAAATTAAACAAAGTTATTTTTATTTTTTGCTCACTCAAGTTAGGGGAGTAACAATATTTTTAAAAAAGTGATTATTTCCTAGTTTCATATAATATGTTTTTGCTTTCTGGAGATACAGGTACTGCAATAAAAAGAAGAAAAAAGAAACCCTCAGATGAATGAAAGAAGATACCTTCTAAACAATAGAAAATCCAGCTTTCTCATCTTTAACTTCACACTGATCCACCTTAAAACAAGGGCACAGCCAGAATGTTGTCAAACGGGTGGCCAGATGGGGGCAACAGATAAACACTGGGGTGGTACACCAAAAAGAAATGCTATAACAGAGTGCTATGAGGTGTGCTATGCTGTTGGGCTAATAGAAAAAAATACAGTAATACAATACGGAACTGAGGTGTAACCCCCTACAATAAAGAACTTGTCAGAAGTAAACCCCTTCCAAACCACCACCTCCACTTTGATAGCAACGGTCCTTTAAAAATGGAAAGTCAAAACTCACAATTCACTTTAATTCTTAATTTTAATTTTAAGTTGTAATTCTTCTATGCTTTTTTAAAAACTATTTTTGATCATTATTTGTTTATAACAAAAGTTCAAAACGTTAATTTTCCTTATTTGTCACAACATTGGTCTTTAAAAACTTTGGAATGTGCCACCAAAACATCTGTATTGCCATCGTCCTTGTTTGTCATTACGGTACATCAAGATTTATTTCAGCCGTGCGATGATTCGAAACCCTGCAGTTCAAAGCACAACTTACAACAAATGTTTGACGCGTTTTAATGATGTGTATTTCTTGTTGCCACATGGGCAATAAAATTCAACATAGCTTGCATAATATATGAAAATTGGGAGTATAATTTACATTTCTCCACTTTTGCCTCCGTGGTGTTGCACCTTGACTACTATACAAAAGACTTCCAAAATCCAACATGAGAAATTTCAGATATTTAGTAGATTTTAATTTTATTCTGTGTAGCTCTATTATTTTTCTATCTTTTAAGAAAAGCAGAAGTGTCAAAACAAAAATACTGTAAATATATGATAATTTTAAATGAACATGAGGAAGAAATTAAAAGCAGGCTGTTGAGCTGAATGGGCCTTGGCCCAGCCTGGCTCCCCCATAGCAACAACCCTGGTTCCCAAAGAAAGACAACAAACAAAACCAAAAAGACCTTGAACTTACTAGAAATAATTTCAGTATTTTATTTGGCTGTTATAAGCATTCATTCTTCATGTGCCTCATGTCAAGAGGACAACTTGAAAACAGTATAGCTTGATTTTAAAAAATATATATTATTATTACATTTTTATTAGCATCGTTTGCTTGTTTTTCCCGGCTTCTAAAGTCATTGTTAGGCAGTCTAGATATTTTTAACTAGTTTTTTTGTAATACTAATTTAGCTAGGATCTAAGATTCACCAAAATACACAAAAACAAACCAAGAAAAATAAATTAGTTGTCCTATTTCTACTTTCA
>NC_056510.1:20987094-20992946 GCF_014905685.2 Nematolebias whitei
AAAAAAAAAAAAAAAAAAAAAAAAAAAAAAAAAAAAAAAAAAAAAAATATATTTTTTTTTTATCAGCCATGCAGGTTTTATGGTTTTAATTAGAGCTAAGTGAAAAAAAAGCATCTGAAAATACAATAAACATATTTTTTGAACCACCCCTCTACTTAAACTTGTAACACAACAATTTAAAGAAAATTCTTCCACAGAAAAAATTTAAAGCCAATGAACAAAGCGTTTATGGTATCTTTAGACTCAAGTAGAATTAAAACAATCCTTTCAATGCATTTGACTCTGCAGCAGAATGAGACATGGGTCTGTGTAATTCCTGGAGTAAACTGACAAAAGAAACATTGAAGCTTAAAAAAATACGGTTTAATGCAAACTGATCTAAGATGGACTAAATGAGATCCAAGTTCATGCATTAAAAATAACACGTTTGAGATGCTTGTTTATGTCCCATTTCTAGCTTATCGTGGCAAAATGTTTAAAATGTTGATTTAAAGAAAAACAAAACTCAGAAAGTGTTTAACAATCCATCCTGGAAATGCTAGTGTGAATATTGGATTTACAGAGGTTTCAAATGTTTAGGGAAATATTTAATAATATGTGGTTATTTTTATTTATTGTCCTTGGCAAACATTGAAATGGCTAAAACTCAATTAGTCTGACAGATATTTAGCTAAATCTTGGTGGTGTAGTAGCTGACAGTCATCCTCAACACCTAATATAAGCATCAAAATATGCGTGGATACAAACAAATACAATAATTCCAGTTATGTTAGTGCAGAAAGGTAAACACATACCATATTTTTCGGACTATAAGGTGCATCGGATTATAACGTGCATTAAATGAAACAAAACAGTCAAATAAGTCAAAGTTTATTCAACTCATTCACAATAACCACATACAATTAGTTCGAGGTCAGTAAGCACAACCAGAATTAATACATAAGGTGCACCTGATTATAAGGCTCACTGTCGATTTTTGAGAAAACTAAAGGATTTTAAGTGCGCCTTATAGTCCAAAAAATACGATAGCTTCGTTTTACATTTCTCTTATGAGCACATTTGTCTAATTCTCTTAGTTCTAAATGCCATATTTCAATCATAAATTTGCTTTATCAACAAAATACTTACCTGCTGCAAAAAAAAAACTCATACCCAAATTTCCACAAATCAGAGAAGCTAGATTTTTGCTTTTTGTCGATGTGTGAGCTATTACACAAAAAAAAAAAAAAAAAAAAACATTTTAATTGATTTTGAAATAAATGAAACGTTCAAAATCCCTACGCTGATGTGTGGATTCACTTTTCTGAGCAGTCTCTGATCAACTAGGCAGCAAAACGCAGAAAACATTTTTCACACCCCAAATCGGAAAAGTCATTTAATTAAGGCACCACCGGAAAAGAAGTTTGACTTTAGTTGTGTTAAGAACAAGTGAGAATTAAAATGTTACAATGCTTCCAGTAAAGTGTTAGTGCAAAACACACAGCTTAGTTTTACATTTCTCTTATGAGTAAATTGTTAAAATATCTAAGCACACTCTTGCCTATTTTATTTGCAGACTAACATTTTCCATCCTCATGTGGCTAGTTATTCAAGCTTCTCCAAGCCTCTGTAAAATATTCTAAACTGGATGCATTGTTCGTGCACATTCTCCAATACGCCTGGCTCAGAGAGGACGATTGTTGTGGTTTGCCTTTAATTGCACCATCTGTACCAGACCCATTGGGATGCTGCAGCCTCAGCCTCACACACACACAAGCACACACAAGCACAAAGCCCGAGTGGATAACTTCTACCCAGACCCTGAGCAGAACTGCTTTTGCAGCAGTGCACTTCATTAAAGAGAAGAATACAGTACAGAGGAACCGTGGGCTTCAGGTTACGTAATCAGACCTCTGCAGCAGATGAATCATGAATCAGTGCGCCGGAGCCGACTGCTACATTTACTTAAAGGATGTTTCCATCACGGGCGTGTCATCTGGAATCTGTTCGCCGATACCTCTGCTCCATTCCAAACCAATTAGCACTTGATGGTCTACGTGAAGGTGGTTTCCACTCCACTGAAAACTAATCTAAATAGTCAGAACTTTGCCAACCAGCAGATCTTTGAGTTCAAATGCCAAAGATTTCAAAGTGAAACTCTCACACTGGCAGCCGCATGTGTTGAAGATAAAGGCTGTTTTTTCTTTAAACTATAAACATATTTTAAAGGATTTTTTCGAATACTTCTATTATTTTTACTTTTACTTACATCATGTGATTGTTTGAATGTTTAAAGGGCTATTAGATACAACAACTACTAAAATAATTTATAGAAAAAAAAACATAGGAATATTATAAAGAAGTTCTAAAAAGTGTATTTCCCCCATAAATCATTTTGTTTATAATGTTGACAACATATGTAACTACCGTATAGAGAATGAATATCACCTGTCTCCTTGCATGGGGAAGACACACTGTTGGGGGGGGAGTCTGGGGGTCCTCCCCCAGAAAAATTTGAATTAAATAGATACCATTTCCTACATTTTGGTGTATTTAACGGGTTGCTAAACATCTACATTTACCTACATAAATAAACACTTGATTCAATAACTATTTTAGAGTTAATGGCACAAGAAGAAGTAGCGCTAAGCTAGAGGCGTGCAATTGATGCGTTAGCTAGGATGCTACAGCTGTAGCACTCTGCTTTACATTACACAACCTAATAAACACTTTGTACAAATTCAGTTTAGTGTTAACTGATCATAACAAATGAAGACTAAACTATGTAACCAGAAGTTGCAACATATATCTACATACAGAGCACACAAAACAAATTAAAGCTAGCTTTAAGTATTAACCTTTAGCTAAGTTTAGTTTAGTTTGCAATATTAAAATACAGATCAAAGATATTAAGAAATAATAATAATAATAATAACAGTGCAGGAAGCAAAAGCCCAATTGACTTATATAAAGCCTCCACCCAATACATATAAATAATACAATACAAATAATACCATCCAAGAATACAGTCAATCGATTATAAATTTAGCAATACAGTCATATAGAAAAAAGAAAACACATCTACAAAGTATTAATGGAAATTTGAATAAAATATGTAATAATTCAATCATTTACTTTAACCATTAAGCATACAATGTAATTATGACAAAAGTGGAGGATTTACTTGCAGTTACCTTCGTACAGATGGACATGTGGTACTTCTTGTTCATCACTGTTGTATACAGCTGCTCATGAGGTCGGCCACATGCAGAGCTTTATCCATCTTCTTCATTTTTCCAGACTCAGTTTAGGTTTTGGAAATACAGTAAACTGTATTCCACTGTCTAAAGGAGGGCTATTCAATAAAACTGCTCAGGGGGCCACAATTTCTGAAAGCCAGCAGATCAGGGAGCGAACATCCAGTAATTAAAGTCTTTATGTAAATAAAGAGTCAGAGTCAGAGATTCTTTATTGTTGTTCCACCACACAGGGTCCCAGTTACATCCAACAATAAAAATGAAACAGGAAAACAATGATAACATCTAAGATATGAACTAAGAAAAACATCAACTAAAAATACACTAAGCACTAATAGCATAAAAACATTATGTCGAACAGAAGCACGGACATGAACATGTTGTCAACATCCTAAACAAAATGATTTATGGGGGAAATTAACTCTTTACAACCAACTATTACAATGATCTGTTACCTTTTAAATTACTTTATTTTGTTGCATTGAATCATGAATACAATAAACAGAATCCAAAATCAGAACTGCCTAAAAATAATAAAATTATATATTTATTTATTTTTATTTTTTAAGGGGAATGGTGGTGCAGAGGTTAGAGAAGGTGGGCGTGGGCTTGTGATCGTTGGATCAACTCTCGGTACCGACAACATCAAAATGTGAGCGGGATTGGTGAAGCACCCACACCTGCCTCCACCCTCATTTGCTCCACTCTGGGCCCTTGTGCAAGGCCCTTAACCCCCACCCATCTGCTCCCCAGGGCACCCTAGATAGCAGCCCTCTGCTCCACACAGAGGGTTGTGGTAGCTCGGTGGTCTGTAGTTGTGTCAGGAAGGGCATCTGGTGTAAAATTAATTGCCAAGTCTTCATGTGACTAAATTTGCTGTGGTGACCCCTGACGAAGGGTGCAGCTGAAAGAAGAAGAAGAAATATATATATATATATATATATATATATATATATATTTATATATATATATATATATATATATATATGTTAGGGATAGGACTGATCCGGTATCGGTAGCGGCCTTCGATACCAGCATTATTTACGTATCAGATTTTTTCGATCCAACCTGCAGAGATTTCCAATCCATGATGCATGTCTGTGTCTGTTGAAACGTCTCCACATGTGTTTCCCCGCCAGCTGCTCTGCACGTTGGCTTCAAACTTTGGAATGGATTTCCTGAATGGAGGCGTGTCTCATGAACCCAGAGTAATAAGACCCGCCTCACATTCAGGAAATCCATTTCATAGTTTGCAGCCAGCTGAAACGTGCGGTAGCACTGTGGCTAACGGCTAACCAACTTTTCATCTAAACATGTCCGCTGTGTGGAAGTATTTTACATTAGAAACACCACAAAACAAGACAGCAATGTACAATGTCTGCAGAGCCATAGCGCCACATTAAGGTAAATTAATGCGGTGCTAAAGTTAGTTTTACGTTGGACATTCGAGCTCTGTGGCTTCAGCGGGGCACTTGTCCTGCTCAAACCGAAGCAGGCAGCCTGACCCCGGCCAGCCGTGCCCAATCCGCCCCGCTCAGTCTGCCCATCTCGGAGGAGGGGCAGACTGAGCGCGGCTGACCGAAATCAGACTACTTGCTGATAGAACAAGAAGAAGACATCGCTGAAGCCACAGAGCTCAAATGTTTCCCGAGAAGTTGCTAAACTTAATTGCGACCGACCGCTATCAGTTGTAGAAAACAAAGGATTTCGTAACTTGATTGAATACTTGCAGCCAAGATATAGTTTACCCTCCAATTTATCAGTACAACAGTAGACAATCATAAAAAAGCATATGAATTGAAAATTACAAGAAAATTATATATATAAAAAATGAATCAAAAACAGCTACATTATAAAGCGATGTAAAATGCTAAAAACAGGAACATGTCTGTGTAAAATAACTTTAAACAAACACTCACATAAATGAATCACCTTAATATCCACTTAGAAATTAAAAAAAACAAAAATGTTTTGTGTTAGAATTTAATTCCAACTTTGAAACGTATCCAACATTAAGACAACTTAATTGCCTTTTTGGACATGCATGCATATATTTGTACAAATTGTACTTGCCCGTAGACAGGAGATTATTACAACCTCATACAAAATCAATAATGATGATGATATCAGAAAGGTATTGGTATCGGCCGATATCCAGATTTGGGGATCGGATCGGTAGTAAAAAAATGTGGATCAGTGCATCCCTAATATATATGTGTATATATATATATATATATATATATATCCATTATCTTTACCCGTTTATTCTATTTTCGGGTCACGGGGGTCGCCGGTGCCCATGTCCAGCAATCACTGTGCGAGGGGCGGGGTACACCCTGGACGGGTCGCAAGTCCATCACAGGGACACATACAGACAAACGAGACAAACAATCATTCACTCCCTCACTCACACCTAGGGACAATTTAGAGTTACCAATCAGCCTAACATGCATGTTTTTGGTCTGTGGGAGGAAACCGGAGTACCCGGAGAAAACCCACGCATGCACGGAGAGAACATGCAAACTCCACCCAGAGGGCCCCTGGACCGGGGTTTGAACCAGGGACCTGCTCGCTGAGAGGCAGCAGCTCTACCAGTTGCGCCACCGTGCTGCCCTA
>NC_056510.1:20993046-20997192 GCF_014905685.2 Nematolebias whitei
TATATATATGTGTATATACATATTAGGTGAACCCCTAATATATACAGTACGGCTGATTTATCGGCCCCTATTTCCTTAATTTTGGGAAATCGGCCGATACTTGCATGAAAAACGATTTTACCGATTTTTTTAGTGTTAACAACAATTGTCTAAACTTAATTTATATTTCAGAGCACAACGTCATGGCCAGTTAAAACAAGTTTGTATTGTTTCTAGGATAATGTTCTTCAATAAAATAAGATTGGAAAATTGAAGGTGCATTGTGACCTTGTAACACCTGACAGTGTCACTTATAAAACAAAATCGGTTTCAGCCAAAATCAGAATCGCCAGGTCAGACATTTTAGAAATTGGTGGTCAGCCAGAAAACTGCAATCGTGCACCCCAGTATATATGCTTTCTTAAAATGCATTCATGTATGTTTTGTAATAAATTTTGTGCCAATCAGTGATTAAAATGTTGTTTTTATAGGCAATAAAATAAAATGCTTTCTTAAGTTTTATTAAATTTAATTCAAATTTGTGGCTGATATTTGTTCAGACAAAGTGAAGGTAGAAACGGGTCTTTCAAAGAAGCATCTTTATCACCCTGCAGCTTCTGTTTTTTACTAGAAAACATAAAAAACATAAAAGCTTTTTATTCACAGCAGGGATGTTGTTATTGGTGGGCCTGGCTAAGCCAAAGCCCACCCACTCACTCTATGTCAGGTTATTTTTTTTGTTTTGTTTTGTTTGTTATTTTTAGCAATTAAATATGTATTAAAAAATAAAATACAATAAATGAAGCTGATAGGTTACATTAAAATAGAGAAAACCTTTCTAAATAAGTTAAATACTTGGCTGCATGAATGTCTGTATATAGTTTGATTATGTGTGAAATGGGTTTAAATGGAGCAGCACGGTGGCGCAACTGGTAGAGCTGCTGCCTCTCAGCGAGCAGGTCCCGGGTTAAAATCCCGGTCCGGGGGCCTTTCTGGGTGGAGTTTGCGTGTTCTCTCCGTGCATGCATGGGTTTTTTTCCAGGTACTCCGGTTTCCTCCCACAAACCAAAAACATTCATGTTAGGCTGATTAGTAACTATAAATTGTCCCTAGGTGTGAGTGAGAGATTGAATGGTTGTTTGTCTCTGTGTGGCCCTGTGATGGACCTGCGACCTGTCCAGGGTGTACCCCGCCCCTCGCACAGTGATTGCTGGACATGGGCACCGGCGACCCCCGTGACCCAAAATGGAAGAAGCAGGTAAAAGATAATGGATGGATGGGTTTAAATGTTTTATATCCAACAGGATTTATTGCACAAGTGATTTAAACAGTTTAATGGTTTTATTTTAAGAGCTTCACACATAAGTTTCTATAACATACAAACAAACTATTTCTCCGTTTTCAGTTTATTGTATGAGTTGTGTTGAGTTGTATTTTTTAGGATGTTTAATAAGCCCAGACATTATTTTCTGTCTTTATCACTGTTTCACACTAACTTTAATTTCTACAGGTTTGATGCACAAGTTTCATCATCTGTTTGTAACAACGTTCAGTGATCAGAAGACCACAAGAACAACCAAATAAAAAAAATTATAATTCATGCTTTTTAAGCTTGTATTAACAACATGGACGTCTGGTTTATACTGAAAAGTTATCTGAAAGTCATCGTGTTTATTTCATTACTAGATCAATTTCAATTTAAATTGAAAAAACTTAGACATAAACTTTAAGCGCTTCTACTAGAAATTCAAATACATTACTTTCTTTACGTTTCAGTCAGACGACATCACTGGTCCTTTATGGCGTGTATTCGTCCCATCATGACTAATGTGCTTGCTATTTACACAAAAAACCCAAAATACTTCAAAGGCATCCTCAAAAACAGGCCTGTCCTCTTCAGTATAAGTAATTACAGCCAGCCTTGATTGCATGTGAGGGGCATTTAGTCAGGTAAGCATCAGTGAGTAACTATATTAAGCCAATACATCTTGCATTGTAAAAACTACGCTCAGTAATGTCATGTTCCTAAGTTCTTTAACATGCTTTATTAGGCAGCCTCGAGGTGACCATTATCTATCAGCCTGCTCTGCACAGCTCCTAACTAGGACAATGTGGATCTCTTGTAATGCGCCATATGAAAAAAAAAATCCCTCCCCTAATCTATTTTTTTTCCTCCAGATAGACAAACCTTGATGCTGATTAATGGTAGTTAAACTCACAAGTACTCCGTCAGTGAGATTGCAAATAGATGGTAATGTATTAGAGTCATTAAATACGCATCATTCTTGTGGCATGAAATATGTTGACCCCAACCTGATTATATACATAATTAAAACTGCTTCAACAGCTCCTGAGCACAGAGCCGCGACGCAGAGCAAGAGCGAGCGGGTCGACAGGCAGTCATAATGATGCACGGCGGACACGTCACGTATTTTGGTCGTTTGTCATTTCCGCGCATTATTTCAGCGCATTTAAATTGCAACGGTTTATCATTCGGCGTTTGAGTGAGTGTGCAAGATAGTTTGTAAAATTCTAAAAATAATCAAATCTTTAAAAAGCTATATATAGTTAGAGCAAGTTGTGTCCATTTAACGACATCAAAAGCAGCAGTTTGCAGTCAAAAATGAATTACCAAACTCTGGTGTGTCACAGTGCAAACTCAGGCCTGATGCAGTAAGGTCTATACCACCTTGTCCTCTCACTGCAACACTGGGTCTTCTTGCTGTCATGATCAGGGAGCTGAGCAGCGACCCACAATGAGGCAAGATTGCTTGGACAGAAATCAATACCGCCACGGAATGGGAATCAGAAGGCATTGATAGCAGCGCCGAGTCCTTATCAGTGTCCAGGCTGCCCTAACAGGGCACAGCCAAGTGGAAAGCTATCCAGAAATCTGGACAGAGGCAGACTGAAAAAAGAAAACACCCCTCACAGCACTATCAACCTATCAAACACCATGTCGCTCCCATGCTGTAATCCATCTTCTCCAAAACAATTCATTTGTCCTCTCGTTTTTCCTTCCTCGTTACAGAAAGGAACTAAAGCTCCGCAGGCTGCGGGGAAGATCCACACCGACTTTGAGAGGGGCTTCATTATGGCAGAAGTAATGAAATTCCAGGATTTTAAAGAAGAAGGCAGCGAGAACGCTGTCAAGGTGAGCAGTTAGTGTGCCGGTGGAGATGAGGGGAAGTCTCCTGTGATCAGTGGAGCTGACAGTCGCCACACAGCTCCCACCGAAAACTCCTCTTCACCTTTACTCAGGGGAAGAAATTACTGCACACACTCCAGCACCACTCGTGACAAGCCGACTGATTCGTGCTCTAAACACTGCCATTGTGCTCCAGCTGTGCATATCTTTATCACAATGTGTCCTAACTGGCTGATGGTAGTTCTTTGCTTGTGTCTTGGCACAGTCGCTCAGAGGAAGCACTTCTTCACCTCACCAGGCATTTATCAGATCTATACAGCGCGCTGCTGGTTTACAGAGCTCTCCTTCGCCAAATCCCCAAGCCACTGGAAGCATGTGACAGTGATTTAAAGTGGCACGTTAAATAAAGTGTAAAATTCCTCAAATGGGGCCTGCTTCATGGTTGGGTGGTGCAGGAATATAATATGACTTGCATAGCTTAATTTTTTTACAGTGGTTAGTGTTTGTTTTGACCTTTTAGCTGAGCTGTGACTTGTTCATGTGCACACGTCTGTTAAATGCAATAACTCATTTTATAGGAAATTTGCACAGAACTACAGCTGGTTCTGCAAGCTGAAAGGGATAAGTCTGATCTTCTGAAATGGTGTTCCATGGAAAGTTTATGAACAATTAATTTCAAACACAGTAGATATCTTTTTGAACTACCTCAATATGGTTGATAATATGGTTGATTCTGACATGATTCATGAGGTAACCACTAGTCTGAGCAAGACAAATCCAGAGTTGATTGACAGTCATTGTAAAAAAAAAACAAAAAAAAACTCAACACTATTGCCATAAATTTCACATTTCACAGTTATTTATAGAGAATTCTATGGCTGTGTGTAGGCACTATATATATTATTTGCTTGTGTCTTGGCACAGTTGCTCAGAGGAAGCACTTCTTCACCTCACCAGGCATTTATCAGGCATTTATTATATATATATATATATATATATATATATATATATATATATAT
>NC_056510.1:20997292-21006390 GCF_014905685.2 Nematolebias whitei
GACACAGTAGTATAGTTTTTTAAATTTTGACTCTATAGCGCCCCCTACAATCTTGCAACAGTTATATCTCAATGATATATCATCCGATCTACACCAAATTTTTATGGCATAATGTGTGACCATGTCTAAACACATTGTTAGTGTTGTTTAAAATTTGACTCAAGTGCGCCCCCTAGATTATTCAAACTGTTATATCTCAGTGATATGTCATCCGATCTGGACCAGATTTTGGGTGCATCATTACTGAGAGCTGATGGACATTTTAGTTTTGCTGTTTAATATTTGACTCAAGGGCGCCCCCTAGATTATTCAAACTGTTATATCTCAGTGATGTGTCATCCGATCTGGACCAGATTTTTGGTGTGTGATTAGTGAGCACTTAAACACACAATGGTATTGTTGTTTTACTTTTGACTCAAGTGCGCCCCCTAGGTAAATCAAACTATTATAGCTCAGTGATATATTGTCCAATCTGCATCAGATTTTTGGTGCTTGACTAGTGAGGACTTATGGACGCAGTGGTGTTGTTGTTTAATATTTGACTCACGTGCGCCCCCTAGATAATTCAAACTGTTATATCTCAGTGATATATCGTCCGATCTGCACCAGATTTTTGGTGCTTGACTAGTGAGGACTTATGGACACAGTGGTGTTGTTGTTTAATATTTGACTCAAGTGCGCCCCCTACATTATTACAATAGGTACATATGCGGTCGCAGCTTATGTCAAAGGTTTGGCGAATGCGCACTCCGGAGAACGGGCGCGTGACGGTAGCGTGAGCATTCTCGATGGCGACCGGGAAGGGTCGCTGCATTTCCCGCGGTCGCCATAAGGCCGCAGCGGCGCTTCGCTGCGAGGGCCTTCAACGCTGCTTGCAGCTTTAATTATAATTTAGAATCAATCTGTCAGGCCTCTGTAATAAACACTCTTTCGGGCTTGCTGCTTAATAACCAGCTTTACATGGTGCAACGCTGTATAAAATCATTAGCTCCAATACGTGACGATGCTTGGATAAATGTTTCTGATAATATGATAAGAAAGATTTAGAGGGAAAGCGTGTTTCTATTTTTGATGCAGCTCATAAAGACGACTTTCCACACGAGTCTCTCCCCTCTCCTCTGCTCTGACCTCTACATCCTGTGAAGTATCGTGAGGAAAGTGCTGTTAAATGCATAGTGAGTGACTCTGGGTGGCAGGAGGCTTATGACATGTTTCTTTCCTCCTGTTCCAGCCAGGAAAGTGATGGAAACAGCAGTTTGGTCCAGGTGTCAGGGACATTATCAAAGAAAAGGGCTGCCTGCAGTTGCTCCATCTCACGGGAAATTGCCAACTCACCCTAACAAAGGAAGGCATAAGTGCACTCGCTGCTGCCTTCAAGGGGAGCGTGATAAGATGACATTATAAATACAGAATTGTTCACAGGGGTGGAGGGGTAGGCACATCAGGCAGCTGAACTTGACAATTCAGTCCCTCGTGCACACGTCCAAAAGCCTCGGTGGAATCACCTAAAACAACATCCTTTGTGCACTTTGTAAAAATGTTAAAGTTTTAATTATCATTATGTGTCTTGTGGCTGCTGCAGCCAAACGTCTTCAGCTGGAAACTTTAAAAGAGGAAAGCATTTAACAGTTAAAATAGCTGTGCAACATCATGTCACAGTTGAAAAACAGTAAAAACACAAACTATGATAAGCCCTTAATGGTCTGTAGGAAACAAGGAGTCGTTTTTATGATGCTTTAATCACAGTTGTACAATCTGTCAGTTATGAGCATCATAATGTAACATTAATTACACAGTTTCTTCTTTTAGCACTTGGTGACAAAATCTACTGAATAGCCATAAAAACACAGAAAAGTATCTAAAATGCAAATGAATGATCAAGACACATCTCCAGTAAACCATCCTGCCTTGTGATGCTGCTGATCATGTAAATGATGCGAAACAGTTCTCCTCATCGCCTGAAGGGGGCGCTCGAATACAGGTAACTTGGACCACTTTTGCCAACTTGGTCCACTTTTGTCTTGCTTCAAACTTTCAACAAGTCTTTAGAGCTTAAGAAAGAAAGAGAAAAAAAGCTTGAACGATTATATATCATATAATTTAACACAATAAAGTGATTCAAAGCACAAAAACCCCAAGAGTTTTTATTGTGTGAGGGGGAAAAGGATTGATGGGAAGCTGATTGTTCTGGGTTTAGTTAGAGAGGATGCCTGAGCAAAGGGTTCTGAAAGAGTCCTACAGCCCAAGTGAGTTCAGGAACTCAGGGAAGGTGGTGTATTGAGGTGTTGAGGGGTTTAGGGGGGGTTATGATTATGATTAGAGCTGTAATCTGTGAATCTGTCCGTAAGAGCTGGTGGTACGTTGGATTAATTTTATTGAGATCATACATTATAAATGGGGCATGGAGGAGCTCGCAGCCTCGAGATGGTGGCGCTCACGTGCTTCATTAATTTTTACTTCATTAACTCTCCCCTTCAGAGCCTGCGACAGAGACTTCACCGCAGGTCATGAAGCCAGCTGAGGGGCAAATGGACACATGAGGCTGCAGATGACTTTCAGCGAACTGGCCGCTCTGGCACCATCAAAACAAATCAGCATCACGTGGGAGCTATCAGGGTTCCTGCGTGCTGTCGCCTCATCTGAACGTTTAAGTTCACAAAAAGTAAAAGGAAGTAAAAGCTGAGTTTACTTTGAAAGTGCTTTTCTTGGTAATTCTGCAAGAATGTAAAGTTCTGGCAAATAGGCACTGTGAGTCTATCACAATGACAGTCACACATTTAGATAGCTGTTCTACTTTCCTGCAGTGTTTTTTTACTTACTTTTTGTGCCTGAGTGGTGCATTGGCAGTCGCTTTTTGTCTCACAGCAAGGAATTTCAAAGTCCCCAGCGGGCCCTTTAGAATGGGCCATTTGTTTAATATTATAGCCTTAAACCTAACAATATCAATCAGTCATGAAAGCACCTATGCATGCTGCTGTGCCCTGCATCACCATTAACTCCACACAAGTGACGGCCTCCGCTGGATCGCAGGGCGAGCAGACGGAGGGTGTCGGGAGGTAAATAAATGGATGGTGTCGGTTTGCTTTGGCACCCCCTGCTCCCCCCGCCCAACTCGACCACCTCATCCACTCTTCTTCCTGTTTCTTTCTTTCTTTCCCAGCCACCTTGAGTGAGTGTGTTCCAGTGGGGGAAGCAATAGACACTGAGCTTTAAAGAAAAGTTGGAGGTTTGATTAAACTTTACAGTCTGGCTGATGAGCTTGATCTGAAATGATCCATAAAGGTTTGAAAATAAATAACAGGAATATATTTTTTGATAAATGACGTTCTCAGTACATATACATAAAAGCCCATTCTGATTCATTGTAACCTACTGAATCAAAAACTACGTAACTGACAAGATTGACTTTGCAGATCACACATAATTAAAACAAAACATGTCTGTCTTAAACTTTGCAGTGAAATTGACACACAGACATGAAAAGAGTTCTGTTCATCAAAACTACAATTTTATGTAAGCAAAGCAGCAAAGTGTTGTTATATTTGACATATATGACACCAAAAAAAAAAAAAAAAAAAAGAGCTGAATGTGAGGAAGTTTGTAGCATACTCTCAAAATTGAAAACATTGAAATGTAGAAAATAATGTTCAATAGAATTTTATGGCTTTCAGTCACAATGAAATGATTGTTTTGTGACTTTATAGAGGAAGACTTGGTCAGTGTAATCTTTCAGGTTTGATCCAAGCCTTGTGAGCTGAGTTAGAATATTGGAAATGATTGGTCTAACTAATAAGTAAAATTAAATTTCTTTAATGTTACTCAACAAAGGTGAAACAATAAAAAACAAAAATGAGACTTGAAAACAGTAATGCCTCTAGAAGAGACATGGGCAACTTAAGGCCCGAGGGCCAAAAGTGGTCAATCTCCATCAGGCCCCCAGTATCTTTAGTTAAAATAAAAATAAAAAAAACCTGCAATTTATCAACAAGACTTATGGAAATTTAAATTAAACATCTTACGCAAAACTAAAAAAAAAAAAAAAAAAAAATTAAGTTATTGCGTTTCAAAAAACTAGACTGACCCTTAAAGACTTAGAAAAACAAATGTATGCATATTTCCACTAATGTTAAGCTAACGTGTAATATATTGTCACAAGAGCCAGTTCACTGAATATGTCTTTTATTCACAGTCAGAGTCAAAGTTTCATTCGCACCACACGTGGTACATGTGGTGGAACGAAATTGTGTACACGGGGTCCCAGTTACATCCACCAATAAAATGTAAAAGAAAAACAGTAATAAGATCTAAGATATGAACTAAGAAAAACATCAACTAAAAATATGATAAGCGCTAATAGCATTAAAACAATATTCCTAACAGCAGCTTGAACATGAGTCTGTGTGAGCAGATGAGCACGCAGAACACGGCAGCATGAAACAGATCAGCACCAGACCTACATTTAGGCCTTCTATTATAAAAGGGCAGGATGAAGAGCAGGTGACTGATTTTAAATAGCTTGGAACAATAATTGATAACAAGTTGACCTTTTAGTTCAAAACTGACTATTTACAAAAAAGCCAGACAGCGTCTCCATCTTCTGTATAAGCTAAGGAGCTTCAATGCAAGAAAAATTACTTTGCAGTTGGTGTACAGGTGACTGGTTGAAAGTGCTTGAACCTCCTAGCCAGAGACAGGAACAAGTTGTCCCGGGTGGTCAAACAGGTAGCAAAGTCATTGGTCATCAACAAATGACACTTACAGACCTGTACAGTCAGGTTCTGGAAAAAAAGGCAATACAGGTTTACATTGACCCAACTCATCCACTGCAACCATTATTCAGGTTTGTACCATCTGGCAGAAGACTGCTGGTTCCTTTAGCAAAGAAATATGGGTACAAAAAAGTCGTTTGTTCCCTCTGCTGTGAGTGTACTTAACAAGATCCTATTTAAACGCAGCCTCACATAACAAACCGCTGTCTGCTGGGATGTTTCCATATTTTAATGTATCGTGTATTTTAGAATGGTTTTAACTGAATGTTTTTAATTGATTTAGATAAGCTTTTTTTTAATTAAGTTTTTTAATCACATTTTTATCTTGTGTTGTTTTTATAAGCCAGTTGTCAAAGACAAATCTCAATTTCATTGAATGTTATAGTCAATAAAGTTGAATTGATTGATTGATTGAATTGAACATGATGTAATTTTTTCACAGTGATTATTCTGGTTAGAGATTCATGAGTCTAACAGCTTCAGGGTAGAAGCTGTTCCTCAGTCTAGTGGTTCTACAATAATGCTCCTCAGCCTCCTTAATGAGGGGAGTGGGGCAAAAAGTGTGTGTGCTCGGTGAGTGTGGTCCTTCATGATGCAGGTGTCCCTCTTCCTGCATCTGGAGGTGTAGATGTCTGTGATGGTGGGGAAGCTGACTTCCTAAAGGATATTGGAAAAACTTGTTTTATAACACATGTTAACTATGCTACAGCAGTGTAACATGTAACAACAAAGTAATGTACAATATAGCAACATGTAACTGGGACCCTGTGTACACAATTTCGTTCCTCCACATGTACCACATGTGGTGCATACGACAAATAAATAAACTTGAATCCTTGAACAAGACAAAGCCTGAAAATGTCTTATCTGTCATAAAGAAAATTTATTTTCCAATTCTATATGCTGCCTTTTGATTGCTTTAAGCATCTTGATGTGGCCCTTTGGAAAAAAAAATGTTGCCCACCTCTGCTCTAGAACATTTTCAAAAGGGTGGCCAGATGGGGGCCAGTGATGAACTTGGGATGAAACATCCAAATAAAAAGTTATAACAGAAATGCACAATGTCAGGAGTTTTGTTGAGGGGATTGTTGCAGTGGAGAGGCCATAGGGGTGGCCTCTAAACATGCCCCACCTTGGTGGCACCTCTGTATGAAAAAAGTACTTAATTTGGTCAATCTTGTAGAAGGAATTTCAACAGAGCTAACAGAACCAGGACTTTTCCTTCCAATAATTAGCTTTGTCAGAACACAAAGTTTAATAAAAGAACAAAATGATCCAAACATATAAAAATGTTTAATTAATCTTGTTTCTATAGCTTATGTGAAATAGGCCGCTACTTCATCAATCCTCACATACGTTGTCAAATTTATGTAGATATAACCACAAAAACTGTAGTCTGTAGATTTCCCACTTTAAACGGAGTTAGTAAAATTAATCAAAAACACAGTTTAAAAGTGGATGATAGCTACCAAAGCTGCCATTTAAAAATAAAAAAATGGCAGATTAGGCCTAGCAAAAGATATGCAGATTTATTAAACATAAAATAAAATTAATTCAACTAACTCAACTAATAGTAAGTAAATGGAATCAACCCTAAAACATACTAATTTTATCATTTTGAAACAAAAATAGTGCTAAACTTTGAAGGAAATTGTCCTTCACTGTACTTTAGCTTCATTCAACAATATTTTCACATGACCGACTAAATAATTTAGCAAATTTAAACTAAATATATGCTATGGGAGCTAATTTCCATAAAAGTCAACAACTCGTGTGCTTTTTGTCGTTTAGTGTCTCAAAGCTGTAAAGTTGTTTCACACAGTTTGCGTCCTCTGCCTGAGAACATCAGCAGGCAGGCGCTGAGCGCTTCTCATCTCAAATTCTTAACATTTCAAATCTGTTACGACAGCTGTCCCGCAGAACATGTGTGAGATCCGTTTCACCGCACATGTTGAAATAATGATTCCCTCATTACATTTGACATCAGATAATATCTCCAAAAGCTAACAGTTTGACCAAATTTACTAGAAAAAAAAAAAAAAAACATTCTGGGCGAGCTCTTGAAAGGAGAATTAATGGGAGCAAAACAAAAACAGCTCTTAGACAATTAGCACCATAGACCACTCTGTAATCTTAAGATTATTTTCACCACTTAAAAGCAGCACACATGGTTTGTATTGTGGCGGGGCGCAGGGAACAACAGTCGAGAGGATTTGACTTGGTTTTGTTAATCTGCATTTCCTTTAACGTGCCTTTCTTCTACAAACAAAAAAAAAAGAGCCAGTGTGAATAAACTCCAGCTGCAAAACATCAGTGTTTGTCTTCAGCTGGAAAATCAGAGGATTTTTCCCATAAGGAAAAAATAAAGGAGCCTATCTAAGCTGCTGTGTATGATTTTACACAGATTCAGCGTTCAGTTAATGTGTTAAACTTTTAGAAACTAAGCTAGTCTAATATACAGACATCTCATTGATGACCTGAAAACAGACCGATTCTTCTCCGCTGATCAAAACGTGAGCTAAAATAGAGTGAAATTAATCTACTTTTCTGTAGAACCCTCCTCGGGGGGATTTACAACCCTGAGGGATCCCGCTTTGAGAGGTCCTACATGGGATCTGGTTAACAGAAACATCCCAAAGCTATATTCATTTAAATAACACAATGTATTTTGTGGATTAAAAAAAAAAACTGTAATTGCAAAATCTGTAATTTAACCCTGGGGCTTGGTTGCTTAACCAAACATGCTTTGGCTGGTTAGTCACAGAGGAAATGTCTGGCACACAGATTGAATTTGTTCTCTCTAAAGTCAAAGGCAGGGAAACAATTAAGTGTCTGCTGCACATTTCACTGTGTGCCGCTTGACACAGTTTTTCACATCGCTGGGGCAATTGTCTGCAGAGAGAGCGAGCGACGAGACAAAGCCATTACTTCCGACGTTCGGAAAATAAAGATTGTCATTTTATGATTTTGAAACATTTCAATTAAGCCGCCGATGGAGATAATAAACATAATGGCGTGAAACTCTCACTGTTTTCTTTTGTCCTGTCATGTCCAATTCCAGGAACAGAGGTGCATCCAGGAGGAGCTTCGCTTCCAGAGGAGTGTGTGCAGTTTTCCATCCTTCACCCCCCCCCACCACCACCACCATTCATACTCTCCTGATCTCACCTCTTTTTATTCTATGTCTAGTCCTTTCAAAACAAGGTGAAGTTCAACAAAGTTTCTCTGCAGAGATGATCAAACAGTCACATCACTAATGGCGATGGGTGACAGGGCCACTGAATACAGAGCAGCTTTAATTGTGGTGGGTCTTACTGCCACTGTCTGTCAATCTGAGCCTTTGAATACGTGAAAATTTGCTCTGTTCATTCTGTTTAAATGATGTATCCAATTAAACGCTTCAGAATTCACGATCTTCAGTCAAGGTTAAATGAAAGCAGTTAGTCCTGTCAGCGAGGTGATTAACAGCGGCCTACGTCGGACACATTTTTGTGCAAAAATTCAAATTTGGGACTAAAGGATGAATCTTTATTCATTACATGCAGTCGGGCTCAATACATGCCCAGCTCTTAATCGCTTTGTTCATTTTAAATCTCTTTTTTCTTCTTCAGAGGCATCCTGATATTTAAGCATCAATAATGTTTTATATGTTCTGATTTAATTTCCACGTTTAAAAAGCACCGTTTGTTTGTCTTTTAATCCAGTAAAAGTGGCATTTGTTATCCTTAAAAAAGTTTTTTTTGCCTTTCAGCCACCACCCAGAGTAATAATGCCAAATAAAATTTGTCCCATTAGCTTTTTAACTATGATTGAATGGACGCTGCAAACCCCACTAAGCAAAACAAAGAAAAAGCTTTTTGACAATTGACATTAAAATGAACAAGTGCACAGCAGCTTGGGAATTAATTTCCTCTCCGCAAGATGAATGTTATACCAGGTTATTAATGAGCATATAATATGCTTGTGCAAGGAAGCTTTCTGTGTCGTTGTGATAAATGTGACGAGGGAGGTGAGGGGCATGTTGACTAATGAGTATCGTCCAGGGATCTGATCCCCTCTGCCCTCTGGGGAGAAAAGACCTGTCTGGATTTCACACATCACATGATGTTGGTACCCCCGTGGTCCAGCAGTCAAGCTGTTTGTTACTGACTCAATTCTACTTCTGCCTCATCCAGGTGCAGGTTCAGGCCAGTTTCTCTCTGTCAGTGTCTTACAGACCTTTATATGATTTAAAATAACTGTAAAGATATTGTGAGGCCATGAAGACCGTCCGTCCGTCCGTCCAGCCAGCCAGCCAGCCAGCCAGCCAGCCAGCCAGCCAGCCAGCCA
>NC_056510.1:21006400-21056020 GCF_014905685.2 Nematolebias whitei
CCAGCCAGCCAGCCAGCCAGCCAGCCAGCCAGCCAGCCAGCCAGCCAGCCATTAGGGTTCCAGGAGTCACTGTGCGAGGGGTGGGGTACACCCTGGACAGGTCAGGTCCATCGCATTTCCCCTGTTTTAGTCTCCCTGAACTGGCTGCCCATACAGTTTAGGATTAATTTAAAAATTATTTTATTTACTTTTAAAGCTCTAAGTGGACTTGCCCCACCCTATCTGTCCAAGTTGCTACATCCGTATGCACCCTCTCGATCCCTCAGGTCATGTGATCAGCTGCTCCTGAGCGTGCCGAAGACAAAGCGTATAAGCTCAGTGTTTTATTATGTGTACAGCGCATTGGTCCTGTGGGTGTTTAAAGTATAAATAAAGCTTTTATGGTGGTATCACATATCCATGAAGACGGATAAAATAAAAACAGTATCAAACGTTTTCTTCAATGTGATCACATGACCATGTTGAAATTTTCCTTAAATCTCCACAAAAAACATGCACAAAACGAGTTTCAAGGGTTAATTTAACTTTCTTTTAATGGGTGAAAACATGTTATTTTCCACATGTGAAGTCCCTGTGGAGTTTTTTTTCTCTAAGGGGGAGAAGAATCAGGTTTTTATCTGCTGCAGGTCAGATATTGACTGCTGAAAACCCCATTGAGAAGTGCTTCAGGAAAAAAAAAATCTGGATCAATTCAATTCAGTTTATTTATAGAGCGCCAAGTCACAACAGAATTCATCTCAGGGCACTGAAAAATAAATTTATGTACATAACAGTTATTATTTATCCAAGGTATAGATTGCATTGAGTCTTCATTTTGTCGCAATCTCCCATCCTGAGCAAGCACGAAGGCAACAGTGGAAAGAAAAAACTCTCTCATGAGGAAGAAACCTCCAGCAGAACCAGGTTCAGGACAAGAGACCATCTGCTTCAACCGGCTGGGTTTGAGAGGACAGGAAGGAGGAACGGACACAGAATGGCAGGTCCAAAATGGAGGTGAGCAGGTCCCTCACTAGGAAAGACATGCATTTAACAAAAAAACTAACAAACACAACAACTGTAAAGCAGATAAAACCCAACAGTCATGTTTACATATCCTCACGTGTGTAAATCATATGTAAGAATGCAAGTCAAGTCAGCTCAAGTTTGCTGATAGAGTCTTGTACAAACTGCTGTAAAAGTTACAAGGGAGAAAGAATGCAACAAGACAGAGTTTAAACCATCACAATTTTCAATATATCAAGTCTCAGATGCAAAATGGGACTCAGTCCTGAGGGCCAAGATGCACATTTGAACAGCTGCCAAATTCACAAACTGGGCTCGCTCTCAGGGGGTTTGTGAAAAGAGAAAGCAGCGGATTAAATCGGATTTCTCCTCCAAACCAATACTCCTGCACACTACTCCTAGTGTGCAGACCATTTAATGTCTAGAAGGGGCCAAACATCAGCAGTTGGTCTCCTTTAAACAAGTCTGACTAAAGTAGAAAAATAAATAAAGCCTCGGGCGCTGCACTTTAATGTATTCAATTAACTGGGGTCCCTCTAGAGAACTCCAGCTCACATTTGGATAAAGAGAGAGCGTATCGCCTGGAGATGAATACGCTGAATGCACTCATTCTGAAGACCATGATTGGAAATCTTCCTCAACAGGTTCTTACTTAATTAAACTTCCCTTCATCTGACTTTCTGCGGCTTTCGAGGGAAAATTGGCAGCGGCATATTCAAAGCCGGGGGAAACTTTGCTCACTATTGCTTATTTACGGGGCAATTCGGGAGACTTGTAGGGCCCCGTGACATCCTCCAGCATCACAGCAGAAAGTCAACTCTGCCTGAAAGAACAGAAAACTATATAAAATCTCCAGTTCAATCATAGACAATTATGTGGTGAAATGAAAGAAATTCAGCAGCCGTCAAGTCTGAGTGGGAGGGATAATTATCTGGCAGTCATTACTGCTCCCATTATAGCATTTAACCACATTCACATACTGTATGAACATACTGCACTTGTTGGAAACATGAAAATAATCAGAGCAGCCGTTCCGTGGAAATATATAGCAAGAAATATAACGTGTTCATCACCATGTCCTTGACTGAAAGATGTATGTTTGAGTGAAATTTACCTAATTATCTCATATTTCTCATGAGAATCCATTCAAAGTCTATCTGCACCTTATTTTCTCGCTGCAGCCCCAAAACCCCAACAGGATTCTCTGTCTATTAAAATCAATCTCTCATCCCATCACCTACATTCACGATTTGCAACACTTTTTTCCATAACAAATCAACTTAATCAAGCTCATTAAGTACCATTATTAGCTATTTATTGTTATCTCAGTTATCGTGGGGCTGACAGGTCCACCCCGCCCACGCTTATCCCTCTCTCCCCCCGAAACTGGGGCCTTCGCTTGTCACAAACGGCTCAGTTCTAATTGGCCTCAGTTGTGTTATTCTTGCAAGAAAAACAAGTGAGGTGTGGCCCCCACTTTTGAGCCGCAAGTTCAACATCTGTACGTCTTCTCTGAATTCTCAGCAGCTCTTGAAAACGAGTGAACATTTGGATTCAGTCACGTTTGCTTAAATGGCATAAAGAAAATAGGCATGGAGAAGGTGCCAAAGGTCGCCTCGTCTTTGAGTGGGCTGCTCTGATGCTCTGGATCCTCCTTATGCTGCGTGGAGAATGTATTTCCACAGCTGCTGGGGTGACGGGCAGAGGAGCTCATTCCAACGGCACACAATGAACCTGCTGGATGGTGTTGACTGATGAGAGGGAGGATATAAGTGTGCTGCCGTCAGAAAGGTGGGGGCGGGAGGTGCAGGGGAGTTCGTCCCATCGCAGGAGTTATTAAGTTTGTCTCTCGGACACACTTGGTTTCACCAGGGTGCCCGTCCCTCATTCATAATAGATGCTAATCTGTTCAGGGCTGACTGATGACAGAGCTTCCTGCCCTTCATAGAATTAGTCCTGGCTTTATCAAAGGACCCAAACTGCCTGCTAATTAGACTCATTTCCTGGTGCATGAATTATTTATTCCCATTGTAACTGATCAGAGGCGATTGTGACGCATCATGCTGCCTCCAGTTTTCACACAGATGTGCATACCGCCACAAATTCTCTCAGCTGAGCACAAGGGAAGCAAAGTTTGCATCAGCTGCTTCGTTAGTCATGGTCGAGGCCAAAAGAAGCCTTTTAAAATGTAAAAAGAATAATAATAAAGACACAAGAATATTTTTAGAGCACACAAATAAAAAGAAAATAGTAAATTGTTTGCAAATTTTAAAAAGGTCACCCGACAAAAGAAGCTCTCAGGATCCTAACGTGGGTCCTGAAACACCAGAGGTCTTCAGATAATCTACTGATAACGACTTACGTTGAAAAATGATTGCTTGTGGCTCATTTTCACTATAAATGTTACAAGAAATAAAAACAATATTCAACCTAATAAAAACAAAAGCTAATAATCAAACGATGCCCTCTATTTAATGCATTAGTAAGAAAACGGCTTCAACAGAACTGCTACAAAATTTGATTTTTTTTCTTGTTTTAGATATATTTCTTAAAAATACTGATGTTTACATGTGCCAGCATTTTTCAAGTCAGTGTTAGTCATTTATTTCCTTGAACATATTTTACTTTTAATCTTTACTCATATTAAGAAAAAAAAAATATTGTCCAATCTTATTAGAAAATAGATTCTGTTCATTTTTTTCAGCTTTGTTTAGGTCCCATCCAAACACACACTTTTTTTTTTCCAAGTGGTTCTGAGAAACACGAGTAGTGGGGAAAACTGGAATTGAACTGGCAACCTTTTGGTTAGAGGTGAATTGCTTTAAACTGCAACCACCAGTTTTTAAGGATAACGGTTTTACCAAAAGATTACAATAAGTAAAAAAAGAGACAAAACGTTCTGACTTTAACTAGTTGAATTTATATAATGTAGCTCATTAAAGTTCAAACAAATAACTTAATGGTAAAATAATAATCAACAATGAAGAAAATTTAAATATTTAAGAATTTAAAGAAATAGTTCAGCTCTATGGAAAGGTCATGAACAATTCATTAGATCTTTATTTGGCCTCAGTTTGGAGAAATGAGTTCAGTTCTGACCAGAATAATGAGCAAAGATCTAGTCAGAGCCAAACCGGAGTGGATTGTTACCGTTTGAAGCAGCTCCATTCTTAAAATTTTTTATGCGTATGGTATTTTATAAACTCTTACCGTCACAGTCAGTTTCATGTGGATATTTCAACAGAAATAATATGATACTTCTGCAGGAAGTGTCCCAGAAGTGTTACAACTGGCTGCTGCTGTTATTTGAACTTGCTACTGACCATCTAACAAGGTTGAGTCAGGTCCTCTGAACGGATTCCTCTTGTTGAAACATTTCATTTTTTATCCAAAAGACTTCTTCAGTCTGAGGAGCTGCATTAAGCTCAGTCTTATAAATAGCACCTTCTCACAGTGGACCAACCAGTTTGCTGGTGACAGCCAAAACTAGTTGTTCACATGCAAAAGGAGGACCATCAGCTTAAAGACTGATTGTTAGTTCCCTGATGCCAATAGTTCACTATGAGAAGGTGCTATTTATAAGACTGAGTTTGTTGCATCTCCTCAGACTGAAGAAGTCTTTTGGATAAAAGACTAAATGTTTCAACAAGAAGAGTCCACCCAGATGACCTGACTTAACCTTGTTAGATTTATCTACAAGAGTGGATGTGGCTGAGTGGTTAGAGCAGTCGTCCTCCATTGTAAGAGTTGGAGGTTCGAATCCATGCTGAAGTGTCCCTGGGCAAGACACTGAACCCCTTATTGCCTCTGATGTGTGTCCCATCGGTGTATGAATGTGATAAAGCACTGATTAGTCTCTTTAGAATGATTGGTTCAATTAGCTTTGTAGAGATCTAGTAGAGTGCTGTATGAATGGGTAAATGAGGACACAGACTGTAGTGTAACGTGCTTTCAGAATCAGAATCAGATTTATTATCACAATACCGAGATACAAGAATATGTCCGTACAGTTGTCCGAAAGATGGGTGGAGTGCACGTAGCTGCTGCTCTTTAAGAGTGTGGCCTCTTATCCTGTTCAGAATACTTTTTGATAGAAAAGGGGAAAAAGCCCTGAGGGTGGATAGTGGTATGACAAAAAAAAAATCTCTTCACATCTTGTCCTGTCAGGACACGATTTAAGACATCAAAAAACTTTACCAGCAAGCACATTTAAAAACACATTACATATGCATTTGACGTCAAGACAGTGAGATTTGTCCATGAGCACTTGCAGATAGGCCACAGTCTTGATGATGTTGTTTCATCTGGCAGTTCTGATAATCCTGCACAGAAGTTCTCGGTGGGGGTGGGGTTGCCATGGATGAAGCTTTTTACTTAATTACTCTAGTTACCCATGTCACAGGAGAAATTTGATAGTCGGCTCGTATCCGAGGCCAAACGGGGGAGTCAGATTCAGAGAAGCCACAATTGTTGATTTTCTTCAGCAGACTGTTTTTTCTTGTCAGCCTCGAGTCGTGCTGGAATTTCCTCTGTCCAAAATGTCCAGATTATATGGGTATTCCTCTCCACTGATCCGCGTTATAAGCCTCCCCAAGATCAATCCCATATGCTGTGGAGTCCTAAAGCCGCAGGTGGCTTGCGATTCTCGCAAATCGTCTCCATCTTCTGGTTTAGCTCATTAATCAGCTGATTTTGAGTCCTCATAGCACGTACCGAAACTGCTGCCGATGTCTTCTTCAAGTTGATAAAACAGAGCCCTGCTGATGCCAAAGAGCAGAACCCCTGCTATCATAAATCCAAATATATAAACGTTTTCAGCGTCTTCCCCAGACAGAACTGAGAGACACATCAGCTGATCTCTGATGTACCCCGCAGCGTGAGTCTCAGCCGGGCAAGATGGTTCTCCAGGATCCTGTCGTTTTGTCGAAAAGATTTTGTCAATTTCATAGAAAATCCAGCTTGTCAGATCCATAATAGGGTTTTTCGTTCGGGAGATGTGTACCAGGAGCTCCAAACACACAGAGAGCAGAAGCAGGGGGAAGGGAGAACAGGGGGAGGGAGAGGACAGGGTCTGTCTTGAGCGAGAGCCAGAGGAGGAATGACTTTGAGTATCTTGATAAGATAGAAAGGCGCCATATAAGTACAGTCCATTTACCATTACATCCATTTACCTGGATTATTGAGCATGTGTTCATTCATACTCATCTGCTCACACAGACTCATGCTTGTGCTACTGGTTTTCGGCATATTGTTTTTGTTCCACTAGTGCTTAGTGCATTCTTAGTTCATATCTTAGAACTTTTTACTGTTTTTCTTTTACAATTTATACTTTTGTTGGATGTAACTGGGACCCTGTGTACACAATTTCATTCCACTGCATGTACCACATGTGATGTGAATGACAATAAAGAAACTTTGACCTTGATATTGCTAATGACCACATATGCAACTTGTCTGCAGAGACATTTCACAATCATTTTCATTGTGGCCCCTCTTGAACTATTATCTTGTTAGAATTAATTTATTTTTATTCAAATTTAGGTTGTTCAAAAAACTATCCACAACAGGTAAGATAGTTATTGTTCACAACCTTTCTACAAAACGCCACCGTCCCTTTATTACATGTTGCTTTGAGAGTCGCTGATTTGTTTTGTTTCCAGCTTTTTCTGCAACACAGAAAAGACAAAGCAAGTACAGTTTTAACAAACATGAGTAAAATCCAGAGGGACCATTTTTCACTGGGAAGCAGAGAAACAATTAAAGCAACCAATCATGTTCCTAATGGTCGTGTGGAGTATTGTATAAAACAGACACAACAAAAGCCCCAGATGCACATCTCTTATAGAAACTTTAGGAGGTTCCAGCAGGAAGGTTCATGGATATATTCCATAAGTTTTATTCTTCTCATCAAACATTCACTGCCTAATTACATCTACTTAAGCAATTTTGTGAGGGGAGAAAAAAAAATGTTGCGCCTAATTGCATTACTATCTGGAAGGCAGAAATACGTGGAGCGAAAAAACATATAGCAGCGTGAGGGAACTGTTAATTAGCCACATATTTGGCATGTGTTACCGAACGGCACATTACACGGCCGGCACAGACAGGAGGGTGAAGGCTTCTGTTCCTGAAACTGCAATCAAACAGAGACAGATGTACGGATAAACACCACAGAGAAAGTTTGGCATGATTGTTCATCTTGCGCACCGAGATGATTTTTCTCAAGATGAAATATTTCAAACCACAATACCTCCTGATAAGGTTAATACAAACAGTCCAAGTATTACAATAGCTTAAAATGTGTAACTGCTGAAATATTCATGATGGGGCATTGTGCTGCATTTCAAAAGCTCCTATTTACAAATCAGGCCCAATACAATGTGCTCCAGAAGCCTGCCATTTTCCCCCACAGCGTGGGTCAGCGCACAGTAAAGCTGAGTTTTATCTCACAATTTAAAAAGTTTATTCAGACGTTGAAGCGGGCTTCTAAAAAACACCCTTCGTTCCATAATAACACTTAAAATGCTCTTTCGGTCGCCATTTTCACATGAACAATAGGGAATTATGTTGAAGCAAGGAAGAAAAAAATCTTTTATAATGAATACCACCTTTAGTGATTGCAAATAATTGCGTTAAGTGGCTTATTTGCCTTAGGTCGAGGTGGGTGACTCCCGTATAACTAATATAAGGATGTGAACCCTCACCCTCACTGATGAGGTCTATTCACAGCTCGGCTGCCCCGTGCCCCCTCCCAGCTTCTTGTTCGCCAGCGTGATAAGAAGTGATGTCAAAGTTTCAAATCAGTGAATTTATACTATTATGTGGCAGAATGCAGCAGCAGGCGCAGTTTCTGTCCTCGACGTGGAAGAAGAAAGGGAGCTAAAGACGGAGCAGAAACTCTGTGAGCTAACTATGCAGAGAGAATAAACTGTAATATATATATATATATATATATATATATATATATATATATATTTTTTTTTTTTATAGGGATGCATGATATTATCGGCATGGTATCGGCCGATATTAGCGTTAAAGTTCAATATCGGACATCAATATAACTCACCGATATAAAAGATGCTGTTTTTGTATGACAACCCAGTGACAAGGCCACAAGTGAGACAGCATCACAGGAGACTAATGCTAATAAATAATATTTAACACTTTTCATTTAATAGAAGTTAAAGTGCTATGCATATCATATACTGAATATATGTCACCAGATTTTACAGCTGTTACACAATTTTTGTAGCAAATGCTTACCTCCAAATTCATCTTCAAATCACTATTTAACTAAAAGCATGTGCTATTTTGAAAAGAGGGAAGAAGCCAGTGTATCCGGAGAACACAAACAAATTTGTCACAGGTTGGATATGAAGGGTTCAAGACGACCTTCTTGTATGGCGAGTGGACAGTAACCTGAAAAGAGGATGGAGCTGGATGTCACAGCTAGCTAAATGTTTGCAAAAACTTTTATTTTGCATATGGAAAAATAAAACATGAAGGAAGAATGTGTTCATTTGAATTTAACTAGGAATTCTGCTTCAAGGCTGTTGTCTGACTATTTTGTTTCATTCAACCTTTATTTAGACAAGTTAATCCCATTGAGCCTCGGGGACTCAATTACAAGAGAGACCTGATTTTAACAAAGAGTGATGACAACAAAGACAACGATAGACAATCATAAAGGATGCGTACAAATTGAAAATAAAATGGTATTTAAAAGAAAATGTAATTAAAAAAAATAGCTAGGTTGTAATGCGATTTTGTTGATAGTGTATACATTTATACAAATGCAAATTCAGAAATCTAAAAAAAATACACCAAAAAACATCTAAAAGAATGTAATCCATTTGCACAAATGCATTGTTTTTACTTGAGTTTGTACCAGAATTTAAACCGTTTTCATGGTGACATACATTTTTTTGTAATTTTTGTTACATCATCGCTGGAAGGCATTCAGTTTTGTTGTCCCTACGGGTGGGTCTTTAGTCAACAGTCCCGTTCTATTCCTGTTCAAATGTTCAGACAGTCTAAAAGCAACGTGAGGTTAGGCCTGGAATTGTCACATTCCTCTTTCCATACTTGTTGTGAAGCAACAGCCATACTTGATCCTGTTCAGGGTGGTGTCAGCAATCAGAAAAAAAGAGAGGGGGTTATCGACTCAATTATTCATGCTCTCACTCACACACCCAGAACTTTCTAGTAACCTAACATGCATGATTTTGGACGATGGGAGGAAACTAGAGTACAGGAGAAAACCCGCACATGCAAAAGGAGAAAACGCGTGCACACAGAAAACTTCAGCTGAAACTCAAACCCAAGACCGTCTTCCTGTGCGGCACCGATGCTAACGTCCTGCTCCACCATTCAGCCCTCCAGCTGCCCACATCAAGTAGGGTTTGGAGATTCATGGGACAGGACAAAAACCAAACTGGTCAATTAATAGTTAACAAATATGAAAAAAAAGAAACAATATTTAAAAATATTCTGGAAAACTTTTGGAGAAAGTGGAAAAATAGAGAAACCTCAAGATAGATACAAAAAAATCCCCAAACATTTTATACCTTATATTATTGAAGGTTCTGCAACCAAATATAAGAACAACAATTAACTGTTAACATTTTATATTTAATTCTCTACATTAACACATGTTCTGCTGCTACTCAACAACCTTTGACACTTTAATCAACATATTCAATAGCATAAAGAAGTTTATGAATAAAATCATCATACTAGGACATAAATAGCTCTTAAATTGATGAAATTAACCTTTTTGCAGATTCACGTCAGGTATCTCTATCAGGTCTTTCCTGAAGTCAAAGAAATTTCAAACCACTTAAAAAAAAGAAGTTAGTTTGTACGTATAAAGGAGCTGCGGTGAAATAAAATTGTTCAAAAACAAATTTAATTATGACATTATACAGTAAATAAATCTACATCTCAATTCACAATCTCAAAACAATCCTCGGAAATGAACTCTTCCCTCTAAAACTTTTAACAAAAAATCTTTTGTAAAACAAATTATAAAACAAAAACTTGATCTGTTGTTTCAGTGTTGACCTTTCTCGTCCAGCTGCAATGGGTTACAGTCGACCTTAAAAAAAAAAAAAAAAAAAAAGAACCCTTCATGGATTATTAGCTGTGTTCTGGGTGTCGGTAAAATAAACCAAAATATAGAAATGACTGCGCCCATTGTCCTCCTTTTCTAAAGAGATGCCCGGGGAAATCACGAAGAGAACAAAAAACAAAAAAAATCTGGTTGCTGCCATAATTACTTTAGGGTATCCGGTACTCTCTTATGAAATATATCAGTGGCCACCACGTCTGGTGTTTGACCTGCACTAGCTGCAGAAACCTGAAGCAAACAAGGGACGAGGAACGCACCTCCCATCATGGACTGCTCCAACAATCCCTTGACAAGAGACAGAAAATAGAAAATCTTTCGATATTGACCAACTGGACAAAGACGAGACAAAAGGCTCCAAGTCACATGAGAATGCCAGTTTCATTCAGTGATACAGTTTGTATTAAAGCAATGGTTCGAATCTTTTGAAGTGGGGTTCTGTAGAAAAGTTATGAACAATTAATATTTTACCTGCTGTAGATGTTTTTTTGAGTGGATTTGTGTTGTCTCCCCCCTGTGGTCTGTTCCAGTTCCTGCCACTCCCACCTGTTCATAATTGTCTTTTCCCCACGTGCCTGTTATTATCTGTTAGTGCTTTGTATTTAAGTCTGTCTATGATCCCCGTGTCCACGCATTATCCTGTAAGGCATCTTGTTCTATCTCCCTCCGTGTCTCCGTGTTTTCTCCAGTTTGGTAAGTACTGCTGCCATGTCAACCCTTTTCGATTAATAAATGTTTTTTACTTTACCATTCGAGTTTCCTGTTTCAACTTGGGTTCGACTAACCTACAGCACGTAACAGAATTCAGCCTGGAGGAATAACATCTTGACCAGATCCATGAGCTAATAGCCACTGAGTGGAGCTACATGTTTTGCTGCCATCACGAAGGCCAGTGCAAACAGTTGTAGCATTTCAGGTGCAGACTCAAGTTCTCCATGCACTATATCATAATATTGCTACCAGAATAACTGTGTACAATCAGAACTAATGTCTATTTCTCCAAATTGAGTTTGTTCAAAGAGCTATCTACAGCAGACAAGATACTAATTATTCACAATCTTTCTTTACAACCCCGTTTCAAAAGGACTGGACTATCTGGAAAAAAGTGCATAAATACTTTTGTTTTAATAGTTCTGACTTTAGCTGTAAGTATTAAATAAAAAAGACTGACTGAACGTGATGCTTGAATTTTGGGGACTTCGATGAACTTGACTTGAAATTATGACAATAATGTAACAAATTATTCAGCATTGTACATCATTTAAAATTCAAGTGAAAACCTAACTCACTGACTTTAAATGCTTCAAAAAATACATCTCAAATGTTACCTGAGACTTTTGTTTTTAAAAGTGTGCTTGCTGTCATACCAGATACATAAAAAGTGTTGCTTCACCTCTTTTTCTAAAAACATTAAGATGGTGGCGAACTGAGAAGATCAAATGCTGAGCTTCCGAGAGAGAAATGCTTTCTGCTTGGGGTTCAGGGGGTAAAATCATTCGAAACCGTTCTAAAGGTCAGCCCAGGTCCTTGTGAAAGATACCAGACCCCCATGTTTCACCCCTTCAATACGCTCTCCGTTGAGTCTGTGTGTGAGAATGAAATGCACTCTATGGCTGGAATACAAAGCATTTTATAAATGAGTGTGACTGCTGCTTGTCCTGAGTGCTTTGAGGGCTTGACAATGCATTTCATAAATGCAGTCCATTTTCTGTTTGTACTTGATGCAGGACTTCAGCTGCTCAACGGTTCAGAGCCTCCTTGGCTTTATTCTTCGTTTTAAAAAGCACTACATGTTCTCGGTTGGTGATAAGTTTGGACTGCAGGCGGACAAATTTAAGCTCGTTTTCAAAGGAAGCAATTTTTATACAGAATATTTTGTTCTAAATAAATAAAATGGAAATGGCAGTGTTTATTGCTTTTCGATCTGTCTAGTCTCAGTAGGTTACAAAGATTTTCCAATATCATGCCCAATAAATCAGCGCAAAAGTACCATAATTATGCTGTCCATTGCATTGCTGCAAATATACGTTTTAGTTTGTGGCTGCAGCAGCTTCACTGTAGTGAGTTCTGGTTTCCTTTTATCTGGAATCTGAATCTTTTGGCTCAGCTCACCAAAAAGATCCAGCTCGTGGTTCTCAAACGGCTCCAAAGCCCCGAAAAGAGCCCACAATTCCCCATCTGAACAGTTTAGTTGAACCATTATGCAACAATTACTTTTCACCACAATTTTTTTCCCACACAGGTGAACTGCTTCCTGTTTTTCTTTTGAAACATTTTGCTTCTCTTTGATGCTTATTCTGCATACCATTTGTTGCTAATTAATCTAATTAGTTGCAAAATGTTTCAGCTGGTATTTTTTTTAGAGCACTGCACGTCTTTTGAAGTGTTGTATCAATTAAAAATATCATTTGCAGTAAGAAAAAAGAACATTTTAACTTTTGATGTGTTGGCTTTCAATCAGTTTTAAATAAAATTGGGGTGAAATAATTTGCAAACAGTTCTGCAGTTTCTTTAGTCACATTTTTAATGATATCAAACTTGTCTGGAAACATAGCTAAGTTATATCACATATAGTTAGACTGAACATGAAATAAAAAGAGTGTTTTTTTTTTAGTCTAATATGAGCAATAGTTCCCTGATAATTTATAATTAAAATGTAAATAATATTAGGAGGTCTCCAACACCAGTAATTTTGTCATTGAGAAAACATACAGAGGATTATTTGTGATCCTTTAGTTTAAAAAAAACAAAAACGTGCAACAAAACAAAAATCCATGTAAATGATTGACAAAGTTTCACAGTCATATTTTTCCTTCCTGGAAGCTGACATCTTTGGGTTTGTTTTTGTTTGTTTGTTATTGTGGAGATTATCAAGACAAGTTTCAAGTTTCTTTTTTAATTGTTCGATCTATAAGCTGCTGTGACATTTTATGAAACCACATGTTGACCACAAGAAAATTCAGTTCCATCACTCAATTCAAACAAACTCTAATACAATGTATTAAATACTGAAGCAACAGGATTTTTACATCACATCTGATGACTAAGTTTAAAAGAAAGATCTTCAGTTTTAGATTGAATTGAAATATTCACACATCTTCACAAACAAGTGAACTGTCTCCTAACAGAAACATTTATGAAGAAAAAAAAAACAATTATAGAAGGAACAATGAAACTTCCGTAGTAGTTATGAGTGTTGAGGACAGAGCCAAGTTTTTACTGTTCATATATGTTGTCTATGTAGGAAACAACGCTTAGCCAATTGGATCTAATGCCTTACAGCTTGCAATTCAATGTCCTTATGAAAATGAGCACTCAAGACTATGTTTAATGGGCAAAGAGCTAATACAGGTGGGTCTGAGTGGCAAGAAAGGTGACTCACCCTACAGCAGCAGTAAAAAGATGATGCAAAGACAGGAGAACAGTGCCTGTATAGACTTCCCTCATCATCATCATCATCCTGCAACTGAACCATCTCATCTGCAACTACAAATCACATCAGAAAATCCGACACACTTAAAGGGATAGTCCAGATTTACTGAACAGAGGTGTATGGAAAGTTAATACCTAACCTGTTGTAGATAGCTGAACAATCTCAGTTTGAAGAAATGGTGTTTAATTTTGATCGGATTGACAAGACAATATATACTTCTTCAAACTGAATCAGTTCAAAAAGCTACTCCAGGTAATCTCACTGGGCTGCAACCGTAGATGACAAATTGTAACTGAGACTTGCGAGGGAGTTTCCAAATAGTGGTAGTTTGAAAAGTTTTTCAGTGTCCTTGTGTGACATTGAAGAGCTTCAGACTCATCTCAATGGAATTTTGAATAGGTTGTTTTAAAATCGGCAGCACAGTGGTTCAGTTGGTAGAGCTGTATCATCTCCATCTCCATCGTTTTGCAAAGGCAACAGGTCCAGGAGAGAAACCCAGACATCCGTCTTCCCAACAACCCTCTCTAACTCCTCATTGGGGACCCTTCCCAGGCCAGAGAATATATACAGTCCCTAACCATACACAATCTCTTTTACCAGTGGGAGATGCCTGGAAAATCTCCTAAGAGAGGCATTGAGGACACATCCTAATCAGATGCTCGAACCACCTGAATTGACTCCTTTCAATACAAAGGAGCAGTGGTTCTACTCCGAGCTTCCCCAAAAATACATAGTTTCTCACCCTATCTCTAGGGCTGAGCACAGCAACCCTGAGAAGGAAGCTCATTTTGTCCGCTTGTATCCAGGATCTTGTTCTTTTGGTCATAGGTGAAGTTTGGAATGCAGACAGACCAGTAAATTGAGGGCTTTGCCATTTTAATTTATTTGATTTATTTTAAAAGGGGAACCGGGGAGTGTGTTACAACTATCGTGGGATTGCACGACTGGGATTCCCATTGATGGGAGGAGCTGAGTTGTCAACTGATCACCACTTGGAAGCGAGTTGGATCAGATGGTGGGAGAAGATGTCGGACAGACCTGGTAGACCCAAACGTGTAGTAAGGGTTTGCTGGGAACACCTGGCAGAAGAACCTGCCAAAAAGATCAACTCACACCTCTCATTTAAGAGGTGAGAGCTTTAACTGCATCCCAGCTGACACAGGGGACATTGAGTCCAAGTGGGCCATGTTCCTCTCCTCAATTGTTGAAGTGGCTGCCTTGAGCTGTGGCCGCAAGGTTGTCTGTGCTTCTCGCGGTGGCCATCCTCAACACAGTGGTGGACACCCCAATTTAGGGAGGTTGTCAAGCTCAAGGAGTCCTACTGGGCCTTGTTGGCTGGTGAGACTCAGAGAAATCTGGAGTAATAGAGGGCCAAGCAGTCCACATCTTTGGCTGTTGCTGAGGCAAAAGCTTGGATGTGGAAGGAGTTCAGTGAGATCTTGGATTGAGACTCTCAGTCGGCTCCGAGGAGATTCTGGCAAACAATCAGGCAGCTGAGGAGGGGAAAGCAGTGCTTTATAAACACTGTGTTCAATGAAGGTGGAGTGCTATTGACCTCAACCAGTGATGTCATCAGGAGGTGGAAGGAATACTTCTCGGACCTTCTCAATCCCACTGGCATGTCTTCCATGGAGGAAGATGAGTCGGGGGACTTCAGGGTTGTTCTGTTCATAACCGTGGCTGAGGTTGGCAAGGTAGTTAAAAAGTTCCATGGTGGCAGGGCTCTGGGGGTGGACAAGATCTGCCCTGATTTCCTTAAGGCTCTGGATGTTGTGGGGAAATCTTGGTTGACATGCCTTTGCAACATTGTGTGGACATCGTGGGTAGTGCAACTGGATTGGAAGACTCTTCAAAATGGGGGACTGGAGGGTGTGTTCCAATTATAGGGGTATCACTCTCCATAGCTTCCCTGGTAAGGTCTATTCAGGGGTACTGGAGAAACGAGTCCAGTCACTGGTCGAACCGCAGGTCCAGGAGGAACAATGTGGATTCCATCCTGGACGTGGAACACTGGACCAGCTCTTTACTCTTACTTACTAGGGACCACAAGGGGTTATGGGAGTTTGTCCATCTAGTCTACGTGTTTTGTGGACTTGGAGAAGACATTCAATCATGCTCCTTGGGGTACACTGTGTGTGTGTGTGGGGGGGGGGGGGGAGGTGCTCTGCATGTATGGGATTGGAGACCCATTGCTATGGGATGTTCGGTCCCTATAGAAGTAGTGCAAGACTTTGGTTCGCATTGCTGACAGTAAGTTGGACCCCTTCAGGGTGGGACTTGAACTCAGCCTGTTGTCGCCAATTCTGTTCATAACTTTTATGGAGATACTTTTTTTTGGTATAGCCAAGGTGCAGAGGGAGTCCGGTTCGGTGGCCTCAGGATTTGTTCTCTATTTGCGGATCATGTGGTCCTGATGGTGTCATCGTGCTGTGATCTTCCACTTTCACTGGAGCAATTTGCAACTGAGTGTGAAGCGGCTGGGATGAGGATCAGCACCTCTGAAACTGAGGCCATGGTCCTCAGTCGAGAAGGTGTGCTCTCTTTGAGTCCAGGGTGAGGTTCTGCCTCAAGTGGAGCAGTTCAAGTATCTCTGGATTTTGTTTACAAGTGAGGAATGAATGGAGCATAAGATTGACAGACAGACTGGTGCAGCATCTGTCGTATTACCGGTCTATTGTGGGAAGAGGGCGCTGAGCTGTAAGGTGAAGCTCTCTCTGTTTACTGGTCTACATTCCTACCCTCACCTATGGTCACGAGCTCTGGGTAGTGACAGAAAGAACGAGATTGCGGCTACAGGCACTTGAAATGAGTTTCCTCCGCAGGGTAGCTTGACTCTCCCTTAGAGATAGGGTGAGAAGGTCAGTTTTCCAGGAGACTCGGAGTAGAACCATTGCTCCTTTGTCACTTCAAAAGATTTGAGCTATCCCTTTAAACTCTTCTTACATGACATTTGCTTCAACTTTTATCTCAATAATAATTTAGACAAAGACACAGCATGTCACGCACAATCAACAGTTGTTACTTTGCTTTTAATGGAGAAAGATTAAAACATCAATACCAGCTCATTTACAAATGCATTTTCTTGCCCAGTTATTTATACTTAATTGATTCTAACAGCTTCATAGCTGATGTTACAAGAAATCAATCGAGGGGCTCAGTTAAGTGACTGCATGACAGCTCATATCGAACCCAATTCAACAATAATCTGAAAGAACAATAATCCAAAGACAACATGCAGGAGACCGAGTCTGACCACCCGTCACTACAAAAAGCCATCTGTGCGAGAAAACGAGATGAAGTGGAATAAATTTTTCTGGTAAATGTTATTGCAAACAATATGCTGCCATGAAAAAGAAAGAGGGGAGAGCAATCTACGCAGACTGACCACGCTGCAAACCGTTTATCAGCTTGAAATGCTATTTCATGCATTAATACTCCACGGACTGCATTCCCCCAAACACTTTGAGTACAAAAGCCTCCGATTTATGATTACCAGTCAACTAAGCAATAGCCTGTGGTCCCCGTTGACACACTACTTCCTTTTACTTCCCTCACCGCAAGCTCGTCTCTGGGCCCCTGCAGGTTCAGAGACGAGGCTGTCAGGATAATGTGATCAAGGTGGATGCAGGCCATGAGAAGCTAAATCGTGGCTGAGGGGGATGACATTCTTTGATTTTTAACCATTACAGAGTTTTCATAGAGCTGCAGTCAATTTATTTTATTTATTCTAATGAAGAGCATTAGGAGTGCCATAGTGTGCCGCGCTGCACATTGATCGCCTCGTTAATCACACTTTGCAGACACTCGCAAATCAAGTTCTAACAGCAAGCACTGAATCAAGAGCAATGAAGCATGAGCTCCTTCACAATTTATGATCTTTCAAATTGCATCTTTTCAACCATTAAATTGCAAGATACCATAAATTTTTATCCTCTCCTCTTCAGTACCGCTATCGATTCTGTCGTGTGAAAAATGGAAGAGTAGTAAATTCAGGCAGTTAGACAAAATTTAAGCCTCGTCTTCAGAAAAGAAACTGAATGGCACGAGGAAGGCTGTTAATTTACCATTGAGAACAAATATCAGGGGTGATAAAAATTTTAAAGTCCAACAGGGCTTCAGAGACGTGGTTCAGGTGGGTTTCAGCACTCTGCAACCTTGAAATCTTTTACTTCACTTCCTCTCACACATTCAGGAGATTTTACCAACCATTTTTAAAGATTACGTACCTGATGTGGAGCAGAATTAAAATAAAATCGTCACCATAAAGCACATGAAAGTGACTAGACCCTTTTTTTTTGGTCAGACAGTCACGGATCCTGGAGGTATTAAAGAAGATTTAAAAAAATCAAGGTGCAAGAACAGGTGAGGACGCATGCTGGCGTTTCATATTTTATATCTATTCCAAAGCGATATTTCACTTTCTTTTACTTTTCCAAAGAAAACAGTCAAGTTTTAGTTCAAAAAATCCCTCAAACTCTGCAATTCAGTACTTAAAAGTGGTCATTACATTTAACCTGTGCAAATCTAAAACGGTTCTTACTTGCCCCATACTGTTCTCAGAAAATGGCATAATTGTTCTCAGATTGCATTTCACTCACACCAAGCTGCAAGAAACACTTGTCAAACAATAGAGTCAAATTAGTTCTGTGTGATTGAGCATGTTGAGCATCTATCCAGCGCATTATATATCTAGGAAAAGAAACAGAAGTGCCACGGAATAGTCTCAATTACTGTGATAAAGTAAAAAGGAGGGGCAGGAAAAACCAGGCAGTGGCTTCCAAACGTGAAGGGTTAACCTCTTCACTTCTGTACATGGAGCAACTCAAGTTATGATTGGAAAGAGTGCCTGCTGTTACTTGGAGCGGGGAAATATAACAATACCCATGTATCGAGGCCCTGGCTCAGAAAAGTTTTCAGTCAAACATATGTATGCTCTATTTATGTTTGTTTGGTTCAAATCTAAATCAAGACGAAGAGAGTCAGAGAGTCAGGTGCATGTTTGTCAGAAAGAGATGAGGAGGATCCTTCAGAAGTTTGAAGACAGACTCTTCAGATCAGTGAGGAAGAAAGTTCTCACCAACTTCTGCAGCAGGTCAGCACCGTTCTGCAAAGCTGAGCAGTGAATGGCAGCGGCATGGACAACAGGTAGATAAGTTCCTTTTCACAGGTGGTGCAGCCAAACTGAGACAGAACGCCCAATATGGCTCCACACACTGAGCGAAGCAACAGCGGTCAGGCAGCAAGGATTTCAGACGTAGGCACTCCCCGAGGGAAGCAAATCAGCAGAGGAAATAGCATGTAAGCAAAACAAACCATAAGAAAAGGCATAAAAGCTCACAAACACTGGATTGATCAGACAATTACGTCCCATCTGGCTTGTTAAACCCAACCTGCTGTCATGTACAGGCCTGCAGATTTTACATTACACCGAACTATTAACACCGGCGGTGTTGTACGTTTTAATGTTCTCAGAGTCCAATTAAATTCCACAAATCGAACAAAAATATTTTTAAGCCTTTTAGAAAAGAAACGAGACAAAAATCCATGTTTTTGTCTTTTTAATGAGAAGATTATATTTGCTAGAGATTTGAATAAGCAAATATGAAATCATCATAAAAGCACATTCAGTGAAATTATTTTGGAAGGTTTATATATATATATATATATATGTGAGGAAACCGTGCGAGCTGAAGGTGGGGGTCTTGGTGCTCTGACCCTAGCTGACCAAAGCTGATGCTTGGAAGGTCACCTCTTGGGTGAGGATGGAAGGATCTTGCGAGTGAGGTTTAGGCAGCAACTAAATATACTCGAGTTGTAGCAAAGTAACTGCAGCAGTTTTTATCCAAATGTACAATTCTGCACGTTTATACAGAATATTGTACGTTGCATTTATTATGTAAATTTTATCTATTCATTTACTTATTTCAGACACTTATTTTTATGTTATTTGTGGGCAGCCAAGAAATAATTTCATTGCATAGGTAAGCATGTTTCCTGTGCATATAATAAATATTGTGTTTTTAACTCTAATAACTTGCCAACAAAAACCTAATTAAAAATTAAAACCATGAAAGAAATGACAATGAAAAGAAACTGTAAAGTTTAAAAATAAAACTACACATTCTGGTTCGGGAAGAAAGGAAGCTGGGCACTGTCATTCAGTCATCTGTTCTGCTGTTAAACAATCTAATTTTATGGAATAATCATTTATCAAATATTTATTAACAGATGGAAAATGTATTGAACCTGCTCTAGTAGCCTTTCAAGTAATCAAAGGTGGTCTATAAGTTGTACTTTTAGTTTTGCAGGATGTAGCAGTGGAGTTAAACACAAATCTCATTACCAATTTGGAAGATTCCTTGGAGTAAATCAAATTCCATGCCCAAATTTTAAACAAAGTTCTTGTGCGATCTATTAGCACTCAGAGCATGTTTTGGGGATGACTCTCAGCTATTGTCTTACCAAATGTAGTTTAATATCTGTAGAACAGACTGAGTTAGAAACAGTTTGTGTTTGCTAAGGTCAGTTAGATGTGTTGACTGCACTGAACTGTGTTGACTCCAAAAGTTATTCAGTGGTACATAGAGATGTCCCAATACTAAAGTTTTTTAGACTGAGTACAAGTACAAGAATTTCAGTTTGGGTAATTGCTGATGCAGGTAGTTAATAAGCTATACTTAAATAATACACAATAAATAATCAATTTGGCTGTTTGGAGTCACCAACAGAGAATGTTCTAGTGAGACTTTAAATGGTAGAAACAACAATTTACGAGTTCTGCCTGACCCAAACTGTGGATCTGGACCTGGCCTTGAAGGCGGACTATCTCAATTCCTCCTGGGATGTTATGTAAACAAAGACGCTCTGTCTATCTCCTCATCCCTCCCTTCTCCAAGGCTGTGGGCATGTGACAGAACCTCAACCGAGCTGGATGATACCAAACACCTCTTATCTGGACAATGGCCGAGGGGGATCTGGACTATGCTACGACTTTCCCTTAAAACTCAATGCCTTCACCGGCCTCTAGAACATATATACCTTCTCTCCTTGTTTTCTTCTGCTTTTCTCATCCAAGCCTAAAAGTATTCTGAAAAGGATAAGAGGCTGCGCTCTTAAAGAGCAGCAGCTACGTGCACTCTGCCCATCTTTCGGACGACTGTACGGACATATTCTCGTTGTATCTCGGTACAATGATCATAAAGCTTATTCTGATTCTGATGACTTTAGAAACATGTTTTTTTTTTTTATTAAGAACACAACAAAAAGTCTGTTGTTTTATTAACACCTGTTTTTATCCTAAAATACATCTAAACTTGTATTTTTTTGTCAGTTATCTGCAAAGTGGAAGAGGAAATGACATCACCAAGCATAAAAGTGGTATTGGTCTGAAGTATCACAGTGTTTTTATTTGCACAAGTATGAGTACCTGAGGATGATATCATGCCCGATACCAATACTAGTATCAGCATTGGGACACCACTAGAGCTTTAACAGACTACTCGAGTAATCTACACATCGATTCCTAGGACATCTATCGAGTTTTTTAATTAAACGTCGAGTATTTGTGGTGACGTCATTACGTCGTCGTTACGTCATTGCGTCACGTGATCCGCACCGGGCGCGGGTTACAAAATGGATTCCTCCAAGCAAACGGATGGAGCGGAGCAGGTCCAGTCCTTGCAAACAGGTAGAAATACATCAATAGTCTGGAAATATTTCACTAAAGATGAATCTTACGGTTCAATTACCGTAAGGAAACAGAAAATGAATCAACTTCCTGACTGTTAGGAGCTTGTTGCAAACCGGTGTTACACCATATTCTGTGAACACCGTATATTGTGACCGTAGGGGGCGGTGTTGCATGCACTGTTGCAGGTCACAGAATATGGTGTAACACCGGGTCCAATGACCGAACCAGAGCCAGCTTCCTCTGACCTTGTTTCACAAACTAAAAGCAAAACAGATTCATCTCTAAACCTATAAAAAAAACCTATAAACATATTAATCTCTAAAACTAAACCTAATGTGCACCACAGCTGGTGGTGGTGCGGGGTGGTCGTCCGCCCCACTCGTTTTAGTTTCGTTTTTGACGTGCCACGTTTCTTTCAATTTTGCAGCTTCATAATAAAAACTAATAGTTTAGTTTTTCCTGTGACTTATTTGCAGTATGATAAATGGTAGGATCATAATATACGCTCCCAATGTTTTGTTGGTCTTTTTTGTAAATAATGACCTTTTTTGATGTTCTATTTATTTTTGTATCTTTAGATCCTATGATGTCATCAAGTACTCGAGTTCTACTTGAGTTTTATTATGTTAATGTCGAGTTTAAAAATGATGTAGTCGGTCAACCCCTAGACACCACTTATAGATGTACTGTATACATTCAATCACAAATTTCTGTTTAGTTAAAATTGGATCAGTAGTTCATGAGATATTGATTAATATAGACAGGTAAACAAGCAATTGCACACATGCACAGGCAACAATATGATCACTTGCCTTTCAGTGGCAGCTGATGACAAAATAATATTTATTCAAACTTTAAGTAAAAATATAAAATGAAATAAATAAACTCAGAGGTTTGATCTGCAAAAGACTTTAGCTCAAACCAGTTGAATCTAAATTTGATGACTAAAGGAGCCTCTGTGCTCATCACAATACACCACATTGATAATTTCAATTCAGGATAATGTGATATCGCAAGAGGAAACTTTAATGTGACATTACAGTTTGTGTTGACTCAGACAGATAATGGCACCAAAACCGGGTCTGTTTTTATGTACAAGCATCTATCAACCAGCACACAATAGTGCACTCAGAGAAACATTTTCACCAGCCCAACAAAGGGAGAAGCTACAGGGCATGACAAGTTCTTGTGAACAACAAAATGCTGCCTGACAAGCTCTCAGAGGACGGTTGAGCTCTGGCAGATTACAGAGATCTCTATCTCTTCATAAAATGGACTGCAGCATTTAAGTGGCAACGACTGAAAATACAATCTGAATTGTTAAGCGTGCCACAGCCATTACATGGAGATGTAGGGCCGGCAATGGTGAGAGTAATCGTGTGATGACAGTTTCACTGCGCGCAGACGTTCTCCAAGGTATTGTCATCACTCGTGACAGGTAATACGAGTCCGCTGGGAACTGCGTATGTCTTGCAGTTTCTTCTTCATAAACACCCAGCAGCCCTCCTTTACTTACAGCTCCATCAAACCCCAGAACTCATAGTGGCTTTCAATATAGCTGCAGGTCTGAGTGCGGTAATTAGATGTTAATGTGAAATAATGGAATCATGGAGGGTTGTTACGCAGAGAGAAATGCAGACCTTGGCGTGATCTTGGAGCGAAAAGCACAATTGCTTAAAAATCAAAACATGCCGTCAGCGGCTCACCTAAGCAGCAGCAAATGCCCTTACTTTGGAATACATTACAATGGTAATTGCTCTGGCAAAATTACCTTGTCTTCGATGAGCTCGACCAGACATCTGAGACATGCATGTCGATTGGCTCAATTTCACGATCATTGGGAGGCTGAAATCAAGGCCTTTATGTGTGAGAAAATCAGAGCGGAAATTGACATAAACATCTCATTGGAGACATTACACCGGATTGTAGCGAGAGCTTCGTTTTGACAAGGTATTTTCATGAATCTATTTATACTGAAGCTATACTTTATCTGGGGATTTCTTCATGTGTTTATTCATTTAAAGGGAAAATAAAAAAAATGTGCATAAATAATCTTTTAGCACATTTATAATATTGCGCTTGTGTGATATTTAAATACATCAGTATTTTAAGTGTCGCAGCTCCAGTTCCAGCTGCAGCATGCTCCCTTTTCACTATGCATCAGCCAAACCTGTGCTTTTATCCTCCTAAAGAAAAACAAAGGAGCACGAACAACAGACAAAAAAAACGACTTAATAAACAAAAACATAGCGTCGTTTACGACACCACCTATGATTGTTAGCCACGTCTCCTCCTGTCTCGGCTTTTTCTTCGCACAAATCAGGACGGGGGAGAGTTAAAATGCCTCTTGTGTCTGTGATCTGATGAGGATCACCTTCATCCATTTGAAAGGTGATTTCCGAGCAAAATTGTTTCTCCGAACACACGCTGCTTGAGCCGAGAGCACATTTTTCCAGCATGTTAACAAACATGTAATTTCCATAAACACGTCCAGTAATTGACAGCTTGATTTGGGCTCTGCCAGGAAGCTGACAGACAGTTCTTGGCTGCTTTAGTGCAGACAGTGCAGGCTTAAGGCCTCACCAGGCTGTAATGAGCTTCTCAGGGCTTTGTCTGGATTAGACCACCAAACACAAACAAAATCTCTCACAAATACCATCGGGCTTCTTTTATCTTGTTACACCAAATTAGTTTATATTGTCTAAAGAATTAAAGTGAAATAATAGAAACAAATATATTAGCTTACTTTAGTCAATTGTTAGCAGTTAGGGTTTGGTTTCATGTCATAAAGCTGTATTTATTTCAATTTATGTTCATAGTGGCTGATGCATGACTGCTTTTTTTTCTCTGCAGGCACAACAAAACATGTATTAATAATACAGAGTTTGTATGATCTGTAAAAATAAAGAGACGCTTACAGTAGTTATAGCTAAACGTAATTACTGCAGCTCAAAAATTAAGTATAATAGTGCTATCTATAATAAATAATTGGAAGACAGCAAACAGTAAACCTATGAATAAAAAAAAGTTTACAGTACCTTACTGTAAATGCAATTTATTTTTAAATTTATGGCATTTCGCTGTATAAAATATTACTTGTACTTATTGTACAAGTAAAAGTGAGGTTAATAGATTAAAAAAAAAAACCAATGGCGTTTTCATATATTAGAACTAATAAAATGACGTGCTAATGCTATTAATAATAAAATTTCAATACTTAACAAACAACAATTTTTTGTACCGTATTTGTTGGACTATAAGGCGCACTTAAAATCCTTTAATTTTCTCAAAAATCAACAGTGAGCCTTATAATCCAGTGTGCCTTATGTATTAATTCTGGTTGTGCTTATTGACCTCAAACTGATTTTATGTGGTACACAGCGCTCAAAAATCTGTCAAAATGTTTTAGTTTTGCTTAATGCGCTTTATAATCCGTGCACCTTATAGTCCAAAAAATATGTTAATTTCAAAAATTTAGATTGGGAAATTGTTAGATTAACTTTGTTCCCGAAAGCTTATGCACAGATTGTTGGATGTACTGAATTTTCCACACGTCTTTTTATTTTTCTTTAAATACACACAAGCGATGATTTTTGCCTCGTCTGTGTGGTCTAGCTGCAGGCTATTCGAGAACTTCCAGCAGTATCTTTGGACAGCTTGAAAGTCAGCAGCACGCTCATGTCTTTTCTCCTTTAAAAAAAAAAAAGCTGTGGTTCAAGAGCAGAACAGAGATGATGGTGAGCACAAGAGGAAAAATGGAGTCCGATAAATCTGTATTGAACAGCATGTGAAGGATGTTAATACATATTAATGGTGACAGGAATATTTGCAAGTGAATACACTGGTAAAGGGGATTAAACATAACTCTCCATAGAAGGGGAGGTATCATCACTCCCATTCTGGCGTGGGACTCGGCCGTATCAGATTCATCCCCATGCACATTGCCAGCAAACACTAAGCCCTTATCTCTCCACTGGGCCTCTCCGGAGAGTTTACAATTTCTCGCTTCGTTGGAGCCTGAGCTGAGCTTGTTACTGGCACAAAGGCTGAGAGATGGCCTGGTTGAGAGCACAAAGCCGCTCCCTCCTCTGGACGGACACATTTCCCTCAGATAACGAATGACTTGTTGGACACCAGCACTACACTGTCCCTATACATTAGTGATGACAGCCACACATCCTCCACACACTGGGATGCACAACAAAGTTAAAGTTCAGAAAAAAATACAACACAACACGCCGTCATGGCGTCAGTAAAGGCCCCCCATTAATGAGATGCTGGTGGTGGCAAAGGGACGTGAACTCAGCAGATGTGGTTTGGTCCCTGCGAGACCCTTCAAGCCACCAGCGCTATTCTCTGAGGGCACAGGCGTCACAAACAACGTGCCATTTGCTCCACCGCTGATCACATTAACTCCCAAGGGGATTCATAAAGGGAACACAGTCATGAAATTTAAAGTAAATGTGCCTTTTAATCACAGCAACATCTATGCTCTCGTTGTTAGACAAGTGAACCCATTTAGCATTTAAACCTATCATGGTAATTTTCTTATACGATTCTCAGCCTTCCAGTCCAACATGCTCTTTATTTAACTGTAATATGCAAACCATCTGCCATGCAAGTATCTGTTACTTGTGTTGGTGTAGATTCTCAGTAATCCAGGGCATAGTGATCCTAAAGTCTTTGTCTCAGTGGGTTGGGATTGTGGCGACCAGTTGGGAGGCACAAAATTGTGACAGTACGCAAATTTTTACTTGGAATCACAAGGAAGTAGACCTTACGACTCGACACGTGGCCCAAAGTTTCTCCAGGAATTTGAATACATCTCACACAAATGTGAAACAAAAAATGTTGTGATTTAATCACGTAGTGTTTTAGGTCATTTCACACTTGATAGTCCGGTAAACTTGTTTCGATTGGGGACCAAACTTCGGAACATTTGTTTACATTTTCAGCTGGTGCGGTTCACATTCAATTCAATTCAATTCAGTTTATTTATATAGTGCCAAATCACAACAAAGTTGTGTCAGGGCACTTTACAGGAACATTCACATACATAAAAGCCAATTAGTAAAGTTCTCCATATAAGGAGGCAGCAGACAAGTTGAATCTTGGCTTCGTTGCAGTGTCCCATCCTGAGCGAGCACAGTGGCAACAGACTGCACAGAGTCAGTCGAGTCAACCTGTTCCCCCCGTCGCCTGTGGTGGCGCTGCACCAAGAACTACTAAAGGAAACGACACAAAAACCTCTGAAGAAGACACTTCTTCTTCTTCTTCTGGATGTAAAAACAAAAACGGAGTGGCGTCAAATTTTAGCGGTTTTAGGATTTCTGTTTGGTCATTTTTCAATAATGGACTCAGTATGAGCAGAAGATGAGTCTCATTCTCTCTAGTCTCATTGAGAAACATGGATTCATTTTCAAGAGAGAAGTGTTTTAGACAGAATTTGCTGTACAACATTAAATACAGTTAAAAACAATAATGTTATTGAACAAGAAAATCAAAGTGCCATACAAAACAAGGAAGATATCTTAAAATATGTTAACAATCCAACAATTTTCAGTCAGGTCATCTAACATTATTACATTATTATTGTCCAGATGACCTGACTGAAAATTGTTGGATTGTATACCTGGATTATTGAGCATGGACTTTGTTGGTTATGTTAACAATCCCTCAAAGAAATCAAAATGATCAACTTCAAATCTTGTTGCAAGGCGTTAAAGGTTACAGGAGCAGTTTACTGTTTACTGATGTTCAATGTCCTCGTCATATAAACCACATCCATAATTTTGGGGTTCTATTAAAATAATTATTACTTTTAATTATTTTAGGACTTATTAACTTTTCAATGCTAGGGAAATAATGGAAAGCATCATAATTAACAACTTACTGATAAAACTCAAGTGTTAAAAGGCAAAAAAGACAAAGTGGCTCACAATTAACCTCCTACTGATTCCCAATGCACGGTGCGCAACTGGTAGATCTGCTGCCTCTCAGCAAGAAGGTTGCTGGTTCAAATCCCAGTCCGGGGGTCTTTCTGGGTGGAGTTTGCATGTTCTATACGTGCATACATGGGTTTTCTCCGGGTACTCCGGTTTCCTCCCACAGAACAAAAACATGTACAGTATGTTAGGCTGATTGTGTAGAGTTAAGTAACTCTAAATTGTCCCTAGGTGTGAGTGAGAGAGTGAATGGTTGTTTGTCTCGTTTGTCTCTATGTGGCCCTGTGATGGACTTGCGACCTGTCCAGGGTGTCCCCCGCCCCTCGCACTGTGATTGCCGGACATGGGCACCGGTGACCCCCGTGACCCAAAATGATGTAAAAGTTAATGGATGGATGATTCCCAATGAAGTCGCCCAAAGCTTATTTTTTTATTTTACTGACAACAGGCCAAAGTTAAAACATCAAGGGTTCCATACCCTGAAGCCTTGCAATAAGTGAAAAACAGTGAAGTACGAATAGTAGTACAAGTAGTACGTAGTAGTTTATTTTATTACACGCACGCACGCACACACACACACATATATATAAAATGGCATTTTAAACCCTTCCCACACTCTTGCAATATTCTAAACTAAACAATGCTTCCAAACGCTAAACGTTCTAAAAGAGCAAAGAATGTCATGATTTCAGCTCTCTGCCTCCTCTGCTCTTTGCAACCTGCAAGTGTTCTTGGCCACGCCCACTTCTCCGCTCTGCACGGAGAACAGCTGATCAGCTGCAGCAGGAAGCTTATCCTGCAGTGTGGGCTGCACAAAAGTGCAGCAGGAGCTAAATAATTTTAAATAATTCATTTTAAATAAAAATTCCATGCCGATCATGCGGCTCATCCATCAATCAGCCAATTGTGTGCCATGTCCAATCTTATTTTGAAAAACCACGCTAGAGCGAGTTCGCGATAAATGAACCGCGAAGTAGTGAGGGACTACTGTACTGTAATTTTAAAGTTTGAGAGATTTAACAAGAATACTCAAAAACACTGATTGCAATGTTTTAAACCAAAGGAACAAGGAACTTTTAAAAACTGACCGGTAATAAGTTGTCCACCTTCATTTCTTTAAGGGGTTTCAAACATTTTATAATGTCAAAGAAAAAAGTCAAGGCAGGTATGTTCTTGTTTTAGTATTTCACCCTGTTTTACGGCGCCCTGAATTATTGTTTTACACCTGCATTTTTACTGTAGTTTATTGTTGTCATTGTTTACTGTTACTGTTGTCTGTACTTTATATGTTCTGTCTGAAACAGGTCCCTCTTGTAAATGAGTCCTCGTGGTTCAATGAAAATCAAAAGGTTGAATGAATGAATGAATGAATAAAGTGTTTACTGACGACAGAACGACCCGTCTGAACAGGATGGGCTTTAACACAGCTGTAACTGCGTTCATATTCTTCTAACTGCTCTGTTGAATAAAGATCTATTCCTCGTCTTGTTTTACAGTGAAAACTGCATACAAACCACAATATATTCCACTGTATTTTATATCAGAGAAAAGTGACAAAAAGATTGCAGTAAATTTTAATTTGACACGTAATATTGGATTGCTGCTTGTCTTACAGTAGGACTCCTAGTCACAGCAATTTCAGCAGACATGTTGCTGAGACAGCTCTGGCATTGTTTTCTGGGACGCAGTGAAATTCTATTTTCAGTCTTACTTGGTGCAGTAATTATCTGCATTGTTGGTGAGAATAAAGAAAATAAAGTGCATGAATATGTGCCGGTCAATTGGATTCTGTCAGTTCGTGCAGAATTGGGTACACAAGCGAGCAGCTTGCCAGCTTGTAATAACGATGGTGTTTGCGTGGAACAATTTCCCCTCTAAAACAGCTCATCAACAGCAGAGAGAGTCTGTCACCCAGGGTACGGAGTGACAAGTCTTCTGCATCTTTGTCTGTTATTAACATGTCTCTTACGACAAGCTCAATTATCTGACACTGCCCGCAATTTCCATTCCTTTTTCTGGCACAATGTAAAGTTCCTCTCCTTCATTTTCAAAGCTGGTAGTTTTGGATCCGGCAAATACTGATATAAGACGTGTGTGGGAGGAGGAAGTGAAAACTGAGGGAAAAACATCTGCAAGTCAGAGCAAAGTTGGTCTTTGCCTGCGACATGCAGGCCTCGATCATTTTGGATTTAAAAAAAGCCTAAATATTAATCATTTTACCCCCTTTGGTTTCTCTTTGAAAAAAATGTTCCATACAGAACAAGAGCAAAAGGAAACTTTTGAGGTGAAACATATATTTAACTATTCCCTGAGTTCCAATTCCCTAAATTCCCTTAATCCCTTGTCTTTTTTAAGGATAACAAGGAAAACCTTTTTTATATGTTGTGCAGGCAAAACCTAAAAAAAATTTCCTAAAACATTCAGATATTTAAAGATTCTAGGCTGTCCCCTTTTTACCTGCACTTCAACATATGTTAGATACAAAAAACCAAAAGAGGAAACAGCAGAATATTATTTGGTGATACCTGGTATATGGTCAAAGAAATTGAATATACTATTCTCAGCACTTGTGGTCAGTAGGCCTGTCAACAAATTTACATTAATAATATTTGACATTTTTTACATTAAAAACAAGCTGGGCAATTAATTGTCTCAGAAATTATTGCGATAAACGATAATATTGTTTGAAATTTGACAATAATTAGTAATCGTTGTCAAATTTAAGAATAAACGTTTTTTAATTTGTTTTGCAATTAGTACCTTTTTTGGACCACTGGATGGCAGTATAACATGTTTGAACTGAAGGATGGATAGTGAGGGAGAAAGCAGCGTGTCTCTTTAACAAGGTTAAGAAGAAAGTTAAAATGGATTTAAAATGGATCAAGAGAAAGGGAGGGGTCAGTGAAGAGCACTGGAGTTGAGCTTTCTGTCATCCAGAGTCTTCAGTAGAAAGAGACACGAAGAAACAAAAAAGTCTATAAATGTAAATGAGGTTGATAGTTTTCATTTATCATGCGATTAATTGATTTATTGTTTAATGCGACAGGCCTAGTGGTCAGGACTCCATTGTGGGTCATAAAACACACACACACAACTACTAATAGCATACAGAATATTTGTTGATAAATTTGTTACAAGAGATAAAAAGGGTCATTCAGGCTGTTTATGTTGTTGCTGTGCCCTTATTTAATTGGGTTATTAGTAGGGATGCACAATACTATCATCATGGTATCGGCCGATATGAGTTGATCATTAAGATTGTATAACCACATATTGGGCTTCTGTTTTAAGTTATTTTTAACTTAAGAAACTGTCAAGTATATACATTAATGCACTACTACTTATGCGCTTTTCACTTGTCGCTTTTGAACAGCTTGAGTTTAGATTTGTAAAAAATTACAAATTTGCTCTGTTCCAGTGTTGTCATTGTGTTAGTAAACGTCATGAATACATTTGACATTAAACATAATCCAAGTTGAAGTGTTGCATCATTTTCAGCCCCTTTTTGGCATCTGCATTTGGTAGCAGGCCAAACTGACAAAGACCATGCAGAATAATGTAGTATTTTAATTTCACAGCAGAGAAAGCTATGTAGTCTCTGTAAGTAGGTTTAGGGGAAAAAAAAATATTGGTATTGGTATCGAAAAACAAGTTTTAACATATTGGCATATTGGATATCGGACAAAAATCCAATATTGTGCATCCCTAGTTATTAACAATGTTTGTATGCATTAAACAATAATTATTAGTTCTGCAAGTCTCTGCCACCAGTATTTTGTGATAAAAAGCTGAAAAGTTTAGGAAAAAAAATGGTCAAAACCAACAGAAACACAACACAAAGAAATTTTCATCTACTTTGTAATTCACAGTTTAGAGTTGATAATGAACTTGGAAAAGTATACAGAAAGGCTATATATATATGAAGAGAAATATTCTTGTCCATACTGGTCATACGGAAAGAGAAGAACGAAGACTTTGTTGTAGATGTTGATTAGCCCGTATTTCAGACAGCGCTGTAATCAGTAAGCTATATGTGCGTGATGTCTGTGACCTCCACAGTTTTGATTCCTCCTCTCTCTAGTGTGGCTGCACTCATTTAAATGTACAATATTCTCTAAAGGCTTGTACTAATGAAAAATTAAGTTAAAGGTGCTTTCTAGCAGCCAGTCCTGATTAACTAACTAATGCAGGAGCTTGTTCCTTTTCTGATTTACTTTAATGAACCATTCAAACAGCTTTTTCACAGAACTGCCTAATAATTATTTTCAGACTATACAATCTTGCAATCATTTTTGAATAACCCAACTAAAATGGAGGATAAATGCCATTGAAATGACTAACCTCATCTTCTTATTATTTTGACACAGATAAAATACGGGTAGACATTCCTTACAACCTTTTATCCTTAAGACGTTCTCTTTCCGAACAACTTAGTTGTCAGTCTCAAAAGTTCAAGCAACGTAGCTGTATCTGTTTTGAAAAACTACTCATGATCTCACCTGCTCTTAGACGTAACCCTGAAGCTTTCAATCTTAAAGCTAGCTCCACTCGTGTGTGGAGGGATGCATAGAAAGTGAAAATGTTCCTCCAAAGTGAAATATCGCCCAAAGTGGGAGTGTCTGGGTTGCTGTGGGGGAACGTTAGAGGAAGTGGTAATGATGACAGCTCTAACCCAGTGCAGGTGCAGTAAAGCATGGCAGGTTGGTCAATTGCCCAGAACCCATTACTTCTCCCTGGAGACCAACCTTGTAATGTGCAAGGTACCTTATGTAAAGGACTGATCTATTGTCAACAGGGACATCTCTCAGGTTTCACATGGAGCCCAAAATGCACCTCACAAGGTTATACAGGCAGGTAGAGAATGAACCATGTGCCTCTGCTGATTGCAAACGTTTCATATAATTTTAATAAACTTTTTTGGCACTGGATTTGTTTAATTCTTCAAAATGTGAAATGCATTACTTGAAAAAAAAAAAGATACATTTTGTTGGGTGTTCTTCCAAGAAAAGTTTAATTGCACTGCAGCATTTTATAAGTGAGGAGGCAGTGCTTGTAAAATTCATATCGTTTTTCTGTTCGCGAGTGCCTTTACAGGTGAGCTAAACATGTGACTGCACAGGAAACAGGAAGGGAACGACCTTGGGTGGCAGATCCATCTCTGTTTTTGTGTCATCTTCAGACAGCTGTTGTTTGACCACCATCTCCTAGATGCATTCTATCCGACACTTGTAACAATGGTGTAAATGAGAGAAAAATTGAGCTCACCTTAAAGGCGGACTTCAGTCCTCTTGAAGGCTGAAAGCCCTGGATGAGCACAGTGCACAGTGGCAGCTCAGAGTCCTTGTTTTGCTCCCTGAGACATGTGTAATCAGAGAGAAAGTCCAGCACAGATTACAGTCTTCAATCAGTCAGCGAGGAAAATGATATGTACATCATTGTCTCTGCCGCACATCCCAGCCACTGTCAGCCTGCATGCATATTACCTGTGTCAAAGCTGCCAGGGGCATGACGAGAGAAACTGAGAGCCATCACAGAGCCGCCACTCAGGGAGGGGTGTCGGGGCTTCGAGCGCGGCAGCCAGATTCAGTCTCCACGTGGACCCTATACTCTGACCTCTCAGATGTTCTTGACACCATTTAATGTACATTTTCAGATACGAAACGTCTTCTTCCATATCTCAAGTCATTTTCAGTGGGTTGAAGTTCAGCACTTGTCACCAAAAGAAAATGCCAAACACACGTTTTGTAGTCCCCCCTCCCCCCTAACTCAAGTCCAGGAAAGTTGCAGTCATCTGACCTTGAGGTGCACAATAGAAAGAGTCGCTTCATACAGAGTGAAAACTAAATGACTGCTGTGAAGACTGGCAAAAAAAAAAAAAAAAAAGAATGATCTTTTCTAATCTTCTCATAGATGTATAATGTATTTGATTCAATTTTCTCCTCCATAAAAACAGACACATACTGTGTGGGTATAACAGCATAATGTGGAAAATTTTGATGCAGGTGTCTCATTGTTGTAGATTCAATTTTCACAGTTGGATCTGGAAAAAAAAAACATATAGTATAAATGCAAAACAGTGGGAAGGAGACATTTCACAATAAAGACAGCAAAGATAGAGCTTGTCTGAATTCCACCCTCATGAAATAGGACATCAGACCGTAATTTCCCTGAGACTAGAGTGTTAATTTAAAACTGCGAAGGGCACCTCTGCAACTTAAAAAAAGAAGATGGAAGACAGACGGTCCTAATCTGTGCAATTTTAGATGTTAACATTTCTCCAACATGGATAATAAGAACCAAAAATACAAAACAACTCAATATCTGAGCATCGAACTGCGACTTGTGACCACTTTTAGTTTACATGATAGCTCCCCTGTCCCACACCAGGTATCTGTTCACCTTGAGAAGTCCAGACTTTAACGCAATGTGAATGCAAGCACTTTTTGTCTTTACAATTCTGTTTGTCTTCTCTGGTCCTGCTGGGCATCCAGAGGGAGGTCACCAAATGGTCTACAATGTAAAAAAAAAGGTACTGACCTTCTGCTAAATTGGCTACAATCCAAAGACAAGGAATATCGGGTTATTGAGTTGATCCATGCTGGGAAAAATGATCTGAGCATTTGACTTTTGTAGTTGATCAAGGGCAAGAATGTGTCAGGGATGTAGAGACGCGACACTTTTAAAAATGCTGTCTTCAGTGTTCTAATGGTTTAATAAAAAAAAAAGGCAGCAGTATTCCTGCTGTAAACAAATACATTAGGCAGGATGGTAAGTGCTTTCCATTTATGAAGAGACTTTGCAGCTCATATCCCAAAGAAAATAAATAACAGTTTTCTGCGTTAAACTCTGAGCTGCCGCTGAAAAAAAAAAAAAAAAGACACAATGTAAATGAATGCAGCTGCAGAACCCCAACAATTCATTGCACTGTACTTTCAAGTTGTTGATTCCTTGAGAAAGGCAAATAATAGTCATTTTGCAAAATTGCAGGCCTATCCTTCAACAACTGGGGAAAAAATGTTAAAATTGGGCACGGCTTGGGAAGAAGCAACCCTCTTGCTGATGTATTTCATATATTTGGGACAGCATAATGAAATAAGTCATTTCTGCCAACAGTTCACATTACCTCCCAATGGTTAAGAACCATAATCCCAACAGCATTTTGAATTCTACCACACATAGAGTCGAAAATGTTATTGCATGATTACAGTGTTCCTCTCCCGCTACGTAGTTATTTTATTTATGCATTTTGCACATGAATTGGAGAAGCTGAGCACCACGTACAATTAAGACTGCAATTCGAAGAACAACCAAAGCTATCTGGGGCTATAAAATCTCATAGACAACTTGTAATGTCAGCACAGTGAGAAATGACACCCGTCCGTCACAAAAGACACCGCAGTTGTGTAATTGAAAAAGCTTTGGCTCTACAAAATAAGACTGAAGTTGAATTCTCTTCGCTCAGCTTGCAAAATGTGTTTTACGTTATGCTCACACCGCAACAATTACAAGATTCTGTGAGTGTTTGCTGCATTCACCAAGTCAAAGTCACCGTCTGCATTTCTTTGTGATTAAATCAAAGGTTCCTCTTAAGACTCATTAACTGGGACGCTGAAAGCTCCTCTTAATGTGGTCTGCAGTGATGCTGACATACTTGTCAGAACACAAATAAAGGAAGTTTGTTGACAAAGTTAGCCTCATGTCCAGTTAGTCACTTAAAACGGCAGCGTGGAAAGTACCAGCCATGCTCAGCGGTCACATGACCTCTAGTTCCTTCACTTTAACCTGAAATACAGTACTACAGTAGTCCTCATCTAATATGGCTATAAAAACTATTTAAAAAAAACAAACAAAAAAAAAACAACAACATTTTGTCAAGTAAGAAAGTTATTCTGGCTTTAATATGTCAGTGTATTTACATATATTTAAAAGCTCAGATCCTTTTTAAGGTTTTGTGGAATTGTTCTGAACTATGGTAGAAAACTCTTGAAACTGACGTTTGGAGAAATTGTGTTTAATCCTGAGAAAACAGATAATAAATGTTTTTTTTTTTCCCCAAGAACCTCACTTTAAATGACCTGAACTACCCCTTTAAGCAGATGTGGGCAACTTAAGACCCAAGGACCAAAAGTGGCGCATGGACAATCTCCATCAGGCCCTCAATACCCTTAGATTAAAAATAAAACCTTTTTAAAATAAAGATTGATTAAAAAAGCAGCAATTTATTAATGAGACTTAAGGAAATTTAAATTAAATATCTCACGTAAAACTTAAAAACAACAACATTTAAGTTATTGTGTTTCCAGAACTAGACTGAATTTTAAAGACTTGGAAACACAAATATATAAGTTTGTTTTACATGTATAACTCGTTAAGCTAACATTGTCACAAGAGCCAGTTTACAGAAAGTGTTTTCTATTCCTAAAGAATTTTGGAAAGACTTGTTTTATAAAGCTAACTATGCTACAATAAGAAAAGATCTTCTAGATTATCCATCATGAAGAAAATGTATTTTCCAATTCTCTATATGGTCCATTGGTTGCTTTAAACGTCTTGATGTGGCCCTTTGGGAAAAAAGTAACCCACCTCTGCCTTTAAGGCACAGCTAAACAGCATTCAAGAGTAAAAATAAATAAATAATCCAAACGATGTATATAAATTATGGCATCTTGGATTATTTTAAAAAAAAATCACGTTAAACTCCTTTTAACTCGGCAGCATTTTTAACAATCTGGGAAAGAAGAAGAAAACCTACACACTGAATCCCCAGCTCCGACTGTCCCCGAGGCCTGTGTATCAGGTTTTATTCCTTCAGGGAAGCAAAGATTATTACAATATTCAGATTACCGAGCAGGGGAAATTAATTGGACTAATTAACATACAAGTAAATGATGATACCGTTAACACATTTCATTAACTCAAACTGTCATTCTATGTTTCTGGTGCACTTGGTATTGCATTACAATGAATATGATTCATTAATTTATGCAAATGAAACGAAGGAGATGAGATGTGTTCCCCCCCCCCCCCCCCCCAACACTATAAAACACATCTTTTGAGTTGTTTTCACCAAACTGACTTAAAACCATGTGCTTCTCGCTCAGATTTATCAGATAGCGCCGTTTCACAGATCACCCTTTTAATGACGCTCTTAAATGCTAATGCCAGGTAGGCTATAATATGCTTGTAATTCTCTTACGCCACTGTCTCGAGTCTAATAATAATAAAAAAGGCGCAGCACCTAATTAGCAGGAGGCAGAGGTGCAGGACGTGAGCTACTAGTGAAAATATTAATCTGACTGAACACAGATTTTAACAAATCTGGACAAAACAGAAAACAGTTGTAACATGCCAGACCTATAGCAGCTCATTTCTCAATGTATTCTTTAATAATCTATTCAAGTGTGAATGAACTGGGGTCATTGAATGAGTTGTTACCCATCACGCCTCGGTAAGGTTTGTTCAAAGTCATGAGGCAGAGCTTTGTTCTCTAGCAGCTGAATACTTTTGACATTTCAGTGTGACATTAACTTGCAGTTAATTGAGGGTCTGCACCAGCAGTTGGCCTCATGACTCCTATCTTCACCAAAGCAGCACCACCCCGGGAAGGTCAAGGGGTCAATGTGGCTCTCTTCCTGCTCCTATGGCTGCAGTGACATCTACTGGACTACAAACCCAGGGAGTAAACTGCAAAGGGGAGGGAAAAAAAAAAAAAGACTAAAACTACTGACCAGCTGACATGACATCATATAAAAACAGCAACAACCTTTTAGATAAAATGTCTAATTGTGGTACAAAATAACTCACCATCAAGAATCAACTGACAATTATCTTTAAAATAATCAAAAAGGACTTTCAAGTGTAACAAAGATTTATATTGTTATATATCTATCAAGATTTATACAGAAGACTGAAATGAAGACAAACCTCCAGAATTTATTAAAAGACTGTAAATATGCTGCATGTTTCAGCATATTCTGATGTAGAAACATCCTGAAGGAGTCAACAAAAGAAAGAACATCGACCTCATAACGTGTTCTTCATTGTCTCAATGAAAGAAAAAAACAAAACAAAGTAGACCCAATCACATTACCATTACAATCACTGTTCAGTTCTGTGTGCATCTGTGTTCAACTCATCCATTTAGGATTAGGAAAAAAGATCGACATAGCGCAACATGGAAAATAGGGGGAATGTAACACATTTAAAAGAAAACAAGGTAAAAAGGTATATTTACTAACAAGAGGGATATTAAAGAGAATCTTGCTAAACTTTTGCATCCAAAGGGACAGAGGATTAACGTGATGACGACAGTGCTGTTAATGTGTATCCCCTTCAGAAATCGCTCATCTTTCTAATATTGTGATCGCACTGATAGAGCAGAACACGTGGTAAAAACTGTGTTGCAAAATTAAAACTGTGATAGGATTCAGCAGGCATAGGTAACATGGCATAATGACAATTCAATCAGCATTTCGTTGATTAAATTGAAAGAAAAGAAAAAAATCACCATGGCCTGCAAATCTACTGGGGCTATTTACTCTATTTATAGCACGCAGTGGAGTCACCCTGAGCTTGGAGTCAAATTTGGCAATAACCACAAAAAAAATAAAAAAAATAAAATGGCTGTTTAAAATATTACGTTTTTTGTTTGGAAGTTTCCATGAAAGGGTACAAAAAGCACATTTGAATTACATATTGGAGTAGATTTAAATATTTTCAATATTAGGACGTAAAAACATAATAAAAATAGCTGTTGAGTAAAATTAGTATCTAAGCGAATGATGTATTAACAATATAAGTCCGAGACAAATTACAATAACATTTTTCGATTGTTTTTCATTTTTCTCTATTGTGAGAGAACAAAAAAACAACACATTCATAAGAAAAGAGCTTCTTCGCAAGCAGACCAACGGTCAGATAATGATGCATAACAATAATTAAAACCCACATAACGTGAAATATTTGCATGGACTTAATAAATTCACTTTGGATGGATAAAATTTAGTTCTGCTGCAGGATTTAGTCTCTGCTGAAAGGAAAACAGAATAAGTTTTGCTTACAGAGAACAGAAGCAAAAGAAATCAATAAAATGCTCAACTTAGCAACAACTTTCCATGAAAAACACAATATTAACAAATAAGTACAATTAAAACAAAGTGGAATCCTACAATTTCCAATTTTGTACAAAATAAGGCATTTCTTTGTGTGTTTACTGCAACGTCTTGGTTTCCTCATTTTTAGTCGCCGCTTGCTTTTCCTTCCTCCACAATAACAGCGTGGACACGGACTAAATCTGTGTTTATATATAATTTTCCTTCAAAACTTGAATAAAAATGCACATAGGAGAATACAGTATAAGAGGAGTTCATAAGTAGAGAGTAAATCACTTCATAACTTCACTGGCAGCGACTGTGGTGACAAGCTGGAGGGGAATCTCTGCGTTGGCCAGTATGTCCTGGGCGTTGTTAGAGCCCTGCTGGATGTTGGTGAGGATGAGGGTGGTTCCGCTGGCCGTGATGATGCTGTCAGAAGAACCTGCTGACTCCACGGAGGCCACCACTGTGTTGCCGGAGCTCACGCCTTTTTTGTTCTGATGAGTTTTAATGTGCTTCGCCAGGTGGTCGCTCCGCATGAAGCGCTTGGAACATTCCGGGCAGACAAACTTCTTCTCTCCTGCCAAAAAGAAAATACAGTTTTACAAAGTTCGGTGCCAAAATACATTAGGAGAGAGTTAAATGTGCCGTTTAAAAACAGATAATTCAACTAAAGTTCATAAAAGTGGTACGCAAACTTGGAAATAAAAAAATAACTAAAAACCAAAGCGGTGAAAGAAACTCAAAATGCTTTTTTCTTACATTTCAGACACTATAACTAAAGGCTGCATAACATGGACCCAAATGTTTGATCTGATTTAAGCCTCTAAAGCCAATCTGTCACTGTCAAATTGAAACTACACAACAGATTACAATTATCACCAACTGGAAGCCTAGAAGATTAAATATCCTCTTGAAAAGTTAACTGAATGCTAACAGTTGCAGCTGACAGCGTAATGAAATGCTACTCTAGCCCATCTTGTCAGAGGCCTCACTGACAATAATATGCTTGGGTAAAACAACATCAGTACGAGCAAGTGGTGATATCCTCTTCAAAGGTCTCTCTAGCCATTAAGTGTCATCAGATACCACAAATTACAATCTTATTCTGGTATATCTAGCTGGATGTCTCAATCAATATTTTGCATTGCATTATGGACATGAAGCATACATGCAAAAGCTAGAGTTCTGAAAAGTGAAGCTCTTTTGTTTATTGTATAACCTGGTGTTAAGAAATCAGTTAAAACTGACAGCCGAGCAGATTGAACACAATCCATAGCTATTAAATGACTTGTCAAATCTGTGTGTTTCTAATAGGATGATGATCAGACTGTATCTCGTGTGCAGATATTATTTCTTGCATGACTCATGCTTTGCAGGGCACAAATTAACACAATGTAGCTGACTTGGACATGTTCCTGATGTGCACTCCCAAGGGAGAAAGAAAAGAGGGGCACCTGTGTGTGTTCTCCTGTGCCTCTGCAGTTCATCGCTGCGTGTGAACCTTTTCCCACAGAACATCCAGCTGCAAACAAAAGGTCGCTCCCCTGAATGCCATCGCAGGTGTGCTCGCAGGTGTGACGTCTTTCCATAGACTTTCCCGCACCCCACGATGTGGCAGACGTGCTGCTTCTTCTTGCCCGTGCTGGACCCCCTGAGAAACACGGGTTGAGATGCTTAAGATCCAGTCAGAGAACTAGTCAAACATCGAGTCAGGTTAACTCACCTCCCCACAGACTCTTTGCAGTTAGGACAAGTGCATGCCACCCTGCGCAGCCTCTTGCCCTCCTGACCGAACTGATCTTCGTCATCAATCATGCTGCCAGGGAGATGCGACAGATCATTTGCGTTCAGGGTAGAATTGGTGCTCAGCCAGTCTCCAGAGTCAGGCTCTTCCTTGATCCGAATATCTGAAATTATTGTTCAGATTATGTTAGTAAGAAGCACAAACTCTAAATGCTGACACTTTTTGGCTTTCTTTAAGATCTAAATGACAAAAGTGGTAAAATAATTACCAAATTGCCAACAAATGTGAACAATGTGCAAATGTGTTCATAGCCTGTTTGAGGAGGGGCGCCCTCAATTTTCCATAGTGTTTGTAAGCCAAAGCAACATAACTAGGGGGGGGCTGAGAGAGAGAGATGGGTGTGATGTTGCATTATTGGGCCAGTACAGGAGGTGATCACAGATGATTCAGAACACACCACTTCCCACCAACTCATTTATAAGGCTGTCTTTTTTTTTGTTTTAGTTTCTGGGTTTGAGTTTTTGCCTTCCTAAATTAAAGAGTAAAATTTTCCCAATATCAATATCAATTGCTAACATTAGCATTATGAAAATAAACAAAACTGAGTAGCAGTGAAGCTTGAGGTTCACTCAGCCAATGAGTGTTTCATCACTTCAGCTTTACCATCAGTTGTACTAATGAAACAAGAGAAAACAATTGAAGTACAGTAGTCCCTCGTGACTTCGACTTTTGTGGACTCGCTCTTTCGCTATTTTTCAAAGTAAGATTGTACGCAATAAAAAAAAAAGATTGTACACGACACACCATCGTCAACTTTAATATTACTAAGTGATTGGGACGGTATGAGATACTGTAAAAAGTTAACAATAACAACAAAAAAAAACTTCAGACAGGGGCCGCCATTTTGTAGTTTTCTATCAATAAGCCTGCACTGCATCACCAGTCAAAAGGACTACATTACCCAGAAGCCAAAGTTGCTTTCTGCTGAAATGGAGGGAAAGTTTTGATCCGATCCGAAAAAGTTCAGTTCTTATTCATAGTGACTTTGTCACTCAGTGGATGCAGAGAGCCGTACGGAACCGACTGGAATTGGACCAGAACTGGACTTCCAGCCTCATCGGTCAGTCTGAGAGCTGCTTGCCAACCCATGAGGCCTCTCGAACAGGGAGGTATTGCTTGGAGGTCCAGTGTTTTCTCCAGAGCTCACCGGGACTTTTATCATCCGGATTTGGACTCGATCGGGACCACTGTGTGGTTTTGTGCTGGCTATCCGAAGGTCCAGCTCTCTCTAAAAGCGTCTTGGTGCTCAAGAGCTGCAGAGAGACGATCAGAACCGGACCAAGGCTGGTGAGTACCCATATAAAATTTTGCAGTAGCTAACTGTGCAGTACATATACTTATGTTGTTTTGGTGTGTTGTTTCAGCTAAGAAATCTATGTCAGTTTAACTTAAGTGTTAAATAAAATTAAATATAAAATAAAAATAGCATTAGACAGTTTTTCCACTTATTGCCGGGGGGGGGGGGGGGGGGGTGGGGGGCCGGAACGTAACCCCCACGATAAACGAGGGACTACTTTAATGTTGTAATTAAAGTTGCACCCCAGTTCCCATAACAGTCTCAAACTTTTCAGTCTCCAAATCTCTAAGTTTTTAATAGAACGTATTAAGAAGAACAATCACCGCTGAGTTATAAGTATAAACAAGTAAAAACAAGCAGACCGTGTACAGTGTGGAGTGTTGATAGCACCATTAGACCTCAGTCTTTGCGAAAACAGGTAGTCAAGAAGAAAATAAATAATAAAATCAGTTACAAGAAAACATTTTGTTGCCCATCATCACGTTACATTAAACATTAAGAATAACATATTGTTGACACTATGAAGCTTGTCATATTAACAATAAACATAAACTAGTCTGTACACTATTGTTTGTTTTTCTTGTGTAAAATAAAACATCCGTGTTTGTGACATTGTCAGGATTTCACAGACTAAATCATGGAGCAGCGTTAATGCAGACATTTTAACTTGACATATTATGAAAAGCGCAGGTGTAATTAAATCCATCAGGGATTGTTCTGCCCTATTTGAGTTCCCACGACAGTGTCAGTTTCAGCTGACGTGAACAATTTTAGCATCCTGAAACCACAACATTTTAATGTCCTCAGCTTTTATTTATTTAAATATTTATAGGCGAGTTTTTGTTTTGTTTTCCTGCATTTGAGAGTAAGGCCTACTAACTAACTAATCATGTTGTTTTGTTTGTTTTAATTCAATTAGCAACAAAAAAGCCATCTGTAAACAATACTTTAAAAAATGTGATAGACAAGGGCCGTTATACTTTGGACACAATGTTGATAACCTGCTGTAGACTGTTAGAAATTTTAATGATGTTTAAATTACAGGAGCAGGGTGGCACAACTGGTAGAGCTGCTGCCTCTCAGCGAGCAGGTTCCCAGTTCAAATCCCAGTCCGGGGGCCTTTCTGGGTGGTTTGCATGTTCTCTCTGTGCATGCGTGGGTTTTCTCTGGGTACTCCGGTTTCCTCCCACAGACCAAAAACATGCATGTTAGGCTGATTGGTAACTCTAAAGTGTCCCTAGGTGTGAGTGAGAGAGTGAATGGTTGTTTGTCTCATTTGTCTCTATGTGGCCCTGTGATGGACTGGAGACCTGTCCAGGGTGCACCCCGCCCTTCCCACAGTGATTGCTGGACATGGGCACCGGTGACCCCCGTGACCCAAAATGGCAGAAGCGGGTAAAAGATGAGTGTTACTAAACTAATTAGAACTGCAACCAGATGTGAATGCAGCAAGGTCTGTATATGTCTGTACAACTTTAATAAGAACTATTACTGCCTGAAAATATTATTTTCATGTAAATATTCTAATATAACAAAAAAAAAACAAAAAAAACTTCTGTACCTCCAAGAGAATCTGTGTCTGCTTCCTGTTGGTCTGCTGAGTTGACTGTGACCGTCTGCAGGTTGGGAATCTGCCCTGCGCCAATGCTACCCAGAGACAGAGTCTGGACTGGTGCCAGAGTAATCTGCTGGGGTGGGGAGGTGGGTAGTTGGAGGTTCTGAAGGTTCTGTACTCCTTGTACCTGAAAGGTTTGCCACTGTATCTGACCTGATGGTGTGACCGTCTGAGCTTGGATGATGAAGGTTCCTGGGTTGATCAGTTGCAAATTCTGCAGGTTCTGACCAGATGTTGCCACTGACTGGACCACCTGACCATTGGTGGTCTGAATAGGCATCTGCTGCAGTTGGATGATGGACTGAGCTGAGGATGCCTGGATGTTGAGCTCCTGATTCGATTGGACGAAGCCTTCCTGAAGGCCAGAACTCGAGTCGGATTGCTCTGCAGCAACTGATGATAATGAAGCGTCTTGTGCCAGCAGAGCTTCATTTGTTGGAGCATCCAGCTGAGAGGAAGACGTTGGCACAAAGATCTCAGTATTTGCATTTGAGTTATTTACTGATAGTGTCTGTGAGAGGTGATCATCTGTTTTATTCAAACTCTCTGAGCTATCCACCGGCTGGTTTGCCATAATTAGCTGGCCATCAGCAGTGACCCCTGTTGCTATAGTTTGAGCACCTGACAGGCCAAGGGATTCCAGGTCGACACTGTTAATGGGAACAAAGGTAATGTTCCCCGGCAGGCCCAAAGGCACATTGGTAACAACCTGGCCTTGGTTGTTGAATGTAGAGCTGCCAATAGAAACCCCTTGGATCTGTTGGACATTACCAGTCTGTGAAATGAGATTTTGGTTGTTAAGAAAGTTTGCAGATGATGTCAAGTTGAGGCCCTGGCTCCCATCAGACAATATCTGAATCTGCCCCGTGGCATCCTGAGTCAGGGTTGGTCCTTTGACACCTGATGTGGAGAAGCTCAGCTGTCCATCTCCTGTCTGAAGCTGAGGAATTACTTGGTACTGAATGTTAGGCACTGAATTGGCAGATGAGTCGTTCATTCCAGACGTCACAAAAATTGGCTGACTTTGCAAGTTTTGGAGAGGAAGAACATACTGTCCATTTGATGTTAATATCCCCTGACTTTGGATCTGTATTATTCCAGACTCATCATTTGCTCCTGTTGTGGGAGCCAACACTTCCCATTTGTCAGTCCCAGTAAGTGGCGAAGACGAATCTGATGTCTAAAAAAAAAAAAAGAAAAAGAAAATGAGTGACATTAAAAAAAAAAATGGTTTAACACAATTCGAGAGTATCAAATGTGACCATTAATTAAAAAAAAAAAAAAAAAAAGCTTTTCGAAATATAAGCAAACTAAATTATTAATTTAATAGAAATTAAAGTAAATGTAGGGTTTCATTTCACAAAAGTTTGCTGACAGTTTTATTTACATTTCTAAGGACATTTACACTGTCATCTTGATTTTTCCATGAGATTTTCCACAGATTATTAATAAGTGTACAAAATTAAAAGTTGAAGTCCATAAGTCTCATTTCGCATCTGACAGTGACTCAAATCAAACACTAGACATTCACACACAAGACGTCAATGAGGTAGAGAGACCCATAATCAACGTACAACTAAACTCTACCTGCTTCACTGTACCTCTCTTAACAATTTTGTTCATATTCTCTGGTGACTGGTAGAATAATTTATTACTAATTTTTGACCAATTTTTGTTTACCTGGGTCCAACACAAAGCAAAAGCAAATCAAATACTCCCCCCCAAAAAAATCACTGTGAGATGCAGAGGTGGTAGTTATAGTACTTCAGTGATGGGTGTTTTGTGTCGATATGCCTGACAGGCTTCAAAATATTCCACTGAAATAAAAAGATAACTTACCAGACAAGTAATTTTGAACCCATGAACTTGTTTTGATACAATGCTTTGTACATAAGCAGGAAAGTAACATGACAATGTGAAAGCAACACAACGTTTAGGTGAAAGTGCAATGAAACAGTTTTCACTAAAACCAAACCCAAAAAAAAAATAAACAAAAAAAATAACAGGCTATCAGTATATAATACTGATCAAAATAACCATGTTCACAAATATCATCGAGCACTAACTGCAAGTACTGTACATGTTTTCAGGTTGTATTTGTACTCATTGGATTTTGAAAGGGAGTATTCCCACCAGTCATAAGTTTCCTGAGCAAATGGACAAACGTGAATGAGTCACAAACAAACAAACTAAAGCACTCTTGTTTAATATGCTTATGCAACTGCAGCAGTGACTGTTTATTATAACACTAACAAATTGTAAAATAAAGTGTCATACAGCTGTTTAAATATAAATGTACCTAAGTTGTGCACCTTGTTCTAAATCTGAGGTGATAAATTGTTAGAAGTGGCTTTATCTGAGTAATGCATGGGTTAAATAAATCACTAAATTGGGACAAAAATAAAACCATAATAATTCTTTAAATTAAATATTCAGCACCAAATTAACAGCCTTGCAAGTATGAATATAAAAACAATATTTTCTTCTTTAGATAACAGTCAAAACTCCAACATCGTTATCAGCTTAAACTCTTCCAGAATATGCAGCTAATATAAAAAATGATGTTCATTTCTACTAAAAGATTAAAATAAAAAAATTATCCAACTGCATCCTACTGCTCCGTATGCTTTGATTTTTAAATGCAGAAATTATAGGCTAAAATAGTTATAAAATTACATTAAAAGTCTGTGGAAGGCACAAAAATGTACTGCAATGTTAAATAATGATTTGTTTGACTTTATTTTGTAGCACCAAACCAAGTATTAGCAATGAGGATCTTAGCCTACAAGAAAATACAATACAACTATATTTATAAAACAATTTAAAAACAACGTTGTTGGCCAAAGTGCTGTACACTAACACATACAAGCAAGCATGAAAACCATAAAATCAACAGATACCATAAAAGTAATGAACTATCAAAATCATAATGCCAAAAAAAGTCCAACCAGAGGCTTTAAAACACATCTTGACCTATATCTTGCTACCAGTTTGGCTAAGCAGTGACTAAAGGTTCACATCTGCTAAAATTATGATCAGATGTAGCAGAGGTGCTGACTTACCACACCGGCGGCAGCACCTCTGTTCACCTCTGATGATGGTGACCCAACCTTAGTGCAGGTCGTTGCTAGAAGGTCGAGGGGTGATAGCTGAGTGTCCTACCCACATTGTACAAGTTTAAAGGGAAGAAAGTGGGTTGGCCATTAGTGTGGGCCATACAGAAAGAGTGACTCATATCTAAGTGTGAAAAATACTTTATCGTCAAGTGAGCCCCTCAGGCAGCACCTAAGTTAAAAATTTTTTTTTTTTACTTTCTACACTTTTTGTTCCAGTAATTTATTTGCCTATATTTCACCAGGAAGTCCCAAAAAGAGACAAAATTACTTCTTCAAGGTGGTCCTGGCCAAGATGGAGGCATAAATTAGAAACAGAATTGTGCAATAATTTAAACTACAAAATAATGGAATAAAATGCAAAACAAAATGAAAGAAAAATATTTAAAACTATACAATCCAACCCAATTCTATACCAGAACAAAAAAACTAGCAAGTAAAACTGATGAAAGCTTTTTTCAGCAGACTTCTTAAACATTCCTCAAAAGTATGAATAGAAGGAAGTGCTTGAAAGTTGATGCAATTTGGAGCTTGTCTCAAAAATATTGTGCATAAAAATGCAGATCCACATTTTTTTGAATGCATTTTGGGAACATTGGTTTGGATTTTATAAAAAAATTACTTGCAACACATCTACTAGTGATACTAATACTAATACTAAAAAGAGACTAGTAGGTAGTTGAACACAACACTTTGTTGCTGTAAATAGTAACGTATTTTTTTTCTCTAATTGAAAGAAATTAATCTTAAAATATTTACATAAGTTGCAAAAGTGAATGTGTGAACCTACATGTTATAATGTGTAATGCTGCATGATTTTATTTAAACCAGGTTTTTTTAAGTTCAAAAAGAAAAAAGTAATGAAAGTGCTATATATTATCATCAATGTATTTGTCTAAACAATTACAACATTTATTCTCTGCATATGACCCTTTACACTTGAGGATTTCTTGGCAAGTTTTCTCTATAATGTCATTTTGGTTTTGACTGATTTGTTGCAGTCCTTCTATGGTAAAATTCTTGACATTGTTCATATTACAACAATTTAAGCTTTGCAAAAATATGTTGTGTATCACCTATGAAGCCTTTTCACAGAACTTGGGAATGCAGTGAAGTTGTGTAGAAAACAACTAAATCAAGAAGCAGCCTGTCAGTGAGTCGTCAGGTTTTTAAAATGGTGTTTTACACATTGACATTTACACATTTTACGCATTGACAATGACCTCTGTAAAGCCACACATTATTTAATGCAGTTTTACTTCTCTCATATCACATCTGTTAGGCCACATATTGAAGTTCATTAAAAGTTTTGTAGTTAACTGCACAAAAATGTGTCTGAGGTATTTGAAACGTGTTTTGGTGAGTTTACATAAACATCAGCTGATGTTTGTTTCTCAGCTGGCAGCTGATTGTGTGACGTGGCTCCATGTTAATATAAACAGGTCCGATCACCCAGAGTTGGTTTCAGTGTCAGGTGTGAACACCAGTACTCAGAGCTGTTCATTTAAAATAAATTAACCAGAATGGATGTTTTTGCCAGATCAAACAGGACTGAAGTCACCATTGTCCAAAACAAAGCGAACACTGCACAATTTGGCTGCAAAGGAAAAAACGCTACTAAAATAATAATGCTAATAATAAAAACCTCTGTAGGTCAAAGCACTACAACAAATGTCAACCTAGACATCAGGAGGCGGGATTAATAAGGAGCTAGAGAGGAGGTGTTGCCTGAAAGGTTCAAATGAGTTTACGATATTTCCCCACGACCACATCCAATAACACTCAGGTAACAACGTTACAAGAGCTTAAAACTACTTCAGCTACAAGATGGAAGTCTTACCTGATTGCCATTGCTCTTTTCTTGCTGTAAAAAATCATCTTGACTGCGATCAGCATCCGGGGCAGCCATATCATCTGGTTTTAGTGGCTGTTCTGGGGCTGGAAAGTAGCAAATAATTTGAAGTTTATAGAAAAGTACAACAACAGCTGTGGCTAATGTTAGCTGTACCTGATGACTAGCATCTAAAAGCGTCCGCGAAGAAGCGAACAACAAGAGCATTTGTATAAAACTGCAACGTACATGTGGTTAGTTAAATGAAAGTTGAAGTAATGAGAAGTTCTAAACAAGATGGACCAGAGCAGTTAAGCTACTATCGTAGTCGGCGATGATTAGCAGTATCAGCAACAAACACCCCAGTTAGCAGCTAATTTAGCCGAAGGATGCCAGAGATAGCCTGTTAGCTTACACGGGTAAAGAAAATTAGGAATATTACATACCAGTCATTGCGTGACTCCTCTCTAAACGGAAAGTCCTGATATTCACAAACCACTGGACATTGTAAGCAGAATAATTTGATTGTATACGCGCAAAAATAGGTGATAAGTGTCAGATTTTTTTGTATTTTGATTGACGGGCGGTAGGTAACACGAAAGGTGGGGCCTCCTCTATTGACCGGGAGTATTTGCGTCATACACCGGAAGTCCCGCCTTACGTTGTAGACAGGTGATTGGTTGTTTCTCACCAGACCGTAGTATTATTTGTCAGTCAACATGTCAATCAATCTATGTTGGGTTCTTTTCCTGTTTATTATGCACGTTTACAGCGTAGGTGGCAGTGAGTGTTGTAGTTACGTCGTCTACCTTCAGTTTTTTTTTATAACGCTCAATCTAACCTGCTCACAGAAAATCCATATGGTTATCTGTAAAGTTATCCATTATAGTTAGATTTTGTGAAGGTTTTTTTGATGCTACATTTACCCTGCTAAAATAACATATCAGCTAATTACAATAGTTATCATCAATACAATAATTACAATCTATTATTTGAATTTTCTTGGTTGCTTTTGTCACATTAGATTTTAAAATTGTTTATCTAGATAACAGATTAGATGCCATAGATGCTGCCCTAGCTTTGACACCAAACATTCACAAGTTGACATGATTCAACAGGACTAAACAAATGCACTTCTGAAACATAATGCATATCCAGAACTAAAGGCATTCATGTTTAATGACATGGTAAACTACTTTGACATATTTGCGGCTGGACTAATGTATGCAAATGTTAGTTTCATGCATCCATCAATTTTCTGTGGCCCACCGACTTTGTCCAGTTCAGGGCTGTGGGATGTGCAGATGTGAGCAAAAGCTAGAGTATATGTCAAAAATTAAAGAAATATCACAGCTATAAACTGTCAGACCTTCACACTAAGTACTTCAAAGCATATACGTCAGACTTATAAAATAACATTTTTATTTAATAGTATGCAAATATGCCTTAATATGTCAAGAAATTTTTAATTATAAACATTTAAGAAATCAAAACTAATGTTGACTAAAGTTCTGTACATGCAAAAGAACAAACAACAGAAAATAAATAATAACAAAATAATTGTTATAACAATATATACAAACAGTATGATATTGATAGAAATTTACAGTATATACTTTGTATATACATCTATCTATCTATCTATCTATCTATCTATCTATCTATCT
>NC_056510.1:21056420-21068753 GCF_014905685.2 Nematolebias whitei
TATATATATATATATATATATATATATATGTATATATGTATACATACCTACATACACATAAATACATATATACATACATGCACACATATATACGTACATATATACATACTGACATAAAAGTCCTACATTTGCAAAGTTTGCAAAATTGTGAGCCGGGACACATATTTTTGTACACTTTATAAATCTTTGCTTTTAACATACAATGAACTCATCAACTGGGATTGAGGAGGGATTCTTTGTGAACATTTGTTGAGGGTGACTATTTGATTTTGTAGAAGGGATTCTTTTTGAACATTTGTTGCACTCCTACACCAATGCTCACTCATTTTCTGTCAACTTTTAGGCTTTCTAAGTTAATTTTATACAAATGATGATCCTAATACAGGTATATGAAACATATGTATCAGGTATACATGTTGTCTTTTTCTAACATTAGTGTCATGAACTATTTAACCTGATAATTCACACATATAGAGTTTGAGATGGAGCTTGTATGTTTTCTTTTTAAACAGTTTATCTGACCAAACATTGCACTGCCTGACTTTGCAGTGAACTTTCTGCCTTGTCACACTTCTGAAAAAATTAGTAACTACCTTGAATGTTTCCCACTTGTGACTAATCATTCTCATTGTAGAATGATGCATTCAAAAGTGTTGGGGAAATGTCTTATAACCCTTGTGTAGCAAAAACGGTGACATCATGGCTTATGTTTTTATTTTTTATATTATTTTATTTATATTGTTTTTATTTTTTGTTACATCCCTGAGTCCTGCAGACCAACAAAGTGCCTGTCTGTATTATAAAGTTGCTTTTTATTTGACAAGTTAATTAATTAACTTTTTCATTCAACCTTTATTTAGACAGGTAAATCCCATTGAGCCTTGAGGACTCATTTACAAGAGAGACCTGAAACTTAATCTGTTTAGGTATAATACACATATTAACACACCCTCTCTCTGAGGGTGACTGTATCATTTTGTGGAAGGGATTCTTTTTGAACATTTGTTGCAGTCCTGCACCAATGCTCACTCATTTTCTGTCAAAGTTTAGGCTTTATAAGTTGTTTTATACAAATGATGATCCGCATAAACTAGTTAAAGATCATCAGCCCTCCACCATCATGTCTGACACTTGTAACAAGGTGTTTGTGTTGATATGCTGCATTTTGTGTGGCACTAAAGTCATCACCATATAGGGTGGAGCCCTGGTGATATCAACTGACTGACTTAACAGAATGTATTAATTTAGCAAAGAATTGTGAATAAAGTAAAGTTTAAAACAGCAAGATTCTTAATATAGTTGTACGAATTATGGCTAATATCATGATGACTTCATTGTACCGATTATGTGGTGTGGTTTTTAAAGTTACACAGTCAAAAATTAACTGCAATATTTTGGTTTATTTAACCGTTAATAAAGGGAAAACAATTTTTTGTTTTTATTTCTAAGTCATATTTTCACCATGTTATTAGTTCCCAATTAAATATTTAATTTACAAGCTAAATATTTAGTTTACAAACTAAATATTTAGTTTACAAACTAAATACTTAACTTGCAAGTTAAATGTTTAGTTAGTAAACTAAATATTTAGTTATAAATTATTTATTTTCAAAACTAAATATTTAATTTCCAAACTAAATATTTAATTTCTAGCCTAAACATTTAATTCCTAAACTAAAGATTTAATTAGCTAAATAAATATTTAGCTCAAACCTAAATATATCTTTTACAAATTAAACATTTAATTTCCAAAATATATATTTAGTTTGCTAAATAAATATTTACCTCGGACCTAAATATTGAACTTGCTAGCTAAATGTTTAACTTGCAAGTTAAGTATTTAGTTTGTAAACTAAATATTTAGCTTGCAAATTAACTGTAAATATTTATTTGGGAACTATGGCATTTATAAATGTATGAATAACATGGTGAAAATATAACTGAAACAAAAACAAAAACTTTTTTTTCCTTATTAACAGCTAAATAAACCAAAAAAATGTTGTTAATTTTTGACTGTGTAACTTTACAAACGGCACCCTATGTTAAAAACAAAGATTTATAAAGTGTACAGAAACGTGTCCTGGCTCACACTTTTACAAACTAATTGTGAGAATGTAGAACATTTGTGTCAGTATTTTCAATAACATAACCCAGTCCATACAGCACCTGACTTGGTGTTTGACATGATTTCTTTCCCTCCATCTGACTGTGCAGATTACAACATTGTGAAAAGTGCATTGAAATGAGAGCCTGCATGCTATTGTATCTGCTCTGTGGCTGTGATGCTATCAGGACCCCACTTCTGAGTATTATTTGTGGTGTGTCAGTTCCTCACAGTCCGCTACCGCAGTGAGGCTATTTCTCCCAACCTTCAATTCAAACTTGGCCCATTACAGCCAGACTACAAAAGCACTTTCCGTGCACTCAGGAGCTCGCAGCAGTGAATGGTGGATATTTCCAATCACTCTGCTGTCAATCCAAGTGTCAGGTAAACACAGGCCAATGGAAACAGCTTTAGAAAACCTCACGGCTATGTCTGTCTTGCTCCAGGAGGCCTTGGAAATGTATCAACAATTTCCACAAAGACCTCCAAGTTAAAGGGAAAAGTCAAATATCCTAAAAGCAATACAAATGCAACCCTGTGACGGATGCAGTGGTCCACACGGACAGGTAACTTCCACTGTGTTGTCTTCTGATCTGTAGGTGTCATCTCCATCTGCAGCTGCAAACAAAGCAAATGGGAACGTATTGACAGAACTTATATTCACCTCATGAGAGGAATCTGTGAAGTCAGTGGGAGTTTCAGAGCATCTATATAGATTTGGTGTGACAGATGTGTCTGTAAACAGGGGCATCTAGGGTTCACTTTATAAACACAGATCTTTGTGCTGTCATTAATCTTTAAGTTTTGTGTGTCTGAATATACTTTACTAGCAGAGCTTTATGGAATTGTTTAAAAACAATAATGGAAACATAGTGAAGAAATATGGAAGGGTCCAGAACGAGGGTTTTATATTAACATATTGACTGATGCTTTCGTGGAGGCCTGTTCAAGAGAAAGTGACCCCACAGAGACAAACTGCCCAACTGGAGGCACTGTAAATGGACCTGAGAGAGAAAATTGAAACTGGTGCAGCATCGAGAAATGTGAACGGAATATCAAATGTGTGTCACAGACAAGACAGATGTGCCTGAAACAAACAAACTAAGAAAAACATTATAGTGTTTGTGACATTCTGAGGATTAATATGTAACTAGAATAGCAGGAATGATTCTTAGTGTAACATTGTTATGTGGTGAAACATGTGAGTTTAAAAAGTATGCCAGATTGTTAGATTGAAATTGTTTTGTGTTGATAAATGACAAATTGTTGTTTTGGTTTTAAACCAAACAGAAACATTACATATGAAATCTCACTGCTCAAGCACTGGGAATGACTCTCAATTACTACCACATTAAAGCTAGGCTAAATATTTGTACATTTGACTAAGTTATAACCATTTTTGTGGAAACTACAGTCAATTGGCTGTGGTGGCCATCTTGTATTGAGTTGACTCCAAAAGTTAATCAGTTGTAAGTGTATATTTAATTATTATATCTGAGAGTTTCATCAAAATTTGTACAATGGCTCATAAACTATTTTGCTAACAGGCAAACACACGTGGGCAGGAATCCTGTTGTTAAAGTATACAATGAAAAGATGTGGGATGGGTTGACACTTCTTAAAGATGGCATAAAATCAAGTTTTCAGAACTTGGATTTTAAAACTATATAAAAAAAAAAAAAAACAATATTGAGGGAAAAAAAAGTGGTACAGTGGCTCAGTTGGTAGAGATGTTCCCTCTCAGCAAGAAGATCGCTGGTTCAAATCCCAGCCTGGGACCTTTCTGAGTGGAGTTTGCATGTTCTCTCCGTGCATGCATGGGTTTTCTCTGGGTACTCCTGTTTCCTCCCACAGTCCAAAAACATGCATGTTAGGCTGACTGGTAACTCTAAATTGTCCCTAGGTGTGAGTGAGAGAGTGAATGGTTGTTTGTCTCGTTTGTCTCTATGTGGCCCTGTGATGGACTTGCGACCCGTCCAGGGTGTACCCCGCCCCTCGCACAGTGACTGCTGGACATGGGCACCAGCGACCCCCGTGACCCAAAATGGAACAAGCGGGTAAAGAAAATGGATGGATGGATGGATGGTTGTTTGTCTCGTTTGTCTCTATGTGTCCCTGTGATGGACTGGAGACCTGTCCAGGGTGTACCCCGCCTCTCGCACAGTGATAGCTGGACATGGACACCTGTGACCCCCCCTGACCTGAAAAGGAAGAAGTGGGTAAAGATAAGTCAAAGTCAATGTTTCTATATTTGTCATTTGCATGACATGCGGTACATGTGGTGGAACAAAACTAGGTCCCTGTTACATACAACAAAAGTATAAATTGTAAAAAAACAAACAAACAAACAAAAAAACAGTAATAAGATCTAAGATATGAACTAAGAAATATGCTAAACTAGAAATACACTAATAGTACAAAAACAATACACCAAACAGCAGCACGAACATGAGTCTGTGTGAGCAGATGAGTACCAATGAACACAGCAGCATGAAATAAATCAGCAGCATAAGATCAGCAGCATGGATAGTCAGCAGCGCATATCAACAATCAAGTGGCATTAAAGTGATTTTTTTCACAGTGATTATTCTGGTTAGAGATTCATGAGTCTAACAGCTTCAGGGTAGAAGCTGTTCCTCAGTCTAGTGGTTCTACACCTAATGCTCCTCAACCTCCTTCCTGAGGAAAGTGGGGCAAAAAGTGTTCATGCTGGGTGAGTGGGGTCCTTCATGATGCAGGTGGCCCTCTTCCTGCATCTGGAGGTGTATATGTCTGTGGTGGTGGGGAGACTGACTCCAACAGACTTCTGTGCAGCCTTCACCACTCTCTGCAAAGCTTTTCTTTCTGCAGCTGTGCAGCCTCCATGCCACACGTTGATGCTGGAGCACAGGATGCTCTCCACTGCACACCTGTAGAAGGAGGTGAGGACTGAGCTTCCCAGTCCAGCTTGCTTCAGCCGCCTGAGGAAGTAGAGTCTCTGATGAGCTTTCTTGATCAGGCTGGTTGTGTTGTTGCCCCAGCCGAGGTTGCCATTCAGGTGCACACCCAAGTACTTGTAGCTGGAGACCACCTCCACTGCAGATCCTCCTATGTTCAGGGGTGGGGGTGTGGTAGGTGTATTTGTTTTGTCGGAAGTCCACGACCATCTCCTTCTTCTTCTTCTTCACATTGATGTGAAGGTTGTTCTCTTTGCACCAGCTCTCCAGGTGTTCCACCTCCTGCCTGTAGCTGGACTCATGGTTGTTTGTGATGGATGGATGGAATATTGAGAAAAAAAAGTGGAAATTTTATTTTTTTATTTTTTATTGTTATTGTCAATAAAATTCTCCAGGAATCCAAATAAACCTTTTTATGAATAGAACAAAGATTAAAAGTTAAACTTGATGGTCCTTATTTTCAGGTCCTTGTGCAGTAGGGCAACAAAAACAAACAAATCTAGGTCAGAATCACCGTTCTGAGCCGGAAACAAATTGAAAAGGACTTTTTAGTGAAAAAAGTTTGATGTTTTTTTGCACAAACTGAGTCAATAAAACGTTCACGTGTTGAGAAACATTCACTTTCAAAATAAGACCATTCATGTTTTTATGAGGCTACTTTTCAAAATACAGCACGTTTGTGTTCATGATGTGAGTAACTTGCACGTGTGAAGGCACAGTGTGTGATTTCTGCAGGTTTTAGAGCAACAAATGCAGCCAATTCAAACAGTCTTTTTAGGAAAACACTTGTTTCTTTGCAGCACAATCAGACATTAGTCCAGCTGTTAAAATCATTCATGACGTAAAAACAGAAAACTTTTCACTTCACCTGTCTGGCCTCCTCAGTAAAAGTTAAAGAGGGTTGTAAAGAAAAATGATGTTAACACAGAGCCACAACTTTTGTGAGGATAAAGGTACTGGAATGAAAATTTAAATTAAGTTCTATTTTTTCTTTGTTCTAACATCTTTGTCAAATTTACAATCAAATATCAAATGTCCATGCTTCATGCCCTGTGGCCATGAAAGGTGTGCCGTGGGATATGTTGCGTGCATGTGTGTGAGTTTGTCTGACTTTTACAGGAAAATACTGTATCTCATGAGCCAGTTGATGAATTATTCTTGAAACTCACTGAATGTACATCACAACAGATTATATATGGCATTAGCCTGATTCAAAATGACCACCAGAGCCAATCAGAAATCAAAAACACAAAAATCACCATAACTTTGTCAACTTTGACAGATAATGAGCTGAAGTTTGGTGTGAAATAGCAGCTGAATGTCTTCCTCAGCACATTAACAGATCACTCAACATCTTTGCTTAAAACTTTGGTGGTACTTTTTTAATTTTTTAATGTCAGCTTTGTTTGTTAGTTAAATATCTCATGAACAGCTGGACAGATTTTAATAAAACTTTAATAAGACTTTCATAAATCAATCATTAGTTGTACAATTTAATAACTTTTGCAGTCAAACTGATTCAAGATGGCTGCCACAGTTACTAAACTTGAACTTGAACTTGAACTAAACCTTTGCTACACAATAATGTCTACATTTTAGTCAGTTTAACCAGAGTGTGGAGTAGAGTTGCGATTTCTGGCCCAAGTTCGTGCCCGACCCGACCTGATCCGAAATTCGGGCCGGGTTGGGCCAAAATGATGTTCTTGATGGGCGAGCCAGGTTAGGCTCGGGCTCTTGATGCAATTTTATTTGCGCATGTGACCTCATCCACCCTTTGCTCTTATCACACACCCGAGGATTTGCAATTGACTCACAACAAGCGACATAATGGAGCTGGAAAGTATTAAACAAAACTAAAAAAGGGGGAACTCACAGCAAAGCCAGCACAGTGAAACTTGCTGATGTGTGTCAGGTCAGGTGCACGCTTAGGTTCAACCGGCCAGTTGAAACTTAAAAGATGTAAAAAAAAAGTTGCATGAAGCTTCAGATGGACAACCGGATCACCGGCCGCGGACGTTCAGCTCCGCACCCTGCTGTCGTCTGCGGTGAAAGAAGTTTCAACATCTGAATCTATATAAGTCGAAGCGAGCAGCCCGTTCAATTAAAATAGCCTTGTTTTATATTTTTCAAATAATTTTGCTTTAAAAATATTTTTGTTCATCTGCATAATAGCCTATCTTTAGAGTTTTTATTTATTTATTTAGGCTATTCGTTTTGTATGTTAATATCCATTTGGTGACTTGTTAATAAACAAAAAAATCCTATATCTTCCTTTTTTGACATACGTTTTTAAAACTATCATGTCAAATTGATTTGCATACAAAAGCTGCAAAAGCTTGATTAAAAAAAAAAATCTTTTTTTTTTTTCAGGTTTGGGCCTGTAATTACAATTAATTGGTCGGGTCGGACTCGGGCAAAATGCCTACAAACTAGGCTGGGTCAGATTTTTTAGGCCCAAATGCAACTCTAGTGTGGAGATAGCTAAGAGTCATCCTTGGTGTGTACCCCGAGCAATAAAAAAAAGTATGTTTTTAATTATATTCTGTTTTTTTATAAATTACAGTGTTCTAAAATGTGTTGCAGATACAGAGCTGTACATTTTTCTCAGTAGAAAAACCTTCATCTCTGTAGAGACGGGCTAGATTTGATCAAATTGGTTTATATTTTAAGTTGTTGCTAATTTTCTGCTTTCATTGTGTTTTTAGATGTTTGTAACAGGAAAAAAGAAATAATGTGTATTTCATTGTGCTGCTTTCTTTATAAAAATAAAATTGAAACGATGAAAGGCACACTATTTGAACAAGCAATTAAGGCTGATTCAGCAAAAACGTTGTGTTTGGATATTCATATACAAAGTACAATACAAGACGATTTGAAGTTAACATTTATTTGCATATTTTTCGTATGTCAAAAGAAGCATTTAAATTAAACCATGTTTAGATGTATTTTATTCAGTATATTTAAAAAGTAACCTCTTTGTGATACCTTTAAGCCAAAATAAAGGGTCTGTTTTGTGACAAAAACAAAAAAGGACTATCTAAATTCCACAGGGTAAAAATGAAAGTCTTTTCTCAGCTCAGCTGTTTATGACACTCCTTTCACTCAGCGCTCCATCACGGTGCCATCCTCTTGACAACGACAACAATAAATCACGCCAGTTTTGCTGTATCATCATGCTACAAATTCATCCAGAGGAAGTTGTTGCAATAACAGCTGTTTATGAACATTACCTGTTATTTTTGTCCAGTCCTGGAGCAGTTTTGGCTCCATGTCTGTTCTATGTGCAGCACAAGTGCTAGGCAGAAAAACGACACAACAGCAACAATTACAACATGCTTTTATTGTTATCCAAAATAGAGATAATTTCCTCTTTGTGATAATTTGATGCGCTGTGTTTGTTACAACCAATAGATTTCCCAACATAATCCCTTGTGCACAGTTATTCCTCTAGAAAAATGCCACATGTTTATTTGTTATAACTCGTAAATTCTTTCTTTTAATTCTTCAAAGGCCGTTGGTAAGAGGGCAGTGTGATTTACAGCAGTGGGCCATGGTCTCTTTTGTTGGGTGTGTGTGTTTTAAAGGCAGCTTTGCACTCTGTGCTCCTCTGGTTTGATGCCGCTGTGGTTCGCCTCAGGGCAGAGTGGCACCACATGATTGATGCTCCTGACAGGAGATTGAAGGCGATTCGGTCACTTTTCTTGGCTCACTTTACGAGTCCTGCAGGGCCGCTTTTAACATCGACTAGATAATTGTTGCAAACACCTAAATGCACTATTGTCTTCACAATAATGTGATGTTGAAACATAAAAGAAGTTCATGGTGTCAGAAAATACACCTGATTATTTCATCTCTTCTGCATTGGTACCAAAGCCTGAGACATAATGTTAAGGACCAGCGAAGAAACTTTTTTTTTCTCTGTGTTTTGATTCTAAATAGCTTTATTACTTGCCTGACAAAGATTTATAGGCGTTTTATGAAAAACAAAATTCTCCACAACCCAGACCACTGGGAAGAACTCATCAATCCCCGAGCCTCAAAATTGCAGCGCAGATGAATAATCCTTTGTGTGGGCTTTAGGTTGGCCAACACCATCTCGCGAAGAATGCACAAACAGTTTTGTCTCAAGCCCCCATTGTGCTCACCAGAGAATATAAATGGTTTCACTTAAAAAAAAAAAAAAAAAAACTGTCAACTGAAGCTTGCCGGAAAAGTATTTAGCATATTAGGATTATCCTTTTAATGTTGTATGAAATCTGCGTAATTAATTTCAGTGCGCAAAACACCTCATTTTATTTGATGTTTTCATCCAGCATTCGTTTTAAATAAGCATGATAAACACTACACTATATTTTGCCACTGATCTCAAACCCCAAAGACCATAATCTGCCTTATTTTCATGACAAACACTGTGCTTTGTAGTGCTGGCTCTATAAAACATCCCATCCAAAAGTTGCAACACTTTTTTCCTCTGTAAATATGATCATTTTTATTCAATCTTTTTTGTTCCCATCAAATGTCCTTTTTCTGTTGCCGCACTCTTAATGGTAACAAGATATTCAGCAAAGCGCAGCTGATCTGCAGCTCTTTTGTCCGGGCTCCCACAGAGAATACAATCTCACTCCAGAGTACCGCGGCTGCAGCCGTACAATTCCATCAGCATAAACGCTTCACAAGCACTTACACACAAAGTATAGGGGCGAGAAAAACACTGCTTCACACAACAAGAATCCCCTTTCCCGCCTGTACAAAAACAGACAACTTCTGTTTTTGTTCCGCACTGAATATCCTAAAACGTGGATTTTATTTTTCAAGGAGCCACGAATTAACATTTCTCCTGTTTATTTTCACTTCACGTTCGGAGACATAGCAAACGCTCCAGTTTGTCAAGATGTAAACATTTCAGAGAACCATTTGTGCAAGAGTCAAAGAAAAATCATTCAATAGTGTGCAAAAAAACCCCACAAAAACAAACCCTGCAAACAAAAGGTTAACTCAATCTCTTCACAAATAATAATTTAAAGTGACCACTTCCTCTGGCAAAGACACCTGCATCCTCTATGTGCCCTTCCAAAAATCAGAATCACTTAACAGACTTAATTATAATTGTCCCCTCTATGCTACAGTCAATGTCAGCTGTGTCTTTTAATTCTCTAATCAGTGGTCGGCAGGACCACTATCACCATCCCCATGCAGCTCTCCACTCAATACAGACATCCCTAAACACACACACAGGCTGGTTTTGTCAAATGTTTTATTGAGTGTAGACATCTGGCCTACTGTAAAACATGCATTATCTGCAGAAGGGGGAGAGGAGCAGGTGGCATTGTCCCCACTGTCAGCTGTGTCAGTGCTGGCAGCCGTGATGGAGATTAATGAAGTATCTGGAGAGTAATATGCTCCTTCAAATGCTGCAACAATTTGGAGAGGGGGGTGTCTGATCCTGATCTTAAATGGCTGAGCTGTCTCTCACTTTTAAGTGAGGTGAGATTTGATCTTGGAAGATGGGAAACTGAAAGTTATGACGTGACACTCTTCAAAAAGCATGAAAGTAAAATATATCGAGACAGCCGAGTAATGTGAATCTTATTGAGTCACTTCTTCTTTGGTGCATTTGGTGCATTGAATTTGAAGAAGATGATGTCTCCATCCTCAACAATGTAGTTTCGTCCCTGCTGTCTATATTTTCCAGCTGCCTGTAAGAAATAAAAAAAAGAGACGTATTTAAAAAAAACAAAAAAAAAACAACACAATTTAGCTGTTCAGTTAACAGTGAAATGAGTGATATAAAACACATGATAGAGCTTTACATTGTTAAAGATAACAAAAAAATAGACATGCAGGATTAGAGTCTATATTTGATCATTTGTAATAACTAAACTGAATTTGCATGTTGCAAACACATACACACACACGTACACACACAACTGCATGCATGTTAGCTGACAGGGTGTCTGAATTCCCACTGAGTGAGTAATCCTCTCTTCTGCCCATTTGAGTTTTCATGTGCACAAGCACAAAATGTTAATAAGTCTTTGATTATAGCACTATGAAACTTCTCAAGGAAACAAAGTAAGTTCTAACATTTCTTTTGTGTACAGTAAGTGTTTGTTCTCCTTCCTGACAAACTCAAAATAATTGACTTGAAGTGCTAATACAGACAGGTTTATGCATTCTGGTTCTGCACGGTGCACAATTAATTAGAGGAATCAATGTCCCTTTAAAGGCTCAGGAGACCATTTAATCCAAGTTCAATACCACCAGAAACACTGGATGGAGAGGGAGAAAGGAAAAAAATCAATGACTATTTGTAATTCCTAAGTATGTATTAAACCAGACACATCTAACTGGTTCATTTGCACTTGAAAGCAGCCATCTGGAGCAGCAAGCTTGGCTTAAGCAGATATGATTACTAATAATGTGATATCCCCGTACACTGGCCCTATTCAGGCTGCCTATTCCCACAACTGGCATTAAATAGCATAGACCTTAATGCCCCAGTCAGAACCGCTCCATGTTCTTCTGCGGCTCAAAAAGGGATTAGTAAGAGAGCACGCAGTAAGGACCTGACACTCAGATCTCAACCTCGGATAACAATGGTGAAACCCCCACCCCCCCTTTCCCCAAGAGACTGACTTGTTTCCGTTAGCAGCTTATGAAGGACAATACTCTGCCACTGCATTAAATATCAAATATTTATGAAAAAAGAGAGTTTGAATAGTAAAGAGGTTTAAATGTTTTTTAGGGCTTTCTTCCACGCTGGTCCCCACGGGCCTTTTGTGTCACCGTAATTACATTAGCTGAGTGTGTAAGTGGGCACGTGGAGTTGCTGATAAAGAGATCGTAGCAGCATGGCTTACAGCTGCTGTTCACAAGGGTCACGAACAGCAAAGTTAGTCACTTCTGCTTTCATTTAAATAACCAGGAATTCAAAAGAGGTTTTCCTCCCTTCACAGAAATATAAAAAATAATTAATCCAGCAGCGTAAAGTGGTTGATTTTTAACTCATAATTTGTTAATTGTTAGACTAACAAGCAATAGTGCAGACTTTTAAAGTGGGACTCTGTGGAAAGTTTATGAAAAATTAACATCTTATCTGTTGTAGATAGCTTATTGACATTAATAAAGATGAACAACACAGCTCTGTTAACTTCCATTGTAAAGTGCTAAAATGACTCTCTATCTCTCTATCTATCTATTTATCTATCTATCTATCTATCTATCTATCTATCTATCTATCTATCTATCTATCTATCTATCTATCTATCTATCTATCTATCTATCTGTCTGTCT
>NC_056510.1:21073753-21085936 GCF_014905685.2 Nematolebias whitei
CTCCGGTTTCCTCCCACAGACCAAAAACATGCATGTTAGGCTGATTGGTAACTCTAAATTGTCCCTAGGTGTGAGTGAGAGAGTGAATGGTTGTTTGTCTCGTTTGTCTCTATGTGGCCCTGTGATGGACTTGCGACCCGTCCAGGGTGTACCCCGCCCCTCGCACAGTGATTGCTGGACATGGGCACCAGCGACCCCCGTGACCCAAAATGGAATAAACGGGTAAAGATAATGGATGGATGGATGGATAGAGCAGCCCCTTTAAAGATTTCAAACACACTGAAATGTGAGCATGTAACGGACTCACGTTCGGAGAACAAAACAGTAACGATCTGCTTGGTGACAAGTTCTTTGAACACAAGCCATTGTGGGAAAAATGGCAAAGCTTTTTGAAAGTGTGCCTTCATCTTCAAATGGATACGATCAAAGCACTGAAAGCATTCTGCTGCGCAATTTAGGATTTAAAGTAACCTGAAACAACACTTTTTACTGCGATATTCCAGGGAAAAAAAATACAAGAATTTACTTTAAACCTCAAATATGCATTTATAAAATATTACTCAGTCTAATAGCTTTCTGTATCTGCATTTCTTTCCACTCAAAAAGAAAAAAAAAAAGTACAATACCAACATGTAAAGCCGACATCTGTATTGATGTAAATCTTGTGATCCCATTGCTAAAAGCTCTTGGCGGGCTGGGCTTGGTAAACTGAGACACACACAGAGGAGGAGCCCCCAGCGAAGGCCCATAAACAGTCGAATGAAAAGCGACATCAATTTTGGCACAGACAACCTCCGTCACACAGATTAGGCAGGCACAATGCGCCGGCTCCTTATCTCCAGCGGCAGGAGGAGGGCAGGCAGATCTGCACAGGATGGAAACATTCTCATGGACGTAATGGGCAAAATCAATTGTTGCCCTCCTCAATCAATGTAGCCCCCCGCTTTCACCGTTCAGCAGCTCAGCAGTAATTGAAGTTATCCTTGGTCTGTAATGACTAGCTAAAGCACAACCATGACAAAGTTGAAAGTGTGGTATCAGTGAGGGTGCCAGCAGGGTGGAACGTGGGATGCTGTGTGTGTGTGTTTGTTTGTGTGTGCTTTCAACATACGTGTGCAGAGGATGCTCTTACCCGAATGGTCCACGCTCGGACCTCATCTGGGCCAGCTGTGAAGAAGTACTCCAGCTGCAGGACCGCGTAGCCCGCCTTGATGATCTTGCTCAGGGCGCTGGAAGGGGGACGAACAAAAGTGAGCTTGAATCATGGGGTTTGAATTGTTTTTGTATTCTTTATCATCACTGATGCCTAGACAACGCTCTCTTCAGCAGGAAGGCTCTATTCATTCCAGTATAAACCCATTAAGTGAGCAAGATGGGTCACTTCATTTCACAGAAGACATTCAACTCTCCAATGGTTTGCATGATTAATTAGGACGCTTGGAGACTCATTTAACATTTTTAAGAATTCAACTCGATGCCTCAGTCTTCGATGCAAAAGAAGAAGAAGAAGGAAAAAAAAAACCCTCCGCTGTCACAATTTTTCTCTCCACAGAGGTTTTTCACACGAGAACAATAAACGCAAAAAATGCCCAAGTTATAATTATACCTACAGATGACAGATGACAGTTAAAAACTCAATTTAGACGAAAACCTTTTGACTGAGTTGTTCAGTAAGAAGAGGGATCCTTTGCTTTATAATGGTAATTACTCTTCCATTTATTATTCTATCAGCACATGCAATTAAAGGAGTGCATGGAGGACACAGCTGATAATAAAGTGTAGGGAAACTGAATGCTAATTAACCTCTGCGTCTTGTGCTCCGCGCAATACTTCTGTTGCTCGTTGTCACTCATGTCCTGGATCTGGCTCTCCAGGTTGCCGCTGAAGGGGATGACCAAGGCTCCAGGGTCATGACTGTCCACCCACTCCTTGATTTTCACCAACCTGATAGAAAAAAAAAAACAGCAGCCGCGAAGCAAGGGAGCAGTTAGTGATTGTTTGCAAGTGCAGATTCACAAAATAAGAGCATATGAGTGGGAAAAAGCTACATTTTTTTCATGGGAAAAATAGGAACATGAAGTATTTAGATGATTCATAAATGTGAAAAAAGCACATAGTCTTTGGAAATGTTGCAAACTTTTGGGCAAAATACTGTTTGTTGTATTGAAACTGAAAGCACCTGAAAGTTCTCATGAGAAAATATTAAAAACATGTTGATATTTTTCTGCACTCGCAGCTATTCAATTAGGATTTGAAGCATTTTATTCTAGATTAAAAGTTTATTCCGTCAAGCATTTTGTGCTGGTCAAACATGAAAGTTACAGAGTAATGCGTAAAACTTTCTTTTGGTCATTCATTTCTGTTGGCCCAAATTTAGTAAATCAAAAATTGAGAAGTTTTGTTACAAAGAATCAATGCAAGTTTTTGTTGTTGTTGTTACTTTAATTTATGGTTAAGGGTTTTAGGAAATTAAATTTGCACTTTTAGCTGTATTTTTTAATGGATTGCAATGAAAAAAAAGAAAGTTGCCATCTTTCAGAAATTCACTATTTGTCCAATGAATGACATATCAAGGTTCAAGGTTTAAGGTTCTTTATTGTCATTCACACCACATGTGGTACATGAGGTGGAAGGAACACAATTGTGTACTCAACGTCCCAGTTACACACCAAAATAGCAAAAATATAAAGTATAAAAAGAATCTAAGATACACACTAAGATAAACGCTAAACAAACGCTAAAAGATCTAAGATATACACTAAACACTAATAATGTAAAATAATACAGTATATTAAACAGCAGCCCGAACATGAGTCTGTAGTGAGCAGATGGGTACGAAAACAGTAGCATGAAGGCAAGAGATCAGCAGCATGGATAATCAGCAGCACATGTCACCTGTTAAAGGAGCATTACAGTGATTTTTCTGGTTAGGGATTCATGAGTCTAACAGCTTCAGGGTAGAAGCTGTTCCTCAGTCTAGTGGTTCTACACTTAATGCTCCTCAACCTCCTGCCTGAGGGAGTGGGGCAAACACACAATGTAACTGTAGCTGCCATGTAATTGTAGAGTAAAACACATGACATGTATACCCTGGTGAACTTCTGGCATTCACAGCTGACACAATTTCATGGTAAATTCCACAATTATTATTATTATTATTATTACATTGTTTCACATATAAAATGAAGCTATGGAATAAAAACACTGCCTTAAATGAGAATAGTTTGATGCTTTTGGAATGTGCGCGTTTCAACTTACAGAAAAACACATATTTTATGTAATTTAACCCTTTTTTCTACAGTGAATCACGTATAAAATCAACGTGCAAGCAAAACTGACGAGACTGAGAATACTTTGGCGCTTTACTCTACAACACTACAGCAAATATAAAAAAAACACAGAAGTGTTTTCGGTTATTTTGTTTTGTGTTTCATTGCGAAGAGCATTTCATTTACCTGCTGAGGGTTAAATGAACATTTAGCCTAGAACCAGGAGGGAGTAGAACAAATAACCACTAAGTGTTTTCTTACTTTTAAATGTCTTTGTCACCTGCTCAACTGCTTTGTGTGTGTGTTTGTGTGTGTTTGTGTGTGTGTGTGTGTGTCCAGCAGGACACCTGACATTGCAAGACAAAGATATCCTCACACCTAATGGTAAGTCTCAGTCAGAACAATACGAGGGGGTTAGGGCAATTATGAGATTAGCTCCACAAGGTCCGAGGCTGCGATTGGACGGGTGGCAGAGAACAGCGTCACACAAATCCATTTTCACACGGCCGCTCCTCGGCTGAATTGATTCTGAAGGGGTCCCTGTCATTATGTGTAATCCTAGTTTCCTGTTTAAAGCACATAGGAATCAAAGACTGGGAGGGACCCGGCCACCCCAATATCACATCTTTTCCAATAACAACGTCAGCGCTTTATCACCTGCAGCACCACGTTGCTGCCTCTACCTAATGATTATCAATACACAACACATGACAGGGTAGCAGACACAGGGACAGCACAGTTATGTTTTGACTGAATGTGCTTTTTACGCTTTTGAATTCTAGTTTGCCCTTCAGTTCAGATGCACATCTATTAGGAGCCATAACCTAATATTTCTCTTTACATATAGAGAGCTGCTGTTTGAGTGTCACCACAATAAGGTGGTAACCAAAGTCTCACCAATAAAAGAGCAAAAAAAAAAAAAAAGCTTCAAAATATAAGATGGAAAGAGCTCCAAAAGGGGGAAAAATCCAATCTGAGATAATAACAGCTGTAGTTTGTCACTTTTAGCAGCACAGCTGTCTATTTGGTGGCATGTTATTTGCATTCCTCAGGTATTGCGTTCTCTACAGGCGGCTGAATAATGATTCACAAATCACTCTCTCCACACCAGTCAAGGGCTGTGATCCTTTGAATAGACCATTGTACCTGGGACTGTAATTGGTGAAGACTTGACAGAGCCGAGCCAAGCTGGCCGAGTAACAAAGAGGCTATTGGTGGAGGGCTGAGGGATGATTTTAATAATGTAAGGCTGAGACGGAGAATGTGAGCCGCAAATGAGCACAGGGGTCTCTGGATCCTCGCACTGAGTGACATAGGAGCAGACAAACACCTTGCCACAGAAACATGAAACTCCCCCTTCCCTCAACTCCAGAAACAAAGCACTGTCAATTAAGAGCTTTGATGCGCCGTCAGAATGACTCCCAAAACCAATTCTGTCAGCGTCACCACTGTGTCCTCATCCTGCTCAGAAATGTGCGCCTTCCAATTACTTTTTTAATGGATGTGTAAATTTGATTGGATATTTCTGTAAACCATGCTTCAGTCTTTTTGTGTATTTTCTCATCTTGTAGTCATTTGCTCATGTAAATGTATGTTTCAAGGAAAAAAAAATATTTTTTTCCCATTTAGTTGTGCACAATATCTCATCACTTTGTGTGGCTTAGAGGAAGAGTTGAGTGCTTTTGACATTGAGCTTTGTAGTCAGCTTATCAACAAACAATATCTTACCTGTTGTAGATAGTTCTTTGAACTACTTGGATTTGAATACCATATATTCCGCCGTACACGTCGCACCGCCCTATAAGTCATATCAGTTCAAATATGTCTAATAAAGTGGAAAAATCCATAAATATGTTGCTTTGCCGTATTTGTCGCATTTATAATGCGTCACCGCTGACAACCCGGAAATGTGGGCTGGTGTTGTGCCAAAAATTGATTGGCTGCCAAATGGCGGCCGCGGGATCGTGCATGGGAGGACTTTAACAAGAATTTAACTAGACTAACACTTAAAAACAATTATTTGTTTCCTCAAAATTATAGTAAAGGTGTGTCTCAGTCTAACTTTTGCTTAATAAATGCACGTTGATGGTCAAATCAACTGCATTTCAAAACCTGATTCGTGGAAGCAGGCGCGCAGAGGGACGACTCGCTGCGCATTTCTTCAAAATTTAACAAGATAACCACCTAAAAACAATTATTTGTTTGCTCGACTTTATAGTAAAGGTGTGTCTCCGTTGAACTTCTACTTAATAAATGCACTTCAATGGTCAAATTAGCTGCAATTCAGCGGAGCGGCGCAGTGAAATAAAGCTGATTTGACGTTTGCTCCAAGCAAGCTGGACAAAAGTGGCAGTCTATGGCAAGCCGATTGCGTCATTAATAGCCACTTCTACTTATTACTAGACACAAGCCATACTGCTCGAGTGCCATCTAGCGGCTGAAAATGGTAGTTTTCAATATTTTCAGTCAGAATGAATGAAAATGGTCATATCTCAGCCAAAAATTAGTTTATAAATATGGGAAAAAAAATCATAAATACGTTGCTTCGGCGTGTAAGTCACAAGGCATGCAAATTATGCAAAAAAAAAAAGCCACTTATAGGGTGAAAAATATGGTTAATCAATTGCATGATCCTTTTACACCACTGTAAGTTTTATGTTACACAAATATTCTTACAGAAATATTATGATGTTCCCACTGGAAATGCTCTGGCAGCAGCTAGCAATTCAGGTGCTGCTGCTTTACTGCGGTTGCAAAAACGCAAGGAAATATATAAATAACTGTGCAATGTAAAACTTATGGTGATGTGAAAGTTTATACAAAGGAAGTAGCATGGACTGCTATAACATTTCTGAGATTGAAGTAGTTTTAAGAGCTTGTCAGTCTGGTCATAACTTTTTTCCAAAACTAAAATTGTTCAAATAAGCTATTTACAACAAAATAAGACATTAGTTGTTCAGAATCTTTCCAAATAATCTCACGTCAGATGGCTTAAACTATCGCTTTAAGACAAGCTCAACTTGTGTTTATGACACAGATGACACATGTCTTCTCTTTTCCTCATCCCAAAGAAAATGATATATATAAAATATGCCTTTGCTTGACCCACTTTCAAAAGCTTTTACAAGTCTGAGCTAGAATCAGTAAGTGCACGTGTCTTGTCAGTCTCATATTATGTGCCAGCGCTGAGTGCCATCTCTCATTGCTCTGTTAATAGACAGATTCAGCACTTTCTCCTCCTGATATCCCTCTCTGAACAAATGATGCCTGAAATTTTTATTCTTTTTATAATGGAATTCCAATGGCCTTTGCTGCAAATCAAGTGGAAATTTTTTGCATACCAAGTGGGAAAAATTAAATGTTAACCACGTTTTAATGTGATTAAAGGGTGACAGGGACATTATTTCTGCTAATCACTCAGCGGCATGAAGGCTCAAACAAGGCGAAAGCGCGAGCAATGTTTGCGCTTTTACTTGTGCTCCTCAGTCAAAGAGATAATTCTAGTTTTCTGCACGCACTTTTGTCAAACGTTTACAAATCTACAACACAAATGCTGATTTTTATTTGATTTTTTTCAGGGTCAAACAAGTCAAAAACTCAGGAGTCATGCACATTACGTTTAAGTGCCTTTTAATTTGAAACTTGATGCCCGATATATTTATTACAACCTATTTCAAAGATCTTACATTGCAAATAACAAAAAACAACAATTTGACTTTTTCTGGCAGATTGGCTCTGAATAGAGACATCCCTCCGGGACACCACCCTTCAGCGCTTATTTGCCTTTTTGTGTGGGAATCCTGAGGGGGCATAATTCCTCTGCTTCTGCTTGCCTGGGGCTTCCATGGCCTTTGTCAGAGCTTTGATCTGCTTAAACGGCTCAGGAGGGGAAAACAAATGGAAATTTTCTAAAAGTACAGGGGGCGCAACCCAGTACAAAGACCTAGGTCTGTGTCTGCCATACACAGGTTGGCATCATTATTGCGAGGCACCAGTTAAGCCAGTAAAAAGGTGGGACATCACCTCCAGTCTGAGTGCTCCATTCAAATGCAACTAAGGTAAGAGTTAATCTGCCACCTACATCCTCGACATCATTAGGCTCTTTCACAAAACAGTTTCACCATACGCCTGCAAAGACAAGTCCCTCTTTAAGCTGCCTCTGGTCATTTATGAACCTCCAAATGAAAAATGTGCACGCTCGTTATAGAAGTCGGCACTGCAGAATCACAAGAGGCATGTCAAATCAGTCTTGTTTTACAGAGCGCCACACATAAATTGTGTGTTGGACATCTCCTCGGACAGGTCAGAGATTCTAAATCCTGCGTCCAGCTGCTCAGTCAGAGCGTCACCATATCACACTGTCACGCCGTGAAGCCGGCTTCCTCGGTGGCTTGACTTAAACACTCCAAACCATTTCAGTCCTTTCAGAAGATGAGATGGTCAGAATGTGTTTCAGTCCCAGTTTGACCGTATTTTTCAGACTATAAGGCACACTTAAAATCCGTTAATTTTCTCAAAAATCGACAGCGAGCCTTATAATCAGGTGCGCCTTATAGTCCAAACAATACGGTAAATCTTTTGGGAAATAGACTACTGAACAGGTCAGATCTTTTGAAGGTTTGTGGCAAGGTTATGGGCAATCCATAATATTACCTTTAACAGAAGCCAAAAGTGAAAAGTAAAGCTGAATGAAATGAAACAAGTGTCATAGTCCAGCACCACAGTGCTCCAGAGAGACTTTCTCTATTAACAGAATGGACACCAATGTTATGAAAACATGCCTACTTGTGAAGACGATGTCCACGGGCAGTGTTGTGCTGACTGTGTCTGATTACTGCCCGAGAGAGAGAATATTACTTTAAAATCAGATGTGTTGATCAGAGAATGTTCAAATTAATTGACTGTCCAAACTATAAAAAAAATAATAAAAAAAACCACACATTCCCAGACAGACAAATTAATGTCAGAGCAGGGCAACAACTGTAGTGAAATTTAAAACAAATCACAACTCAAATATTTCCAATATAGCAGCTCATGGTAATGCTATTTAAAAACTTTTACAACATTGTCAGTTTCACATTACATAAACATTTTAATTGAAAAAACAACAACAACATGAAATTTCATTCTGAAGGGTTCTCAGCTGCACCAGAAGTGATACAGCTAGCTGATGCTGTCACTTTTTGTGCTTGCAAATAACCATGTAATTCTATGTAAATAAATATAATGCAAAATTGACATTGATGCAAAGATATATTTGATAGTCTTTGCCTGAACTGATCATTTTATGTGACTGAAGTCAGTTTCAAAAGCTATCTACAACAGGTAAGATATTTATTGTTCATGACTATTTCACAGAACCCCATAAAAAAAAAAAATCCTAACAAATGCTTAAACTTGCTCAATGAACCATTCGCACATTTTCTCTTCTACACGCTCATCAATTCATAGACTGAGTCCTTTCTGTTCTGGTTCCAGGTTAAAGGGATGAGCAATTTATATGGTTGGGATGCTGCAGCATACAGCATACACTATCCCCACTCTCTCCATCATCTTTTAAGGAAGACAGAAAAGAGAGGTATGAGCTCATGGTGGCTTTTGAGGCTGGGAAGTCAGGGACTCTGTGGGATGCTTTTCATCCTCCCAGTGGTGAGCTCCTGAGCGACAAGAGTGCAGACACTCTCTGCTCCCTGTGGCCAGCTGCATAGAAAGGCATTACACGGGAGGAGGAAGGAACTGACACACACACACACCACACATACACACACACACACACACACACACACACACACACACACACACACACACCATCACTAATATTATCAACTTCGTTCATTCTTCAAAGCAATCACAAGCTGGAGGAAACGGAACATGGTGCATGCACAATGGGAGCAGCTTTAATTAAGAGCATCATCTCACATCGTTTCTCAAACAAACCTCGAGGGTGAGCAAGTAACAAGCTTTTTTAAACAACTTTCCTTTCTTTGATAACTGCGCCCATTAAATCCTGCAACTTTACATGTCCACACATGATACGAAACCTTCAACCACTACTCAGTTTTCTTGATGAGGCAAGAAAATCCTATTTATGAGGATTAAACAAACAAACAAACAAACATTATAATTTAACACAAAGCAGTACAAACTGCATCACCAAAATTTTTCCTTGATATGGAGCATCCATGCTGTCATTTCTGGTGGTTGACTGGGCGAGAGAAAATAAGGGGGCTGGGGTAGAGAGGGAGAGAGAACTAGAGAGAGAGAGAAGGGGGGGAGAGTCATCAAGAAGTGACAATTGTGACAAGAGCAGGCAAAGTGTAGCGTCGAAGAACACCACACAGATTTCTCCATCTCTTCTTTTTTTCCAGGATGACAGCTTAATGTCTACCACATGCAATATTTATTCTCATCGTGTGTCAGACTGTCTAGCTGTCCCGGGGAGTACAAAGAATGCCACTTATTAGAATAAAAGCTGAAGGAAGGTAATCAAGGACATATGTAACATCAGCCAATCATGCCCCCCCTTCCAGTCCGACATCTATTTTTACCCCCTTCTTCTTCTCCCCCTTTTTGTAACAGTTCAATAATAATCTTGATAATAAGCTTTCAGGAGCTCTATGTGGCAACACTTAATTCATTTATTTGTCTCATTAGGGCCATTGAGGCTGCAGGCTACGCTCTGTAGCCTGCCTGTTTGCTCTTAACCTTATCAGAAAGAAAATAAAAAGCCCTGCTCGACAAAGCCAGAGAGATCTACCATTAGACAAACTTGACTCTTTCAGGCATCTCTTTTATGTCTGCTAAAATGTCAAACTACAAGCTCTACAGGTGAGCAATTCGCAGAAGAAAGTAGCCACGTTGTCTTGTTGCACATGTGTCTAGATGCATTAGAAACTGTATGTCTTCATCAGAGTGTGCTTTGATAGAACAGGGACAGGTCTGGCTATCTGAACCTGAACAAAACAAAGTAAAAAAACAATGAGAGAAAAAGTCTCATCAAGCTCTGTCTCATTACTGCACACATCAAAGAGAATGAGGTGACATGTCAACATGTGTCCTTTCATTACCTAAACCTGGGGACAGTCAATAACCAGGTTAACTGAGCTGACATCTGTTTCAGCTTCACTGGATGTCTTTTCCTGTTGTTTCCCTTCACTGAAAGCTCGCTAAAGGCATCCATTAGGGCCGACTGTAAGGTACACAGCCAGTTTCTCAGATTCCCACACAGCCAAAAAGTCAAAGAGGAAGTTATAATGTTGCAGGAGTTGCAAAGTAAACTTTTTAGATAGTGCTTACTAAGAACATGAGTGGAACATGTCATCAAGTAATGACTAACAACATGTTTATGGGAGTTTAAAAGCATTGATACTGTGGGTTGTAGAGACACTGACTCATGACTAATAGCTCGTTTGTCAAAATTAAGTACAGAATTTCGTTTCCGCTTCATGTGATGCGATTGACAATAAAGTCATCTTGAACCTTGAAACCTTGACCAGTTTTTGGAAATGATCTGTCCCAACAAACAAGTAAAATGAAACCACCTAATTTACTCATAAAAACGATTATCAGTAAACTGGAAGGAACAAAAACAGAGCTTAATCTGTTTTCCCTCCAGTATATTATCTAGTCGACCTAAAACATCATCAGATTTTCACACAAGTCCTAAAAGTAGATAAAGATAACCCAGTTAAACAAATGAGACAAAAATATTACACTTGGTCATTTATTTATTGAGGAAAATGATCCAATATTACATATTTGTGAGGGGTAAAATATGTGAACTTCTAGGATTAGCAGTTAATTTGAAGGTGAAATTAGAGTCAGGCATGGACAAACCGCGGGCCGTATATGACCCTTTGGGCTTTTTAATTGGCCCGCTGAAATTGTCCAAAATTTGGACAAAAAAAACCCAACAATAATAATAATAATTATATATATATTATACTTTAATTTTCAGGGGTGCTGAGGTAAAATTTAGAAATTTAGGGGTGCTTAAGCACCCCCCAAAAAGAGGTTAAAATTGCAACTGGTTCAAATTATATTTAAAAAACTGATTTTAATAGGAAAAAAAAAACTGGTGTCATTTTACCTGTAGTTCCAGCATTTCCCCAGGAGAAGTGCACAACAGACACTGGCGTGTTTTAGAGACAAGTGTAGAAGTACACTTGTACAAGTACAAACACTCCATCCATCTGTTCCTGGCCCGGCCCTTCGCTCCAATTTTAGAACTCTGTGTGGCCCGCGAGTCCGAAAGTTTGCCCATCCCTGAGTTAGAGTCAGGTGTTTTCAATCAATGGGATGATGATGAGGTGTGAGTGGGCACTCTGTTTGATTTAAAGAGCAGGGATACCAAAGTCCATGCTCAATAATCCAGGTATAAAATCCAAAAGTGTTCAATCAGGTCATCTGGACAGTTTCTTTTATTAACGCGAGGGCAAAACATTTCAGCACAAAACTGTGCCAGCATTTCACGCCAGCTGATCCTGTAAATGTATCTACAGTGCTGTTTATCAGGCACAGTGCAAATGAAGAGGAAGGAAAGGTTCGCTACTGTTTGTGGTTTTAGTTTTCATAAACGTACGTGCAGCCAGCGTGTCACAGGTCAGTCAAACACACATCTAACATGTGCTTGTATCCTAGAATCAATGTTGGGTCTGGCTTCATCCTTCACTTTGTAAAAGCTCCTCCTGCAGGCAGACCTGAGCATCAGATCCAGGAAAACCAAAATTATTACTTCATCCTTTTGCTTTACTGGTCATTTAGACTATGTTTTTACTCATTTGCATAAAAACATTTTTCTCTTCTGATTATTTAAAGCCTTTTGCCCCTTTTAGTAACAAATCAAACTGTTTATATGTTTGTAAGAAAGATAGATAGATAGATAGATAGATAGATAGATAGATAGATAGATAGA
>NC_056510.1:21085946-21240762 GCF_014905685.2 Nematolebias whitei
TAGATAGATAGATAGATAGATAGATAGATAGATAGATAGATAGATAGGTAATTTTAAGGATTTCTTTCAGCTTTTAAATGTTTTTCTCAGTATTCAGAGCAGCGAGTTGATGTATTGTTACAATGTTTGTGTTAATTCTTTGAAATAATGCATCCTTTTGGTTTGAATTTGGTAAATTTGTTGGCATTTTTTATTATTGGTGTGAGAAAAATCGTATATCCTTATCTTTTTATTTATTCCATGGGTTATACAAAAGTCCAACCAGTCATTTGTTAAGATCAAACTAATTAAGGTGAACAGAAAGCTGCTTCAGATGATAAAGCACATTATTTTTCCTCTGTTTTTTTAACACCATGGCTGATTAAAACAGTTAATACTAGTGATGAGTTAAATTACACCAAATAAGGAGTATACCTGAGGAAATAACAACAATAATGTGTGCATAAATATTGACATAAAGTATGAAGGATGCAAAGAATAAAGTATCTGTTGTAGTGCAGACTGGATGGGGGATGATGCTCGAAAAGTGTGTAATTAAAAAAGTTTGAGAGTGAGTAGAAATAAGTTTGAACAAACCAAATAGACTACCTATAGCACACAAACACTCTCACACGCACACACACACTCTGGCATATAAGACAGACAATCAGACCCAGACCAACAGAGTTAATAAAAGCTCCAAGCGATGGTACCCTGCAGTTCTTTCACTCACTGGGAGAAACCACTCGGCAGAAGCACTCACAGACAGGTCACGCTTGCTGGTTTCCTTAAAGGTCAACTCATCTACTTAAGAGGCGCCAATTTACTTTAATGCACATTGTCCAAAAGGAGAAAAAAAACACAGAAAAAGGAAATGACAAATAAGAAAAACATTTCAGCGCACAACTGGAATATTCTCAAGAGTGTCTTTTGCCACATCACAAACTGTGGCTGCTCTTTGTTCTCTGAGGAAGATTAAATAAATATCTGCTAACAGAACCTATTAAACCATGTATAAAGTGATAGTGGTAATATAAAGAATATTTCAGAGGGCCTGTGACAAATGCCGACACTGACGGACTGCAGCCATCTCATCACCAACAGTGCTCTAATGACCACACAAGTTCGGGTATGTGGTGCAGCTCACCAACCGTGGGGAGAGTGGGAAACAGCCTCTTGATAGACTCTTGTAGATGCCATTCCCTATCACGCAATGCCTCTCAGTCATAAACACATGACAAATCCAGTCTTAATCATTTTTTACGAGCGGAGATGTGCAGGGGGCAGTGCATGGCTGGAGGGGAGAGGGGAGCAGTGAGCAGCGGGCGGCCCCCCTCTGCACAGAGGAGAGGGCTGTGTGGTAAAAGTCTCCTCTGGAACATCACTCGGCCCGCTCGCCTTTGATCTCCGCACTGCAATTACACCAGCATCCAAATGAGTGTGGAGTCGCCTCTGAGACAAACTTCAAACATGCACATGAACGCATTCTCATACACATGAACTGTATAGGATTGGAGCCATGTGCTCCTCTCAACAGTAAATGATGTTCTGTCTCCAGCAGAGAACCTGAGGATGAAAGGAGGCCTTGCTCCTCGTCTGATCCTTCCATTAATGATGGCTTGCTAAGGCTAATACTGTGTATTCTTGTCTAAACAAGGGCGGCTTGGTATGTGTTTCCGCATACTCCAAAAAAAAAAAATCTGTCTTAGCTGCTTTTGGAGGTAGATGCTGTTAAAGAGGCAAACGTAATCATCTGTTTGCGTGGAAAGATGGCGTAATAATAGTAATGTATTTTATGCAAGTTGCTAAAATTGATAACGTTGACTTAAAACTTACTGGGAAGCATGCGCTCAATGAAACACTTCCAATTTAACGGCACTCTGCAAAACGACACAAAAATGTGAACCTGTGGAATGGCCTGAATGGACATTCTGAGGGATGTGGATAAAAAATTGGCTTATTTGCCTAATTCTACGACTCACCTTCTCTTCCTCGACACATTAAAGCTGAGATTGCAATTTGACTTGCTGTTTGCTTTGAATAGTTCTTAACCGTATCATCATCTCAACTGCGCTGGTGGAAAAACACGAGAGCATGGCGACAGCCAAATGGCAGTCTGGCGTCTCTGCAGCAGACTAGCTGCCATTAGGGCTGAGAGCAGCATTTATTGTACAATTAGGGCCAGCTAGATCTACCTGTAATCATCTCCATACAGGTGTGAGCTCCTCTCTGGACAAGGGAAGTGACTCATCACTTGTCAAATGTCAACACTTTGATGTCAGCATTGTTCATCGCAGAGCCCTCGGGACACCTGAGCACTACTGTTTGCCTGTTTAAAACACTCGAAGATTTATGGCGTTTCACACATACACACACATAACATGAAAAAAAAAAAAAGGAAAACTATTTTCCTACTGATGACGGATGTTCCACTTGTCATGAATCACTTGATTTATGAGCTTTTACTCCTCCCTCCACTTGACAGTTATACTTTTGTGACAGGAACATTTTAACAGTCACAGGTAAACAACTCTTGTGTTACAATGCTGCCAAGTAAAGCACAAAACCAAAATTTGTAAAATAAATAAATGGTGACATAGCATGCTTGAAAGCCAATAGGAAAAGTGTGATAAAAATCCACGTTATTGACAAAGTACTTGCAGTGTGAAAAAGGGTGAAGACAGGGTGGACGTCAGACGCTTTCTGCAGCCAGGTGACAACATTTCTGCCAAAGAGGAGAACCTCAAAGCAGGAAGCACAGAGAGTGTAACGGTTCAGATATTTTGACGTGGGGTTAAGCAAAACGGTTACAAACAATTCACATCTTACCTGTTGAAGATAGCGCTTTGAAAGAACTAAATTTGTGAGTTTTAAGTTTATTTCTGACCAGACTGAAAAGCTACTGACAAGTTCGACAAAAGTCTAGCCAGAATCAAACTGCACTTCAAACTGTGGTCATTTAAAGAACTATCTACGACAGGTAAGATATTACTTGTTCACAAACTTTCTACAGAACCCAACATCAAAAGATCTGCACTATCGATTTTTAAGTTATTTTTATCGCATTGGTGTAGTCTACATTTTTGTAGTGGGTATACTGTGCTTAGAAACCAAAGTACATAGATTAGTACAACGTAGTTGTCAATTGATTTTGATTTTTAAGCATATTGAGCATTTCCAAATTTCTCTGATGCTTATTATTGAATAAATGTACAACAAACTTTGTACAAAAGTTGGCTTTGCATTAAAAACGTGTTATAGAATTTATAAAACAGTATCAAAGCAAAACATGTTGAAGTACTAAGTAGTAACTACTGAATTATACAATAATTTGCTGGATAAGCAAATGTAATAAACAAGTGCTGTATACAGAAAGATTGTTACAGAAGCGTTTAACTGCCATTTATTGCATCAGTGACACGCGCCTAATGATATGCCATGTATTATTTGGGCACTTTTAAATGGGTATACTGAAATTTTTAAGCTTTTCTAGTGTGTATACGCTGTATACCTGCGTATCACGTAGAATACACCACTGCTTTATTGCCCAAATAGCAGATTTGGACAAATTTAAAATTTTAACAAAACTTGCATCAAATAATCATCAAAATCATTGGCTGTGAGTTTACAAATGATTATTGTTGGAGGGAACTCAATTCAAGATGGCTGCCACAGCTAACTGACACAAAGCATAAAAATTGCTACACTTTACAGATATTAACTTAAACTTTAGGGTGATAGTGGTTAAAACTGACGGCAACATATTTTGAACTCTAATAATATGCACAGGATCTTTGTTTTAAATTTGCTAATTAATATTTGGAGTCAATTCAGTCTGTCTGCATAACGCTTCATGAACCACTGGTTTAATTTTATTGAAACTTTCAGGAACTATTCATTGGTTGATCATTCATTTGTTCAATTATCTTTTGGAACCAACCCAATTCTCGATGTTCGTCAACTGACCTTAAAACACAACAAAAATGTCAACAACTCAGTCCTTCAGATTTGTTCCTAAACCTTGGTTTGGTTGTCTCAACACATTCTTCAAATGCTACTCATTGTCTAAAAACCTTTGGTCAACACTTTAGCTTTAAGTGTTGGAGTCAACCCTGTTTGTCTGAACTGGTTTCAATAAAACTCTCAGAAAGTAACCACTTTATGTACAATCATAATTCATCAAATTTTGAAGTCAGTTCAGTTTAAGATCACAGCTAACCAGCAAAACAGCTATAGTGTATTTTACATATATTGAGATAAAGTTTTGTGTGGTAGTAGCTGAGCATCATTCAGAACACATACTTTGTGGTTGATATCTTGCAGTCTTACATGAAACTGGGGATAATACAAGATCTGATCATAAAGCCCATCATTTCTCGACGTAAGATGATCGTCTAAAACTTGTCATGAAGGGCGGCGGGTGATTTGCATTCCTTCAAGGAACGCTAGGCCTTTAATTAGCCATTAAACAATCCGAATGTGCGTCTGCGACAAAAGTTGCACAGAGTTCTGTGTTTTAGCTCGGAACAAACACCGAGCGTGCATGTATTTATCAAGACTTCCACAGCTGTCTCGCAGGGGCGTGGACGTTTCATAGCTGTAAAGAAATTCTTGTAAAGCAAGGGCAACAACATGTGAAGACAAAACCAAACATCTGCAGCGAAATATTTCAGTTAATATCTGTCACTGTGATTCATCGCTCGTCTCCGTGACATTATTAATCACTTGTTTGGGCTTTAAATGTACTTGTTTTGTCACTGAAAACCATCCTCCTCTTTGATATCACATGAGAATTTTGGTTGGGAAAATGAAGACCATATGCCAGTGCGTGCCTAATGAAGTGCACAGTCTGGAGGCCGGTTACAGTTAGCAGAGCTGGATGTTGTGTTAGAGTTTACTTAGTGCCACCTCCAGGCAGATCCTCTCTCAAAGATATGAACACTTCTGCCAGCAGGAGACTGCACTCGGTTTCACATGCCAGCAAATGAAAGCACACAGGGGGGAGGGGATGCTATGGTGGTGGAGGTGGTGGAGGTGTGGTGCACAATTTGTGTAGCTGACTGCAGATTTAGTCAAAGTTAGTTAAAATAAATTTAACTCCTCGCATAAGCAGAGGGAAAGCTCTTTGGTGGTGATTAGTGCGTGCAAGTCTGCCCCCGCCCTTCTCTTCTTTCAAACACTTACCATTTGTTCTTCCTCCTTATGTAGTCTTTCTCAGAAAGATTAACGAGGTAGATCATTGGTTTGGATGTCAAAAACAAGTATTTGTTCAGCACTTCAATCTGTAGGAAAAAAAAAAGACAAGTTCTGCGAATCCACTATTTTCCAAAGTGGCTTTTGAGGACAACACAGAGAGAGACAAATGAAGCTAAATGGAATTATAAGCACTGTAGGGGGGGACAACTATGAAGCCTTGAATCAAGATCAGCTTGGCCAGATGTCATTAGCGTTTATAAAAGTTAAATTTTACACAAAAGACAGACTATGCATATTAGCTTGCGTTTTGCAGAAAAGGCAAAATGAGGAAAACATAAAGGCTCATGAAAAGATGTGCCGAGATAAATAATAAATGTGACGTGATCCAACATCAAAGTCTTACCTCCTTGTCGTTCCATTCACGATAGTAGCGGACGTGTTTCTTTTCATCCACTACCCAGCTCTTTATTTTGCACATAACGTCCTGTTTGGGGTTAAAATAGAACGAACAAGGAGCCATTAAAGGAGATGAAAAAGAATAAACCCAGCAGGGTATGGGGTAATTATTTCCTAAATGCATGGCATCCTGATGCCAAAGTGAACAATGGCTCCTGCTCTCATTCATTCAGGAGTAGGGATGGCATGAACAAGACCCCCTTTGCTTCTTTAAATCCTTACAAAAATGCCTTCTGGGGTGTCTCTCTGAGCCTCGGCTTTATGCATCAATATTCCTCTGGGACTGTTTAATGAAAAGGACGGAGAAGGGAGATGCAATTGGAAAGAGCGGGAAACTAATTGGAAGTTGGTTAGCAAGGTGTAAATTATTGGCCCTTCCTCGGGCACTTTACACAACGTAGTGGTACACTGAACAAGCACTCGTGAGGTGCAGTGCTAATTATTTGCTGTTTCTGAAAACATTGAGCATTTACAGCTATGCACGCCGCATTCATTACTGATGCACTTGTGGGCTGGGACTGCAGGCAGGACTGGGTCTTGACAGGATCTGGAAGCGGAAAAGGGTGTGAAAATGGGAGGGAGGTCGTTACAAAATTTGTAATAAAGAAATTGAGCCTATTATTGTTGATCCAGCCCCACAGAAATTAGCGGAACACATTCTTTTTGTTCCTGTCAACTTGACCTCCCCCTTCATATAAAAACTCCCCCACCCCCTGCAACACTCTCTCTACCTCCTTCCCCCCCTTCCCTTAGCCCCTTGCAGCACTTCACAATCATACTCCCTTTTGAAAGAACTGAGGAAAAAATCCTGCCAGAGCCTCAATTACACAATGGCAGAAAAAGCTCCACATGCTGACCCCCAGCCAGCTGCATTCACTCTGCACATCTCTCTCCGCAGGAATTCTAAAGGCCTTTTAGTCGGGCAGCCAGAGTGCAGCCAGCGGGAGAGGGCGCAGGAAGAGCTGCATACACTCCGCCCGCGCCGGCCCAAGTCTTCACAGAGAGATTAATCATCTGTGAAATGGAAACAGCAAACGGCCGGTGACACGGGCTGAACCCGCTCCAGGTTTCCCTCATCAGCTCGCAGCCGCCTTGCAGCGCTCCTCTAACAGGCAGGTGTTAATAAAAGGCATATAGGTCCCACAGGGGTCAAACACATACGCTTGCCACCATGAAGCGCCGCTGGTGGGCCGGTTTCTTATTATTGTTTGGTGAGGAGAGGGTTTGCGAGGATCCGTGTGGACAAAGATGATGAAACGTTGTTCTTGTAAACACAGCGCTGACAAAATAAATTTACAACCGTGCATACTTATGAGCGTCGCAGCCATGCATGCACATATTTGTCCTAAACTCACAACAGAATAATAAGTGGCTTTTTTTATTATCTTGAAAGCAATTTTTAGACATTTTGATGAGTTCATTGGAAAGCAGTACGTGAACAAAAATTATTATTGAACAGCTTCAGTTTTTTATTCAAATTGCGCTTCCATCACATAAGATGTTCGAATATCCTTTTTTTTTTTACCGTCAGCCGTTCTAATAAAAATTTTGCCAGACTTCAATATATTTTCTTACATGAAGTGCATTTAAAAAGTCAAGATATTTTCATTTTAGCAAAATAATGTTAATAAATAGTTAATTTACAGAATATTTTACACTTTTTTTTTTTTAATTTAGGCTCCAGAGTGTTTATTGTCTTCATTTGTCTACCAATCACCATTTTTCCACCTTTTGGTTTAAGAACAGGAGAAACAACTTGTGTCCATCACTAGACCTGAGTGTAAATAGCTTCAATTAATTAAAAAAAAGAAAAAGATTTTTTGTGATAGTCACCATTCTTAATTTAAATAAGCTGCCTTCATATTTATATTTCATGTCATTAAATTTCTAAATCTACTTGTAACATCTAATGACACTGACCATTGATTAAATCCTTGTCCAACTTAGCCAAGATGTAAATTAAAGTAACTGCAGGCAATTTACATTCCATTTTTATAAGTGCTTTCTTAAATTTTTGTCAATAGCTGATGACATAAACATGTGCACGTGAGCTTGTGCACAGTCGAGCATGTCCAACCCAGATCTCATCCGGCACAATCACTTAATCCCTCCCATCTAAGAGCTTAGAGCAGCCTTTGATAGTCACCATTCTTCGCCATCGAGAGAGGCCTTCTATAGATCCTCACTCGCCGACGCGTGCGCAACCTTTGACAAGTAATGTAGATTATTTTTATTCATTGCCTAAAATTGTTAGCAATTATGGTAGTAAGCGGCCACCTGCCTGGCCTGAATGGTTTCTGTCTGTGGGGGCTACTGGGATGTTGGGAGGTGCTGCTGCTGGCTGAAAAGGAGAGAAAGGAAGGGGAGGGTGGGGCATCTGAAGCAAACCCACCAGTCACAGGGGAGTCTGCAGCAGGTGAAATAGCCCTTCTAGTTAGTTTAATGAGTGGTCAGAGCCTCGGCTTGTTGGGATCAGAAATTGGGCACGCTGCTCCAAGTGAAAGGCCACCTATTCCTTGCACACCAATTCATCCCTTCCTGCAATCAGAATCACGGCTGAAGTTGCTCTACCGGCCTCATTACCTTAACAGTATAACCATCTGAATGTGTATGAATGCACAAACAGTTTGATCCGACTCCCAGGATGAACATTTGTTATTTTTCTTTCCTGCAGCTTACCTTGCGTTTTGCGACCTGCACCTCGGAGAACAGGAGAAACATTACTCTGTCAAAGACGATCCTAAACATTTACAGTATTCATAGCGAGTTATAGGCATATGTGTCACACATTGTATGGCCTTAAACAATTTCCCCAAGCTGCTGTAGGAGTATAAGCATGAGCAAGAGCTGTGCCATGATTTGAGTATTACTTTAGATGAAAAGAGCCGTGTGGAAACACTTTCATTAGCCCAGTACTGTGACCCAGGGTCGGCAGCTGAATAAGTAACACTCTATTAATGATTTCTACAGCAGAAAACCCCTGACCCCTGATCACTTTCAATCTCAGAGAAGGAAAAAATGGGCCAGGGGGAGGGGTGAGACCTATTGGAGGGAGATAAAAAAAAATACTTTTTCTCCATGGCCATGTGTGTGGGAGGGTTATTATTTGTGCCTTGCTGTGAGGGGGAGCAAAGGGTCTGCTGGGACATTGACTCACATATTCTGGTTTGAGTTTCTTGTCACCGCCTCTAATGGCCGTCTTCTCCAGCTTGTCAATAATGGGGCCGATCATCTCCTCATCCTTCATCCTTAGCTCCTCGTGGATGATCTCCATATCTCTCACTGGGTCCACCGTCCCCTCGACGTGGATGATATCCTCATCCTCAAAAGCTCCTGCAGGGACAGGACACAAACACAGGGTAGAAAAAAAGTTTAAAAAAAATAATTTCCATCAACAACAATGCCTCTGATTCATGTGAACACACATGGCACAAAGCACAGAATCAAAGCGGCTAAATCAATGACATTGACTTTCTGAGATCAAATGTGAAACAGTGATGTGATTCAGCTCAGAAAAAAAAAAAATCATTAGTTGTTCCTGAGAATGTGAGGAAAAATAGACATCCACATACAAAGCACTGTGGGAGCTGCAGGGAAGTCATAACAAACACAATCATAAATTTAGAAATGTTACTAATACTTCTTTAGTGTGCAAGTGGAAATGTAGGAATATATGTATCAAAGTACCACAAAGGCTGGTTTTAGGACAACAACTTGTCAACATGGCATGTAAAGTGATGCATGTTCAATAAAACTTTGTATAAAACTTAAAACGTGCCACCAAATGTAGCTCAAAATAAAAACAATGCCATCCTTCATATGAAGGAGGACGGGCTTCTTTTGATCGTGTGCATCTTAACTGTGGCTGTGCTGTGATTAGGTAATGAGGCTCTGAAGCAGACCGTTTAACCAGCGGCGGCTCTCAGGACCTCTCTGATTTTCCTGCAGGGGTGGGAGTGGGGAGTGGAGGGGCGCATGGGTGTACATCTGCCACACGAGAGCAACAGCCCAACATTAATGGTGGCAACTGAAGTGGTCCTAAATGTTATATTATTTTATAACCTAAAAAATCTGGTCACTTTTTAGCGCAACCTTTTTTTTTTTTTATATATATATTTTAATACAAACTTAAAGATAGTTAGCAATATAGCAACAACAACACAAATAAAGTAAAAGATTAGCCATTTAGAATGAATCTGAATTCAATCATATTTTATTCCTGCGTGTGCTTAAAGAGTTAGTTCAAATCGTTTTATAAATTTCTATAGAAAGGTTGTGAACAATAAATATCTCACCTGTTGCAGATAGATTTTTTGAACAAACTTGTTTTTAAAAAGTGGAGTTTAGTCATAACCAGACTGCTAACAGGCCAACAACCAGACCAAGTGGAGTCAAGAGCAAAGTGGATTAGACTTAACGCTACACTTTTGTATGACACCGTTTTGTTTGTCACTGTTTTTGTAACAGAACAGCGTTCATGTTATACTCAGTTGTATGTGAGCTGAGCATAGATAGATCATGTACATGCCAATAGTACTGAGGCTGTTGACTGTCTGTTCTCTATTCAAACTAGCTGTTATTTTGTCCTTCTGGTAAGAATTATAGTATAGTTCTCCAAAATTAGGTCATATCTTTAGACAACAAGTAAGATTATGTAATAACCTTTCCATAGAACTATGGCTTCAAAAGATCCAAACTATTTCTGTAATATAATATTCTTACAACACCTTTAACATGGCTCTAAGAGCTGTGATGTGTTATAGTAACACCTTATAACTATTATTAGATGTTTAATAAGCTAGTATTTGTGGAAAAAAGATAAACATTTAAAAAACGGTGTAGCCATAAAATAAAATAAAAATATGGGAGTAGCTTTGTATTTATGCTTTTTAAATATTACACTAAGTGCTAGTGCTATGACACCCCGATGCTTTGTCTTGTATGTTTTTCTTTCTTTTGTTGCATGTTGCAGAGAGACTTGGAAACACATTGTCATAAAGCTGTCAACAATTTGTGAGGATGTCGGGCGGATGATGACTTGTCTTTAAATGTTGCGGTGTTGCGACACAATGCCTGGAATGTGAATGAAGCAGGAGTCACTATTTATGGGCTGACACCTGAGTGTGTGAAGGAGCATTGACAGGTGAGGCTCTCTGAGATTACATCTCAGTGACACATGCAGAAAATAGTGACGATTCATCAGTGTGCGTGGTTGTCATGATGGGTAATGTCGTTTGATTCAGCTGCGTGAAATATTCTGATCACTCAAAACCCCAAAGAAGTGAAGTTTGTAGAGTTCAACAAGAAAATGACTTAAAGACAACTGGTGACTCAATTCATGGCCTGCTTGTGTTTGTGATTTATCACTACAAGTTAGTAATAGGAGTGCCACGGTTCTTTGGGTGTCCTTTATTCAACTAATTTTCTCCAGCTTTAAATATTTCAACAAGTAAAAGTATTTTTCGGTGAAGGTTGGCATCATAGTTACTATAATACTGATAAAGTATTCAATAAACAAATAAAAAAGAAGTTTGCATTGATGTTTCTGATTAAAATGGCTTCCCAAACATTACCCTACCTGCCAATAGATTTAACATTTGGTATTTGACAGTTTGACTTTCGCGGACTCGCTCTATGGCGGTTTGTGGACGTACAGTACTGTACATACTATTTTCAAAAAACATAGATAAATAAATAAAATTTAAAAAAAATAATAAAAATGTGCTGCCATTTTGTAGTTTTCTTTCATTAGACTGTTTTACCAGTCTAAAAAACAATGTCACCTAGAAGTCATCAGTTCACTTCCCAGAAGTCAACACTGCTTCCAACCGCTGCTTGCTGCAAATGGAGGGAAAGTTTTGCAGCAAAGTCAGAAGTTCTGTAAAGATCAGCTCACAGGACTGGCAGGAAAGTCTCAAATAATCCTGAAGCTGAACTCATCCTTCAAGTTGTATCTTCACTGCTGAGTAGCTGAGCTGCAGTTGATCTGGACTCAGTGTGACCCGGATCCTGGGAGCTACAGGCGACAGATGGCTGCGGGGTTCAGCCTGATTCTGGTCATGCGGTGCTGGTCTGGACTAAATCCTGGGCAGCCTTGCTCCTGGAGAGGCAGCACACACGTCAAGCTGGATGGAGCAGTGGGCTTCATCACGCTGCACCTGGACATTTTTTCATCTAGTGGGTCAGACAGAACCGAGCCGCTGTTGTTCTGCCCTTGTAAGTAAAATTTAGTACCTACATATAAGTACTGTATGTTGTTAAAATTAGTCGGTTTAAAAGTTTAGAGGACTGATTTTTTTAGTTCATCGCTGCAGGATAGGTCTGCAGAAATAAACCGAGTCGTAATAGAACAGAGTTGGACCAGAACCAGAGCCACTGCTGCTCTGCAGAGCTAGTAAGTAAAAGTTAGAAACGTATGTTGTAAAAATGACGTAGGTTTAAGAGTTTAGAACATTGCAAGAGTGGGGGAAGGGTTTCTAAAGCTTTAATATAAAGTTTAATGTACTTGAACTTGAACTTGGACTACTGTATCCATACTTTGTGGTTTTTCACTTATCGCGGGGGGTCAGGGTACGGATCCACCATGATAAACGAGGGACTACTGTAATTATACTACTACTACTACTACTACTACTACTAATAATAATATTAATAATAATAATAATAATAATAATAATAATAATAATAATAATGAGTTCCTACAATTCAGAATTAGCTTTTATTTATTTTTTTTATTATTCAAGAAAATATGGATGGATTTTGATTTAACTATTGCTTTTTATAGAGTTTTATCCTTCTGGTAAATAAACTTAGAAAGCAAAAAGATCAGACTACTTTCAGCTTAATAGGCAATGCTGATCTCTAAGCAATTTTCATACACATAGATTATTTATTTCACTAGTTTAAGTCGGGTAAAATCTAGATTTTTCATAAAAGTGCACTACATTGCATTTGCAATTTAGCTCAACATCAAAATGTGAGACGACTAAACATCTTGCACCTTTTTACTCATGCAAGTCAACAGAAGCTGCAGACTTTTGTGCAAGCTGTCATCCTGTGCGTTGTCCTCATGGTGAAATGAACTTATTCAATTACTCTTTGCCTAATCAGACTGTTGTGGTTCCTCTCCTCTTGCAGAGGTACTCCACAGTATAAACAGTTCACTTACGCCACACAGAAAGGGGCTAATCAGTGGAATTATTGTTTTGCTGCTCCAATTTAGCAGCTCCCTGTTTAGCACTGATTGGAATAAAAATTTGCTATTGTGTCTGTGTGAACTCTGAAAATATAATGCAACGTAATCATTTTGTTAGCTGCAAGAATATACATACATTATAAACAATGGTGATATAGATTTCATGCACTGCATCAGTCTGTTGCTGCATTCTTTGTGTTTTTGTCAGCGTTAAGATGCTAAAATGATCAAATAAAATAAAAAACATAAAATAAATGTAATGAGTTGCTAACATATTCTAAGGTAATTAGCATATTTTAAACTAGCGTTAAACATCCTAATAAAATAAATAATAAATCAAAATCTCAAACATGTTTTCAAAGAGCGAGCGCAGCTGATCACTCAATATTTCGTCCTCTCGTTCCAGAGTAATTTGCTTCCATTCATTTCGGCTAATTTAACATTCACATCTACTTTACCACCTTCCTATTCAAGGCTCAGAGCTGGACAACAAATGCATAAAGCGAAAGAGAAGGGGGAGAAATCTGATGGAGCAATCTCCACAATTAGTCCTTTTACCAGCTGGGTCAGGGACAAAGTGAAGACAGTCTTTATAAAACGGTGGCGCCGCACAAAGACACATGTAAGACAATAAAAACACACAGAAACAGGGGGAAGAGATTAAACAGGCCCTCTTTCAGGAGTCAGGTCTGTCTCACAATTCAATTTTTACTGCCTCAGTTCAAACAGTGTATGCAGACACGTATGAAGACGCTATTAACAGGTGCTCCTTCACCGACAGAACAATAGCATTATTCTCCAGAGAGCGAGTTGTGTTCAATGGCCTGATTAGGGATCAGGGTAAGCTGTTCAAATTACAGCAGCAATGCTGGCAGATGTAGCCCGAGAGGAACAAAAAAAAAAAAAAAATTAAAAAAAAAAAAAAGTTGAACTGACATTTACAAATGAAAGTGATGTTTTAAGGAACGACAAGACAACAAATAGGCATGATTTTGCATTAACTTCAAGAAAATGTTCACTCAATTTCTTAAGATTAACGTCCTTTTCTCCAGTTTGCATGAGTTTAACTACTAAAAGCATTAAGAACTCAAGTTAAATCAGTACTTTTCTGTAAGATACATGTGCAAAGTAAGGCTCAATACTGATTGGGTTGCCTCCTTTGAGAGGATATGTGGTCAACACAATTCAGTTAAATTACAGTATTCATTGACTTCTTACTTCCTGTGCATGTTTTCACATGCAAGGTGGGTGAGAGCACATCTAAAGAACCTGCATTCCTGACGCTGCTTTTAAAATGTTCATGCAAACTCAGTGCCGCAATTCTCCTGGTATTCAGAGCAGTAAAAGCTATTTTACGAGTCTGTCAGGAAATGCACATTATGGATGCCTTTCCAGCATATAAAAACACTAGCAATATACATAAAGGTATTTATGTTTATTCAAGAAATAGCTTCTTGTCATTCATTGTTCGATGCATGAAATTTACAGCAGCTCTGCTTCTGTAACTGAGTTTGTGGAATATTCTGTTTTGTTTCTCTGCAAATGTCAATTATGGCAAATACGGTGGGTGCTAAAAAGCAGTTTGACACCAAAAAATGGTGGGTTGGAGCCCATCAGAGATACACTCATGTTTTCTGCATGATCCCATCTTTCAAAACACATCACAGTGAAATCACAGTACTCAGTAGGATGAATATAAGTACCCCACAAGGTGTCCCCAATTCATAGATAATATAGACAGCTGCTATGTCTCGGCTTTGAAGGTACATAATTCCAACATGCGTGATATCAGTCACAGAAACAGAGAAAAAAACTTTCTGTAGGGGTAAATTGTACAGATATTCCTGATCTGTGTGCAGCTGAAAAAAGTTGAGGGAATTCTGCAACAAAAACTAAGAAAACAACAGTTTTACTTTCTTTCTCTTTAGCTCATTCTCTGTTAATCTATTTATTTTGTCAAACCGATAAAGCAAGAGAGCATCTTGATTGAAAGGAACTGTCATATGCAGACCGCTGTTGTCCCACATCATTCAGAGAACAAACCTTTTCAGATCCCTAACTACTATAGTGCTGCTGATTGCACAGACACCAGCAATTTCCTAACCAACTGCCACCTGAACAATGATGTGTTCAGCTTTCAGGCCCTCCAGTCTTTCAAAGGTGAATCATTTCACAGTTTGGAACGAGATCTCCATAGCAACTCCCTTTTGAAGGGTGTAGAATCACCATCCAATAATTCTATGATCATCGGGCCTTGCCATTCCCAGTGGTTCTTTTCACAGCAGACAGGCAAAGGATGTGTGTGTATGTGTGAGGAGGAAGCAGAAAGAATCTACAGTCTATTTTAGGCAATTCATCTTGCAGGCCCATTAGAATTCAAAATATTGCGACCTTCAATCACAGCATGTTATCTGGAGCTGTGGCCATCTCCAGTCAAGATGGGGTAGACATTTTTCTCTAATCATCCACGATGAGTGGAGGCTGACAAAAACTCTTCATTCTCGCCGAAGCAAAATGCTCATTTAAATGCTGTGACAGCACCTCAACATGGTCTGAAAACACACAAAAGGAGGATGATCCCACCACAACCACATAATTGAGACTGTAGGGTTGGAATATTGGTTAAAACATCAACCAAAATAAACAAAGAACCACAACATGCTCAGAGCAGAGGATTTTTATAAAGCAGTATTACTGTGTTTACTCAGAAATATTCACAAAACCAAAAACTTGAAAGCTACTTAACTGTCATCAAGACAGGATATTTATGGTCGAAGATATGAAGAGAGCAATTGATACTGTTAAACAAATAACTTGGCCTCAAAAAGAAAGAAAACCTGACTCTTAATTGCATTATTGGATAGTTCAAAATATTTGAAGGGGTTCTACGGAAAGAGCATGGACACTTATTTCTCTAATAGTTGCAAACTACTCCTTGAATGGCCTTACTTTGGGAAAATAGAATTTAAATCTGACCACGTCAATGAGCTAAAAGCTAGTTTAAGAGCGATCAAGACCAAAGTGGACTGCTGCCATCATAAAACGACTCAAATCTTTCAAGTTTAACATCAGCAAACATGATTTAATAAACCTTTAAACTGCTGTCAGTTTTGCGTTCCATAATTATTCTGTCAACATTTTTTACCACTATTCCTGCTGGAAGTGGCCCCGGGCTGCTGTGTTTTGTAGCTGCAGTTCTTGCTGCATGCATTTTTAAAGCACCACAGACGTTTCATGTTAATAACAGTGGAAGGCAAAAATTATGTCTACGTAAAAGTTTAAAATGATGAACTCGTTGAAGCTGAAGATGTTTAAAGATGGCAGCAACACCCTGCAGTCTTGGTCGTGCTCAGAAAAGCTGTTTTCTTGATTATCTGGTAAAAAAAAATAAACTACTGTATTTCTCCAAACTGGGGTTGTTTAAAGATTTATATGCAACTGGTAAGATGCTAATTGTTCACAACCTCCCTTCAAAACTCTGCTTCAAATCATGCAGTGCAAGTGCAGATACTGTACAAGAGAAAAATGTTGCCACTAAACTACCGGTAATGCAAGATTTTTCTGTTATGAAAGCTAATTTCTTATGAAAGTGAACCAGTTCTATTTCTGAACAAAAATATAAATGAGAACATGGTGTGTTTTATATTTAAACACATCTACCTTATATAAGTGACAGCATGTGATGCAAATTAGAGGAGCACAAAGTTTAAATGTGCACATGTGCTCAACCACAACTTTCATTCAACCTTTATTTATACAGATTAGTCTCATTGAGCCATGAAGACACATTTACAAGAGAGACCTGTTTTAGACAGACAACAATAAACTACAGTAAAAATGCACTTAAACCAAAAGTAGTGTTTATAAAACAATAAATCAAGGTGCCATATGGGAAACATGGTAAAATACTAAAAACAAGAACACATTTGCTTTGATGTTTCTATTGACTTTATCAAATGTTTAAAATCTCCTAAAGAAATTAAGGTGACAGCTTCAGTTCCTGTTGCAAGGTGTTCCAGGTTACAGGAGCTGAGTAGGAAAATGCCTTTTTGTTACGTTCAGTCCACACTGAGGGAACGCTGCAGGTAATGATGGCCGGAGAGCGCATGTTGTAACTGCACTGACGACGTGACGTGGGAGGAGACATAAGAAGGTAGCAGACCAAGGAGGGATTTATAGATGAAAATGAACCAGTGTGAGAGCCTACATGTAGATAATGATGACCAACTGACCAATGAGTACAGTTTGCAGTGATGGGTACGGTAGTTACAACCAGTTATGAATCTTAGCACGCCGTGGTAGACAGCATCCAACATCAGCAAGGTGCTTGTAGGGCATTCATGTAAATAATGTCACCATAGTCATAGGCTAGAAAGAAAGTTAGAAGAGGTTTTCTGGCATTCAGAGTTAAGCAAGATCTATTTCTGAAAAAGAGTTTCAGTTTCTTTATCAAGTTCTCGATATGTGGTTTAAAAGAGAGCTGTGCATCGACCAAAATTCCCAAGTATTTGTAAGAATCTACAAACTCAGTAGGAACACCATTCATAGATAAGAAAGATGGAAGGACTGCTGGCACCAACTTTCTGTTTGAAAACAACATCCCTTTGGTTTTATCAGCATTTAGCACCAATTTGAGATGGAATAAGTGTGACTGAATGATGTCAAACGCAGACTGTAGATGCTGGAAAACCTTGGCAACTGTGTTAGCTCGGCAATAAGCAACTGTATCATCAGCATAGAGATGCAAGGATGCGTCAGGAATGTTTTAACCTACATTCATTCAACCTTTATTTATACAGGTTAGTCCCACTGAGCCTCGGGGACTCATTTACAAGAGAGCCCTGAATTAATACCTTACTTACATAAATTGTAAAAAGAGTCGTTCCTAAAACGGAGCCTTGTGGTACACCATTAGTGATCATTAGGTAGCTAGATGAAGTATCGTTATGTAGAACACATTGCCTCCGACCTGAGAGATAGTTTGAAAAACAGCCAACAGTGTGATCTGAGAAGCCAGTATCTGAGATCTTATGGCACCTGGCCACAAGGTGTTAGAGGTGGATAGTAGAAGCTACAAATAACTAGTTTTAGTTACTAAATAGAGACTATATTTGCTCTTTGGTGAGCTTTGCTGATTGTCACAAAGAAGCTCACCTCCCATTAATTAAAATAACAAATATCAGCTGACTGACGGCAACACCATTACTGTAGAAAGCAGAGCAACAAGGTGCGATAAAAATTATTTTAGGAATTTAATTACAGATCATAATTTATGCAACCATGTCAGTTTGCTGATCAAGGCACATAAAAAAAATAGATTCACCCATTAGTTGCAATTTGCTTTTCATTGTCAGACCCAAGTTTACTTTAGTACAGTGTGACAAAAGAATGTCTCCCTCAGCCAATATTTACTGTCTAGAGTGTGAAACAGCAGTTGACGTATTAACTCACTGCTGAGCACAACAGGCTGAGTGAGGTGTCCTGGATGTTTGTCAAGTTGGAGAATTTGGTTGATGAAGTTGATGAGTGATGAGGCAGAATGCCCGGAGAGCAGCCATTACTGGCGTCAGTCTGGAGGCAGGTCAGCAATAAATCACCTCTGTCTGAATCATCAATCCAGTTCGCTTGTAATGCTCGAGGACAATCAGAATTTTATTTTATTTTTTCAATCTTGACTGCTAAGAGGTTGGTTCGATGACACCTGAATGACGTCATATAATGCATATACCGGTAGTTGCTCTTAATGTGATTCATCAGAGAATCAGAGAGAACAGTGAAGATCCTGAATGATGAAAGGTTCAATGAACAGGAGAGTGCATTATGACTAAAAATCAAAAAGGTGCTTTTTTTTAACTGTTTGTTCATGTTGTTGTTAAAGAAAAACACTTGATCTGATTAAAACTTACATTGTCAAGAAAAACCAAAGATGCTTGGAAAAATCATAATAATTCAAAGGCAAGCTTAACTCTTTTTGTATTAGTTGTTTGAATGACATATACCACTCTATAATAAAAAATAAAACTATAAAACCTATTAATAGGGCCAGAAATAATGCAGTATTTCTAATTATTAATAATAACATAATACAGTATGAAGATATATATATATATATATATACTGGCCAAATTTTTTTTTTCTGTTTGGTCATTAGGATCCAAACAATCAATCAAATCCAATTAAAAGTTTAGATTTCTAACATTTTGAGAAACTAAAAAGCATTACAAATTGTGCAGCCTTCACTTTGTGTTATTATAATTAGGAGTTCTGTCATTCATGACAGTTTACTAGGAGTTTTTCAGGAATATCTTAGACACCAAAGCAGACAGGAGGATGTCCTGAATGAAAGTTGTAGCTCACAGCTGGTCTGCAGGCTGCTGTCAAGAAAGCTGCAGTTATTTATTTCACTTCTGAGCAAGACTGTTCTGTCTTACAGCATGCTGTACTGTAAATACAAAGCTAATACAAGCCACAGAGTGAAGTTTTATTGCGTTTAATCTAATAACGCTGGCTTGACAAATGGATAATTGGGAAATTTGATCGATTTTGTCTAACAAATTTACTAGATTAATTTAAACACAGGACAAAATATTTAGCTGTGTTTATTTGATGGACACAAAACAACGCACATTTGACAAAACCTGAAAGAAAAAACAGAGTAATTTATCACAAAATGTGCAAAAAGAAATCTTACAGGAATCAAATCAGTAAATAGTGTGGTATCCAGTTCTTTAATAGCATTTGTATCTTCAATTCTATAAGCCAACTTTTATGTTTTACTTTAATAATGATTGTTAAAACTAAAATCATGCAAACAAACAAACAGACAAAAAAATATTTAATTGGCTAAAGGTGTAAGTTGACATCCAAGAGTGTTAAAATTTTTCTAACTAGCAGTTCAAACCTAAATGAGTTCAGTTTACCTATTATTAAGTCATAAACTTAGACACAACGATGACACAATCTTGTTTGAATAGTACCTTAAACAGTTAATTATTAAAATGGTTGCAAACTATAAACAACATCTTGTTAAAAAGCACGGTGGAGAAGATAATTGAAAAGTAAAACTAAGGGGGGAAACTATGGGAGCTGCAGAAAGCAGACTGAACAGAGATAAACATAACCCTAACCAGAGATTATGACCCAAATAATGAGTGAATTCAATTATTAGACTAAATGTTTCAGCTCTTCATTCAGATGATGAGGAAACTGATTTAAGACAGATGATGAAACCGATCACCTTTATCTCCCTATGCTGTATCTACCTGTGAAGGGAGAGCTTTAACTTAACCTCTTGCCCTTAACCCCCACCATCTGCTCCCTAAAATCAGGTCTCTCTTGAAAATGAGATCTCGTGGCTCAATGAGACTACCTGTATAACTAAAGGATAAATGAAAAAAAAAAAAAAAAAACTCAGGTGATGTTTCACAAATAACAGATACTTTTCACTTCCTTAAAACAAAAGATTTCCCTTAAGATTCAGCATCATCTGAATGCTAAACTGACAGAGCACCATGCAACTTATCCTCGTTCCAGTGACCTGGAGACTTCCACCAGTTATTTCAGATGGAGTGGAGGACTCCGTATGAGCATTCAGACATCTAATTGCTGGAAACTATAACATCTGGGACTAAAGCCAGGTAAAGTGGCAGAGATGAGAGTGGGAAACAGAAGAGTAGATGAAGAACATGCTTGCATCTTGTCTCGGAGCGTTAGCTTGCCACTGCTTTGAGAGACGCTGGGAACATTTTGCCTGTAAACCTTTTTGATACGTGACTGTGCATTCATAAGAACCAGCTTTCAGCCTGTCATCATATATTTGATAAGGATAAAATTCAGTTGAAAAGTTCATTCTCAAAGTGTAAAAACAGTCAACCTTTCTTTGGTTCTGAACGTGCAAAACATTCTCTATAACAGAATGGCTACTAAGTTGTATCTGTAGTAGCGTTAATGTGTAGATGATGAAATACGCCAATTTCTTGATGGACAGGAACACATTGAAAAAAAAATGATGTAACAATACGCCTCGCTGCCTCACAACAATAATTCCTAGTTTGAACCTTAGCACGAGCCTGTCAGAGAGGAGTTAGTTGTTATTTTTCAGTATATTTTTCTCATTAATGTAATGAGCTTACAAGACCGCTATTAGTGAGAACAGTTTTGTAGCAGAATGGCACATTTGTTGCCTCTTGATGTGCGGAAATGTCTTTTAAAAAGTGAGAGTATAGCAAAAGTTAAAAAAATTAAAAATTACTACGTCCTTGTTCATTACAAAACAAATGGTTTCTTAGTGCGTATTTGTAATGCAAAAAAAAAAAAGTACCATATTTTCCAGCGTATAAGTCACAGTTTTTTTTACATAAATTTGTCAGTCCTGCGACTTATACCCTGAAGTGACTTATATACGTTTTTATTTTCCATATTCATAACGCAATTTTTGACTGACGCTTTAAATTTCGAAGAACTGCAACAGTGAGTCCTCCTATGCGCGCTCGCTTCACTCAGCTGGTGCAGGCGGAGGAACGCTGGACAGCTAGCGGCTGCGATGGATGGATGGTTGGATGGTTGGATGAATGGATGGTGCCGCCCAGGCGAAATGAAGCTGTTTTGACCATTAAAGTGCATTTATTAAGGAAAAAACTGAGGCACACCTTTGGTATAATGTTGAGCAAGCAAATAATGTTTTTTGTAGAGTTACTGGGTTTTTGACCTGTCTCTGTCTGTTTCCTCATGTTTCCTGATTCACCTCTCTGTGTTTTCCCTCCTTGTGTTCAGCCCCTGTCTCACATGATAGGTCAGCAGTGACGCATAATAAATGCAACTTATATGCCCAAGTGACTTATATATGTTTTTTTCCTCTTCATGATGTTTTCTTTGACTGATGCGACTTATACTCCGTAGCGACTTATACGCCAGAAAATACAGTAATAATTAAACATTTAAAAAATAAAAATAAGGCCGAAGTGGCTCAGTTGGTAGAGCTGTTGCCTCTCAAGGAAGAAGGTTGCTGGATCAAATTCCTGCCGGGGACCTTTTAGGGTGTAGTTTGTGTTTTCTCCAGGTACTTCGGTTTCCTCCCACAGACGAAAAACATGCATGTTAGGCTGATTGGTAACTCTAAATTGTCTCTAGGTGTGAGTGATAGAGTGAATGGTTGTTTGTCTCATTTGTCTCTATGTCTCTATGATGGACTTGGACCTGTCCAGGGTGTCCCCCTGCCTCTCGCACAGTGATGGCTGGATATGGGCACCAGTGACCCCACTGACCCAAAAAGAAGAAGCAGGTAAAAGATGATGTACGTATGTATGTATGTATGTATGTATGTATGTATGTATGTATGTATGCATGCATGCATGCATGCATGCTTGTATGTATGTATGTATGTATGTATGTATGTATGTATGTATGTATGTATGTATGTATGTATGTATGTATGTATGTATGTATGTATGTATGGATGGATGGATGGATGGATGGATGGATGGATGGATGGATGGATGAACTTAAAATAATTTCAGTTACAATTTCATGGCTTTGTTTAATCAGATTGGTGTCGACTGTGTTAATTTGAGTCTGCAGCAATAATCAGAGTATGCTTTTAAGGAAATTCTCTATAGATTACACTCAAACTAACACCCCCCACCACCACAACCCAACAAAAAAATATACCTCTCAAGACACAAAAAGTGTGATGCCCACAAGCATATAATCAAAGTATATAAAAGAAGTGGTTTGAGCGTCACGCTCTTAGACAGTTATAATTACAAAACAAAAGTAGCTTGAATGGGGAACTTGTGAAACAAACCACACTGTGTCTAAGAACTTCACAAGGGTGGAAACAATAGCATGCCAGAGCAGATACTCTCTTACACACACACGCACACACACAAACATACACTGAGAAGATTGGTATGTCTGTCTTCTTTAAGTGCATGAAAACAAAAGAGTTGGTTTTGGGTGAGGATCATGACATATAGATTTGGTCCACAGTCGAAAGCTTTGTGGGTCCTGCAGACCACAAATATACAAGGGTGTGCAAAAGTACTAAAAAGTCACACTAATGTAAAGACTGCCACACACATTAAAATGTCTAAAATGATTAAATGTGCACAACAAACTGTCTTTAAACAAATATTAGAAAAGGAAAATATAATTGTTGGTATCTGTGGATGATGACACGTGGAATCTCAGTCAAAATGTGTGATTTTTATTATGATGGAAAAGTCACAAGACAAAATTTAGTATCATCTGACATGTCTTATTGTTCTGTCAATCCCTACTGAATCCTTCAGCAAATGGTCTTTCACTTCCATCCCTCAAAATCTACAAATGAAGATTATTTGAATGCACTGCAGCAAATATGATGTGTTTGGGATTAACATGAGAACAAAAAATGGACAGAATCTTAAACATTTTCATTCAAATCAAGCCTCTTTTTTTTCACTGAGACAAAGTCAATACATGCATAAAATCAGCAAATAAATTCACTTTTTGTTCAATGGATTTTTGCATTTGGTTTCCTTGCCGTAATATGAATTATTCCAGCGTGCAACACTTTAATTGCCCAAGACAAGTAGCGTGGGAAAGACAGAAAAACTGGAAGCAGAGGAATAGCTGAGAAAATTTTTCTGACATTTGTCTCGCTGAGTGGCCTTAAAGTAGAAATAAAAAAAACATAAATTAAGACTAATAATAATAAAAAAAAGTTAAAAATAAATGACCCAAAGGGTTTAGAAAGGTCTATGTTATGCAAGATAAAATGCTGAGAAAAACAAGTCAATTATTGATCACTTACCTCTTTTTTTTTCTTTTTTACTTTAGGATTGCAATGTATGGTTTTACTCCACATTAATATTTCAAAGCCTCAGAAAAAAAATTGGAGTTAAAGTCTATTCTTTCCAGCAAAATATGAGATTTTATTCGATTTCATTAATTCTGTTTTGTTAATATTAGCAGCTGCAATGCAAAATGTCCTCCAGTGAAACTTTAATTTGGGACCGGTGGTGGACTCTCATCAGAACCAAATGAATCACGTTAGTTATTATTTAAAATATGCAGTCCTTCATATATCTAATATCCCCTTCATGGAAGTATAAACATCTATATAGTGAAACACGTTGTGACTCACGTGTCATGTGGAAGATGCCATCGCAGGCGCTGATGTGGGACAGAAAGGCATTTCCCAGGCCTTGGCCAGCATGAGCACCTTTCACCAGACCAGCAATGTCAACAACATTAAGGAACGCTGGGATTTTACTGCAAAAATAAAAAAATGATAAAGATTAAAACAAAACTTCCCTATTTAGTTCTTAATTTAGAGGATATTTCAAGTTTCAGCGGGATGCACATTTAATTCAAGGGTAATTTCTAGATTGAAATGTTGCTGGTTGGACTCCAAATCAGTGTGAGATGTGCACAACAAACAAACAAATAAACAAACAGGAGGTTTTTTAACAATAACTGTATTATCGCAAACGTTCAAAATGTATTGTTCAAATGAATAAATACAAAAAATTAAAATAGCACAGTTTTAACACAAACATTTCAAACTAAATGTTAAAGTCTTTCTATTTATTTATTATTTTTTTTTTTTTACTGATTCCACAAAATGAAACTAAAAACAGAAAATTCTGTTTAATATTTAACCCTTTTGTTCTTTTTAGACTTGCACACTATTGGAGTGCTTAATGTTTATACCAGGGTTGTTGTATTACAGCTTGAACGTTGTTAAAAACATATTTAAGTATATTTGGAATAAAGTAGAGTTAAGACAAAAACAAAATCATTCGATGAGCTTGTTTGAACCAAAATTCTTCAGTATTTTGATGATAATTAGTTTCATGCTTAAACGTGAGCCCCCTTCCAAACATGAACTGCTTTACTTTTAGAAAATATCTGATTTTTTTATGTTTATAACCTGCTTCCCTTGGCTGCCAATGAACAAACATCAGCATTATACTGCCACCACCATGCTTCACTATTAAAGTGTTCTCAATGTTTTCCTTAAAGCTCTTCAGTTCCTTCTGCTGCTACATTGTTCTTCCATGTTTGTTCATTAGTGATGCTTTTAGTTTTAGGACCTTTTCACAACAGATGTGCACAAACATGTTTAATTGAATTTAATTAATTTGAAAACAACTTCATGAATATACCCAATAGCATATTAACAAAATATAATAAACAGATATTTATGCAGCTTGATGTTCATAATATTTCTGTTTGAATGTTTATTTGAGCAGTGCACTGGGATGAGGATCACTACCAGTGCTTTTATTCTTTCTTTTTGTTAGTCCCAGTTACATATCATTCAAATGTTTATCTCAAACTGTCTCTTAATGGCCAACTAAGGAAGCTCAGTCCTCACCTCCTTCTACAGGTGTACAGTGGAGAGCATCCTGTGCTCCAGCATCAAAGTGTGGCATGGAGGCTGCACAGCTGCAGAAAGAAAAGCTTTGCAGAGAGTGGTGAAGGCTGCACAGAAGACTGTTGGAGTCAGACTCCCCACCATCACAGACATCTACATAAGGGGTGCCCCGATAAATAAGCCGGACAATTTATCGGGCCCCATTTCCTTAATTTTGGGAGATCGGAGATCGGCCGATACTTACATGAGAAACCAATTTTACTGATTTTTTGTAGTTTTAATAACAATTGTCTAAACTTCCTTTATATTTCAGAGCACCACCTCATGGCCAGTTAAAATAAGTTTGTATTGTTTATAGGATATTGTTCAAGGGGATGTTTTTCAATAAAATAAGATTGGACAATTGAAGGTACATTGTGACATTACAACACCTGACAGTGTTATAAAACAAAATTAGTATCGACCAAAATCAGAATTGGCAGGTCAGACATTTTAGAGACAGGTGATCGGCCAAAAGACTGCAATCAGTGCATCTTTAAAAGGCAGGAAGAAGGTCACCTGCATCATGAAGGACCCCACTCACCCAGCACACACATTTTTTGCCCCTCTCTCTTCAGGAAGGAGGTTAAGGAGCATTAAGTGTAGAACCACTAGACTGAGGAACAGCTTCTACCCTGAGGCTGTTAGACTCATAAATCCTTAACCAGGATAATCACTGTAAGGAAAAAAATAAAATCACTGTAATGCTGCTTTATTTGGCGACATGTGGCTTATCTGTGCTGCTGATTATCTATGCTGCTGATCTCTTGCCTTTATGCTGCTGTATTCATACCCATCTGCTCACAACAGAGTCATGTGCAGGCTGCTGTTTAATATACCATATTATTTTATATTAGTAGTGTTTAGTAGGCCTGTCACGATAACAAATTTTGCTGGGCGATTAATCAGCTCAGAAATTATTGCGATAAACGATAATATAGTTTGAAATTTAACAATAATTAGTAAATGTCAAATTTTAGAAGAAATGTTGATTTGTTTTGTGTGTAGTACCTTGTTTGACCACCAGATGACAGTATAAGACTGTTTGAACCGAAGGATGGATAGTGAGGGAGCAGCGAGCAGTGTGTCCCTTTAAGAAAAATGGAAGGGAGGCCCCTTGACGTGACGTGGGCTGACATGGTGACATGGCGGACCCTCATGTGGTTTGAGTTCTTTAGCATAGCATTTTTCACACAAAGCTTTTAATAAATAAATAAAATTCAGTAAACAAGTTCTCAGCTTATCCTGATGCACGCTCAGTTCTCAGCTCAGTTCTCAGAAGTTCTCAGCTTCTTTTTGCAGAGAAAAACAACTTTTTACACGAAGGCACAGGTTTCAACCGTGAATTTTGGAGCTTCGACAAGACGGAGGTTTTTCCCCGAGGAAGCTCGTATAGCTTAGCTTCTCAACTTAGCTGCTTTTAACGATCCAAAAACACATGATTTTGGATGGTTAAAACAGATTTTAAAGAGAAAAGAGAAAGGGAGGGGTCAGTGAAGAACATCGGAGTTGAGTCTTTTATCATCCAGTGTCTTCAGTAGAAAGAGAGAGACATGAAGAAACGATAAAGCTGTTTAACTAAAAATGAGGTTGATCATTTTAATTTATCATGGGATTAATTGATTTATTGTTTAATGGGACAGGTCTTGTGTTTAGCATTTATTTACTGTATATTTCTTAGTTTATATCTTAGTTCGTTATATACTGTTTCTTTGTATACTTTATATTATTGCTATTTTTGGGTGTAGCTGGGACCTTGAGTACATCATTTCATTCCACCTCGTGTACCACATGTGATGTGAATGGCAATAAAGAAACTTGAACTTTGAACTAAAACTTATTTCTTTTACTTTTTTGTTGTTGTTGCACATCTTATATACAGTCTAAGCTCTGATAAATACTCACTAAGCCAGATTTGATTTGCAGATTTGCCAGATTGCTGATCCACAACGTGAAGCTGCAGGATTGCTTACTGATGCGTTTTATTCATTTTCAGTGTGGTGGACATCAGTGACAACGAGGAATTATCGAAGGGCTTGAGAACGTTTACCTGCTTGGGTAATTCTCAATAAAACAGCTCCTGATTTGTGATTGCAGATGTGTAAAATACTGCCAGTGTTATAATCTTGGTAGAAGCTGACAAGCAGAGATGTGTTTTATTCCACAAAGGTATTATTTGTATGGTTATATGTGCATGTTGAACCTTTTTTTTTTTTTCATATTTGACTCATACTTCAGGTGGTCTATAATGTATAGGGCATCAAAACAGAATTCACTCTGCTTAAACAGCCTATATAAAACACGTATTATCACCGGCAGGATTTTATTTCTGTGAAACAAGAATAGAGCATCACTTGGACGTCACACAAAACATCCATAGCTACATGACAACAGCATTGTTGTATGATTTCTCATACAGCAAACACACCATCAGTCTACAGATGTGAGGGGGGGAATAATGCGTGAAGGATGAGACCCCATACCTGGCAGGTTTGTGGAATTGGCAGAGGAAATCATAGCGTTCATCTGGAATGGGCACTCTGCTTTCATTTGGGTCAATGGTGCAGAAGGGGAAATTTTCAGCTGCGGCCTGACTCTTTGTCAGCACGTTGAAAAAGGTCGACTTCCTGAAAATAAAAACAGTGCTGAGGTCACGGCATCGAAAAGTGCTGCTGGGTAGAACCTGATGGTTGGAGAAAATGGACATGAAACACAGGAGAAGATTTAAGGCTGTCTTTGTTTGTTTGTTTGTAAAATGGGAAATTCTTATAATAGACAAAAGGCTTGAGCTCTTTGGTTAAACAAAGTAAAATACCTGTAACAACATTAGATTATCACAAAATAAGGCCAATAAACATAGAAATGAAAGAGAGTTTACGCTCATAATATGGCTCACGCGATAATTTTCTGTTTATTTTTATTCTAAGAAAACATCAGCAAAGAAAAATCCCATCCAGCACTTCACATTGAATGGGATTATTTGCTGAAAGACACTTCTAATTTCTAAATTTATTGTTTTGGATTCTAATGCATACACATCTTGATGCTCATTTTTGTGACCAAGAGGAAAACAAGTTATCACAACGTGACAAACCATGATTAGCTTAAAATGTTGTGCAATATATAAAAACTACAACAAATCGGAGAATATTATGACCAACAATTCATAATAAATGATAACAGGTCAGAGATGTGCACCAAAACATGAATAATTATGCACGTTAGTTACCAAATAATATCCATAAAAGAAAAGAAAAAGAAACTTCAAGAAAGATTTGAGCTAATTAAGCAAAACCCCATTTTTGATTATGATCACAGTAAAAACAAATACATCTCTGTAAAATATGTATTTTATTATTCTTGACCGGGCAGCACGGTGGCGCAACTGGTAGAGCTGCTGCCTCTCAGCGAGCAGGTCCCTGGTTCAAACCCCGGTCCAGGGGCCTCTCTGGGTGGAGTTTGCATGTTCTCTCCGTGCATGCGTGGGTTTTCTCCGGGTACTCCGGTTTCCTCCCACAGACCAAAAACATGCATGTTAGGCTGATTGGTAACTCTAAAATTGTCCCTAGGTGTGAGTGAGAGAGTGAATGGTTGTTTGTCTTGTTTGTCTCTGTGTGGTCCTGTGATGAACTTGCGACAAAGTAGTTAAAAAGTATTGGTATATATTTGTACTCGTTCATTGAAGAAAAAAACACAAAATAAACACGATATGTTACGATTACAACGGTGACACTGATGGTAACATGTAAACTCATTTTGTTTTTAACATCTTACTCTAATAAGATGTCCGTCTCTTCCACAGCTGATGTATTTCAGGTAGTTCAGAACGTGAATGCATGAGCATCTTTGTTTTACTGACTATTTTGTTCATCTGCTCATCCTGCTGTAAACTGCCTGATTTAAAGTTCAACATTTTTATTTTCTGTGTGAAAAAAAGTTAAAAAATAAACACCATACAAAATCTAAAGAAATGGAAAAATACAGGAAATGAAAACTGATGCACATAAAAATACACGATCTTGTGAATCTACTGACTCATAACGTGCAGGAGATTTGGGAGCAGTGTGGCCTACATGCCTCAATAAAGAGTTAAATACACAAAAAATAAACTTTCTCCCACATATGAACTAGACCAGCAGCCACTTTCCTAAAAGGCCTTCTCTGTTGCACTGCGCTAACAGCTGGTTCACATCAGCTCATCTGCAGAGAAACCATAGCGAGGCTCTGCTTTGACACAGATGTGGTGTGGCAGGCCACAACCTGAACGTCTTCTTCTTATAAGAGGAAGAAGTTGTGGTTTCCCTGCAGTGGGAAATGAAAACACTGGACACTAGTGGGCTCATTTAACAGTAGCCTGTAAAACCTTGCATGCTACCGTCTTACACATGAACGCACTTCAGAAAAACTGAACTGAAAATCCTTCTTTAAATCCACGTAGAACGCTGAAAGAATACATTTCAAGCTTGTCAATACTTAAATTAAAACAATAGCAGGGATATAGTACACGTCATAATGAGCCGTTTTGTAAAACAGCAGTTCTGATTTGAAAAATTGAATATAAGAGCCCGATTGGAAGATTTTTTTTATTCTTTTTTTTTTTTTTTTTTGCTGTGCCTGTAAAATAAAGCTACAGGGAGGCAGGACAGGGTCAAAATGTCCTTTTTGTCAGGAACGATCTTCATACAGGTTGACAAAATAGATTTGTTTGATTAAGTCTGATCTGCCAACACACACACACAAACCCCTGAGATGTGACTGTATTAGTCTCACACAGTGATTCGCCCACAGAGTTGTCTAGGATGTCGCCTGACCTTTGACCTGTATGCCACAATGAGCTCAAAACAAATGGACACATGAGTTAATTGATAGATTTCCCTATTCAGCTCCACTTTCTGTAACAATAATACACGGACCAGGAAGTAAGATGTTTTTGTTTGCTGAAGTGCAGTCATTAATTTATAAATATATAATTCTTAGACATACTGATATAGCTGCACTCTCTCTACTGGTGAGATGTTAACAGTACATCAAGTGTTATGTGGTTGTGCTGCAAGAATCAAATCTACAAGTAAATTCACGTATGCAGGATGCTTTAGCTCTTTACTGTCACAGTGCCTGATGTGCGATGGTAAAAGACTACATGAAGGGTAAAGCTTAAATCGAGAGAAAGTCAATATGCATGAAAGGAAAGATGAAGGTTGTGGAGACTCTTTACCAGTCTAACTGCAGGTTAACATCTTACTCTAATAATATGTTTGTCTCTTCCACAGCGTTGCACATGTTAGTTCAGAACTGTTTAGTTTGCAGTGTGGCTGGAACAAAGTGGAAAAGTTTCCTTTTGGAGACGTTTTTGGATGAAATTTGGAAAACAGTCCAAAGTTTTTGTTTTAAAATGGAATGGTTTTTTTCTTACTTTGTTTATATCCTGCTTTAAACATATTATACTCATGAAAAAGGGCAATATGTTCGATAATGAGGCTCAAAATAACTGTTGTAAAGAGAAAACTACAAATAATACTTACCCAACATTAGGCAGGCCCACAATGCCTATCTTCAGCGAGGTGCCAAACCTTCCAATCAGTGGAGGTGGCTTCGCTACGTCATCTCCTTTGCCCTGATGAAGAAAGTATGGAAAAGTCTGCAGTTAAGTTCAACGCTTCCTGTTCTTCGTGATCCACGGTGCTTACCAGTTTAAAAATCCCTTTTCATTTGACAAAAACACACCTTTTTGGGAGCCATGCCTCACGCTCAGGTTTGACTCGATATCTATCACAAATTCAGGCACGTGCATTCATTTGCAGGAAAGAGAAAAGAAGAAACTACAAGTCCTCGAATGTGAGCAGCCGACTGCACTCCAGCGTCCACGCTCTCTTGCAGTGGGCTCGAAATAGAACATGCCGCCTCTGGAAATGTAAGTTGACACTGTGAGCTGCATGGCAAGCTGACCCGCACCTTCAAATTTAGCTGTGGGTAGTATTAGTGAGGTTAATGAGCGTCTACGTGTATTAAAGCTCACTTAAGCCCTGTCAGAGGTCCGGCTGGATTATACTGACATTTATTCACCAGTCCTGAATCTGAAGACATTTGCAAACCAGTGCTGGCAGGTTGAACAGTGCTATGATGCCATGTTCTACAGTTGTGAATCCCCATTGTTTTATAGTTTGTTTCATTTTATACTTTAATGAATGATAAACTAATTTTCTTTTGCAGAAATTCCAGAAAAACTGAGATGAGAAACAGTGCATTTCAACACACATTTAAGGAGAGAAGAAAGACTCCTCTTTTAACCCTCTTGATGCGACACGTTTTTCCCAGATTTCTTTTTGTTTTTACCTTCCCTGATCCAAGTGGAGCTTCATCGCCACATTAAGCGCACAGCATCCTTTCACACGTACTTTGCTCTAACCCCCCCTCGGAGAGAAACAGGTGTAGCCACATGAGCGCAGGAAAATTACAACAATTAGTTAAACATCCTCAAATAAACTTCCCTCTGCAGACGCACAAATTAAAATGCACAGGGGCACAACCAGAAAGCCTCGGCCAACCCGGCAGCCCTGGCTGATTTAACGTGCACAAAATGAGGCTCTAATAATCTGGGTTTTCAAGCAAGTGCAAGGGGGTGCGCTTTGTCGAGAAGAATTTGAAACGAACAGCTCTGAATTAATCATTTATCTTTTGTTGATGGATGCACCCCCACTTCGACTCATCACAATAGATGCAGAGCGTTTTGTTCGACCAAATAAATCATACCCATTGTTTAAGGTACATTGATCAATCTAATGGCTTGTAATGGGCTCCTAATTGCCACGGAGAAGTGCTCACGAATGCAGACCAGAATTACAGATCCAACTCTGAATTCTCACTTGAATGACAAGGAGGGATCATGTTCTCCCCTCTTGTGCCAAAAAAAAAAAAAAAACCCCGGAGAAAAAAAATTACCACCAAAGGCAATAAAAGCAAAATATGAGTGAACAGCATTATCAGTGTGAGGGTTTGATTTTAATATAAAAGTTTTATTATTATGAATAAAAATAATAAGCAGAAAAAGAGTTTATTTTATGAAAGTGGAGCTATATTTTCCTGATTTGTTATGCTTTTAAGTTTTCTGTTAGAATGAATCTAACTCTCCTTGAGCAGCAATCAACTCTGCTTCTGCAGAAAAGCCAGTTAATACTGTTAACAGCACTCTGGCAAATTGTCAGGATTGAAAAAAAAAAAAAAAACAGATTCAATTTTCCTGGCTGTTCAGTTGTTGATGAGACTGATTTTTATTCAACCATCCAAAGGTGGGGCTTTAAAAGAGAGGGGGATTTGAACAATTTGCGCCTGTGTTTACTGGCAGCATTCATGCGCCATAATAGCGTTTCTTTGAATCCAGTAATGCACATCTTTCTGTCGAGCCTTTTCTCTGGGAAATTGCTTTAACTTTTAAAAGGGGATGATGATGAACCACACGAGAGCGAGTCAGTTTTACATTATTATCACTGGACGTTTTAACAAGCTGTAGAATATGGCTTATTGAATTGTAATAAGCTCCCCAAAGAGGAAAACATGAAGATCTCTTGGGGAAAATTGTAACATATTTAATCTTATTTATTTTAATTTAATGTTTCATTGGGTTACAGTTAAAATGTACTTTTCTCACCTCCTCTTGTTTAGAGCGGGAATGTCTTTTTTCCCCCTGAAACTTTATAAATCTTTTCAAATGAGATCCCGTGAACGCGCTGATGAGACAAGCTGTCGTTTTTAATTAACCCCTCACCTGCTCGACCCCCCGCACCACCCCACCCCCAGCCCCCCAACAAGTGCGCAGCGCAATCACAGACACGTGGATTTTATAGACATTAATAAATAAATAAAAATAATAATAATAAAAGACAAAAATCATCAAAAATGCGTCATTTTCTGTTTTTCTTGGCACGCTTTTACGCATTCTTCCAGAGGGGAGTTCTGCACCGGCAGGCCTGATTTCTAAACTTCTGCTGCGCCTAATTCATAAAAAATGAACACAGTCACATTAAAATGATGACACAGACCCCGTTGAATGCTAATTTATTCACTAAAATGAGCCAATTACATACACCCGCCAACATCGGTTGCGCGCAAATTTCGGATAAAGTCATCTCCACGTTAACTCCTAAAGTTTGAGCTCAAATGAACATATGTTTGCGCCCCCCCCCCCCCCCCCCCCCAACACGCATTGCGCATGATCCGAATAGGACAAATAAGAAATAAAAGCCCAGAGCGCCACTAATAAAATGAGTGAGACGCTTACCTCCTGGAGATTTGACGCGTGAGCTCAATTCTGCAACGAAAAGAGACACATTGCGCCTTCGTGTGAGAAAACATAAAAATAACTGTATGCATTAAATATATACATATATCAAACGGTGTCTTGGATGACAGTGTGAGCAGAGAGGCTGCACTGCACATGATTGACGGAGGACTTTCTGCTGTTTCTGTCTGCGGTCGGGCTTCTCATTGGCTGACAGCTGCCTCCCCAGCCGCGAGTGCAGCGCGCAGATTGGCTGCGCGTCCTCTCCAGCTGTACTTCAAAGAACACGCTCGCTACAACTAAGGTAGTGTTGGTGAGCTGCGAGCCAGGAGAGAAACCGTGTGACCCGAGTCAACACGGGCCGACAAACCTGGATCAAATTGGAGTCACACAGCCTGGACCCCGCGAGCACGCTCATCACCGCGCAGAGCCTGGATATGGCTACGTCTATACTTGGGGTAAGTTCTGGCTTTACGCGCAAAAGTTACGCACGAAGTTCCTGCTCTGTTCCTACGGCTAAATAAGTTTTCAGCTTTTAGTAAACATGAACATTTTGATGTTTGTCAGTAAGAAGCAGAAAATGTTATGCAGGGTGTCACTATTTCACTTCGTTTGTTGTTGAAATTAACTTTGAGATCGTTTAGTGTTTGCGCAAACTTTGCTGTGGTTGGTCTGCTCAAGTGTGGATCATATTTTATAAAATGTTTATTTGTTTGTTTATGTTTTTGTTGTTGTAAACGCATTAACAGGGAAAACTTTATATGTTGTAGCCAACTAAATAATACAGAGTTCTCGCTTTTTTTTTTTTTTTTTTTTTTTGTTTTGAGTTTTTTATTCAGTTTTAATTTTTAAAGTAAAACTTTTTTCTGCATTTTTTTTTTTTTTTTCAGGAAGAGCCGCGGTTTGGAACTACGCCATTAGCTATGTTGGCTGCAACTTGCAACAAAATCGGTAACACGAGCCCTCTGACAACTTTACCTGACTCCAGCGCTTTCTCCAAAGGTGGATTCCACCCGTGGAAGAGGTCCTCCTCCAGCTGCAACCTGGGCTCCAGCCTGCCGGGCTTCACAGTCGCCACGAGCCGAGCCTCCACGGGACTGACAGCGAGCAACGGCGCGGGCAACAGCGCCTTCTGCTTAGCCTCCACCTCCCCGACCTCCTCTGCCTTCTCCACAGAGTACAGCGGGCTGTTTTCCAACTCCGCGAGCGTCACGACGCAGGAGTCCGGCCAGTCGGCATTCATCTCCAAAGTCCATACGTCGGCGGAGACTCTGTACCCGCGGGTGGGCATGGCGCACCCGTACGAGTCCTGGTACAAGTCTGGGTTCCACTCCACCATCTCCGGCGACGTGACCAACGGGGCTTCCTCGTGGTGGGACGTCCACAGCAACCCGGGCTCGTGGCTGGACGTGCAGAATCCCGCGGGGACCCTGCAGACCTCGCTGCACTCCGGGACGCCGCAGGCCATCCACTCCCAGCTGAGCGGCTACAACCCGGACTTCTCGTCGCTGACGCACTCCGCGTTCAGCTCCACGGGGATCAGCCCGTCCGCGTCCCACCTGCTGTCCACGAGCCAGCACCTGTTAACCCAGGACGGCTTCAAAACCGTCATCCCCACATACACGGACGCTTCCGCCGCCAACGCCATGATTTCAGGGGGCGGCTCAGGAATTAGCAGCTCCTCTAGATCCTCCAGGCGGTACTCCGGCAGAGCAACGTGTGACTGTCCGAACTGCCAGGAGGCCGAGCGGCTGGGGCCCGCGGGGGCCAGTCTGCGGAGAAAGGGACTCCACAGCTGCCACATCCCGGGCTGCGGGAAGGTGTACGGAAAGACCTCTCACCTGAAAGCGCACTTGAGGTGGCACACCGGCGAGAGGCCTTTTGTCTGCAACTGGCTTTTCTGCGGCAAAAGGTTCACTCGGTCCGATGAGCTGCAGAGACACCTGAGGACCCACACCGGCGAGAAGCGCTTCGCGTGCCCCGTGTGCAACAAGCGCTTCATGCGCAGTGACCATTTGAGCAAGCACATCAAAACGCACACGGCGGGCGGAGGAGGCAAAAAGGGCAGCGACAGTGACACCGACACCAGCAACCTGGAGACCCCGAGGTCCGAGTCCCCGGAACTTATTTTGGAGGGGGTGAACCCCAGAATCACGGTTAAGGATCCGTCTCCTCACGACGAGCCCTGAGTCTGCACCCAGAATGGAAGCAGTGAGAAATTATAATGGGGGAAAAAAAAAAAAAAAAGCACAGCAATGAAAACGGGTTTGACACACAGAACAAGAGAAAATAATTAAAATAAACATGATTAAAATATATATAGGCGCAATATTCATCCATAAATCCGTTTCAAGAAAACACCGATTTTTCTGAAGACTTGGCTGCGCGTAAAACCTGTTGACTCTGGTTCGGACTGTGTGAGTCCCAGCTTGTATATGGACCTCCTAAACTCTGTGTTCTTCTCATGTAAATGTCATAAGCTCTGATTGTTTTATTCGTGTTGGTATCCTGGAAATCAGGGAATTTACTTTCCGACGCACTTTTGTGGATATATATGTATGTACACAGCCTTTTTGTTTTTCCACTTTTTGTTAACCATTTGATTCTTTTGCTTAAAAAAAAAAAACTATATATAAATGTTTACCTGTATAAAGTCACACGTATAAAACTTTCATTTATCGTAATTAAAACATCTGAGAAAAAAATCTGTATTTGTGTGTAGGTTTGACATTTTTTTCTTCTAATCTGACATTTATTTGCGCATTTATTTTACAATGTTTTTGTTTTATTTCTTTTAAATAGCTTGATTTTCCCCCTCAATGGAATAAATTCATGTTTCATTCCCCCCAAAAAAAGACATTTCATGGCCAAATGAAAACCTTGTTAAATGTTATTAATTATGACTTGGAGCACGTTGTCCCCCATGCGTCTTGTACTTGCGATTAGGGATTCGTGTCTTATCAACTATCTAATTGATCTCTGAGACATCTATTGTTCCCTTTCACTTTATCTGGGAGGGGGGGGGGGGGGCTCTATGGCAAAAAGGTCCCTGAATATTTATTCTAATTGTCCAAATTAACTGCTTTCATTTGCATACCAATCGCAGAATAAGGATGCTTTTTTTATTATTATTATTTATAGAAACCACAAAGTAGAGGAAGAGTTTTTTTCCACCTCAGAAAAATAAGGGCCAAAAAGTCAAATGCAAATGTTGGTTTTAAATGCTTTTTGCGCGGCGCAGTCAAATGGCCCCTGCGTGTTATTTGAATATCAGTGGCCCCTCACTGAAAGGGTTCAAGGATGCTCTCCGACTTCTTTGTGCTTACCCAGTGCAGCGTCCGACTCCCAGGGAAAAAAGGGGAGAATAATAATTACAGTGAATCCAGGGGAGCGGGAACACGTCAAGGAAAAGCATCTCATTCAGACAGCTGTTTTCTTTTAAAGGAGGATGTTAAATTGAGCAGAAGGCAATAGAGGGGGAATTATTTTCATTTCCTTTTGTGCAAAAGCTATAGCAAAAAAAAAAAGTGACAAATTGTTTAAAAAAAAAAAAAGCATTATGCCTTCAATTTATATTTATTAAAATAAATATATATAAAAGAAACGCTCAAGCTAAAATGGACAATTTTCTGTTTTTGTTGTCAAATTTAATCATGACATTTTCAAAATACAAATGCTGTTTTTTTTTCCCCGTTTTAAATAAAACAAACGAGTTTTTCAAATGTCAGAATAACGGCAAATAAAATCAATTACAAATACAATTGAATATAAAATAGTTTTTACATCACGCGAAAATAAATCAGCAAAAATAAATAAATACAAAGGCCAGCATTATTTACTCTGTAAATGTTTTTTTTTATTTTTTACAGAGAAATAAATGTATTTATTGTCAATAATAACTGGGCTTTAAAGCGGTAAAAGTCTAATTTTATGGAAGCAAAACACACAAAATGTCCTTTTGTCAGCAAACCCCTAATTTGTCTGAAATTATTTGCTTATAAAACATGTCCATAAATATTTTGAGTAAAATTAATCTTACCTGTATTCAAAGCCTCTCAAACTAAAATAAATTTCAACAATTTAATTTAAAATGTCAGGCAATAATTCTGTCAAATAAATAAATACAAATACTAATGTTTAAAATTTTTGCAGAAATTAAAACCTTTATTTTTTTTAAGCACAATCAATTTTTACATTACAATGACGGGAAAATATAAGAAAAAAAAAGACAGCTCGTCATATTTTTGATCCACTGAGTGAAAATAATCTCAACATTTCTCTATAAACAGATGAGCGGCTAATTGTTTCTAATGGTAATTGATTTATATATTTTTACTCAGGATTAAATCCCTTCAGAACCCGGAGCTGCAGGTATTTGCTGTTCACTGCTGCCCCCTGCTGGAGGGAAGTGAGACCGACACACCATCTGTCCTGCAACATTTTAAGCAGATCCAACAGAATTTCTAACATTTCAAAGTCATTAAACAAAAAACAAAAGCATCAGTTTCATGCAGCTAGTTTTGCTTTTGGATTAAAAGAGGAAAAAGTAAATGAAAAAATAAAATGTCAGTGCCGTCTTCTACTTCCGTCTCTACTCCTGCTCCTCCGCCTGTCCTCTCTTTCATCTCTCCTCTCTCTGCTTCTGCTCCTCCTCTCAGCTGTCCTGCCTTTGTTTCCTTCTGTGCTTCTTCTGCTCCGCTCACCGTCTCCGCTGTGACGTCTGTCTTTACCTCGGTCCTGCCTGCCTCTCTCACGGCTTCCACTTCTGTCCAACCCATCCTTGGAGCTGCTGGCTGTCTGGCTGCCCCTGCTGTCGCACCTCCTCCTCTCTTGACCTCCCTCCGCCGTGATCTTGTTCTCGGGGCTGCGATTCCGACTCCAGCTCCTTCGCCTCTCTGTCCTTCTTTGTCTATAATCTCCAGACTCCTCTTTAGGCCGCTTATGTCCAGCGTGGGGGCTCGGTGACCTGCTCCTGTGAGAGGAGGCCTTTTTCTGACTCTTGATTCGCCGCTCGTTGTCAGAGCTGTTATCCCGACAGGAATCTTCTTTCTTCTTATTATTATTTCTCCTTTGACTCTTGGACTTGCCCTTGTCTGAGTCCGAGTCACTATCACTGCCGCTGCTGGCATCGGACGATTCACTCGAGCTCTCACTGCTATCCTGCTTTTTCTTGTGCTTCTTTTTGCCCTTCTTCTTCTGTTTTTTGCTCTTCTTTTTCTTTCCCTTCTGTTTTTCTAACCGGTCCAGTTTTCTTTGTAAACAAGAGAGGAAACATTAGATCAACATTTTAACAGCACAACAGATACATGAGCTTAACAAAACAAAGTTGCGTTTTATTTTATTGCAAACTGTCAGCTGAGATAATTTTTCTTCTCATTACAACTCTTTCCACGTGTCTAGCCTGGTCTTCAATTAAATAAATCATCTGTAGGATTTTATGGCAATGGAGGTGTATGTGATTGTGAAATATTAAAATTGATTGGCATGTTTATATCCGCAATTAATTGCAATCCTCTACAATACTGACAATGCCATGTTGATCAAGTTTCAGTACTTAAAGCTTTTAGAATAAATGTACATTATACGGTAAGTAATGATGGAGAAATGTGCAGTAACAATGTGATGCGTTTACTATACAAGCTTTATTTTCTTTCAATTTTTTCCACAAAATATATACAAAACATTACAGTGATATTTAGATTTATTTTCCTATTAAAAAGGAAATATTCAAATATGTCAATATTTACATTTCAGCGTTATCCACTTAAATCAGGACATAATAAAATAAATAAACATTTAGTGTAATTACCTGAGGAGTTTCTGTTTTTGTTTAGTCGTTAAAGACTTCAGAAATTCCACCTCAGGATCTTCTTCTTCTTCACTGGCAACATATTCCTGTTAAAAGTATAAAACATGGACAATACTCAGAACCAAAATGAACGACTGCACCAGCTGATGAGGGTTGAAAATACTTTTTTTCCACATCTGTTTGACGTCGGCTACGCCAATAACACATTTCAGAAAATGCACGTCATGTAGTCTACCACAGCTTTTGTTTCATCGTTCTCTTTCTCAAGGGTAGCCCAACGCTAAGGGTAGTATGTGTGTTTGTATATTGTCTTATGTGCACCGCGATGACACTGAGACAGACAATTACCTGTGATGGATCACAAACAGTAGAATTCCTATCAAGGACACATTTTTTCAGGGCAAACCCACTGTTTCGCATCTCGGCCATTAACTCGGAGGGGTGCATCGACGGACCTGTTGGGCACAAATCACAGCCTCAGAGTCCCATTGATGTCGAGCCCACACCATCCACTATCTCCCCAGTGGGAATTTCACAGGCGGCTTTGTTAACAGAATGGGACATCAAATCAACTCACTCCACTTCCGGCTGAGCAAATCATACAATATCATTCTCTGCCAAAGCGGCAGTTAGGGGAATCAGAATACACAATAATTACTTATTTTTCTCCCAGCACAGGAGGGGGACCATTACAGCACTCCACCATCAACCCCACCGACTGGACTCTCCCAGGGTAAACATTATTACTTTACAACTCAACTGGCTGATTGCAGAACTCAGAATCAGCTCCAGGTCTGGAGCTGAAGGCTGAGCAGAAAAACTGTAGGAAAAAAGCTCGACAGATAGAAGCTGCTACAACAAACGAGCTATTCGACGCTCCACATTCTGAATCCTGCTAAAAGAAACACTTATCATAAATAAATATTTATTGAGAAATCATAGTTTATTGAATACATATAGCCCTTCATCAAAATTTATCACCGACAGTGTTACTCTTATATCTGTGCTATTTTACCTTTAATTATTGCTCATGACAAAAAAACATTCAAATAAAATGTGTACATAAAAGGGCACCGAAGTTAATTCTGACAGTTAAAAGTTTTTTATTTTATATTATAAATTTGCATAGATAACAACAAATAAAACACTTAAAAAATGAAACTGATGGAAAACATTCTAAATTGCTTTAAACAGATATAATATATACCTGCAGTGTCCTCTGAGGCCACAGAGCTAGCATTGATGCCCGACAGTCCAAACAGGGGGCACTCCCTGTCCGTGTTCACATGACCCCACTTGTGACACTTGATGCATCTCACGTTGCGCACCTAAGGAATTAAACCACAAAAAAATTAAAACAACAAATACACAGTCAATATATAGCAATAAAGATTTTAACTATTTTTTTTTATTACTGACTTAGACTTTAAGTTTATTATCTAAATAGTTCACAGCTGACTTTGCAACAGGCCTGAAAATGAAATGCATGCACACATCGCTTCAGGTCTGAAAAGATAAGCTGCTCCTGTGTCCTAGTTCTGCTCTGCAAGGTTGAACATGTAGAGGTAAAATGCAAAAGCCACGGTTTTGATTTGTCAATAAACAGGAGATCATTAAAAGTATATTGTTGTTCACTTTTATTGTCTTGATCCTTAAAAAAAAAAAGAGTCCACACATACACACAAAAAAACCCAAAACTATTCATGTGCACATGTGGTTCAAGCATTACGAGACTTTTTCCTGTAACATTCTGATATCAAAATAAGTATCCTCAACTTCATTAAATCCAGTTTAATTATTGAGGCCGAGTGTTAACCTTACCTTGTGTGTGTGTGTGTATACAAAGGCAAATAATTACCTGGATTCCAAAGGGTTGATCTCGAATATTCATGTCATCCTTTGCATACCTACAAGAGAAAAATAAAACGATTAGGTCAGACGTAAAAAAAATAGAAATTTTGACTTCAGACAACTCAAACATTGAATGATAAAATCTACCACTTACTTTTCTCGAGGGGCTCCTTTCTGCCACTCAAATTTGTATTCTTCTTCTCCTCCCTCCTGAAAAACAAACATTTTAAATAATTTTTTAATAAAACCAACAACAACAACAAAAAAAAAAAAAAAAAACCCACCAGGCTCTGAAATAACAAGTGCTATTTTAGCTGATATTTCCACAGTCGGGTGTTTAACAATAACTCAGTCAACAAACATTTTAAACTGTTAGGAGACTGTCATAATCTACATAATTCTTAATAGAAAACTTTAAAGCATACATTTTAAACTGTTTTATGCATACACGATGAACATATGACAGGGGATACATGTCATCCCCGGTGTTGTCAGGGGAACAACACAGACACTGGTTCACGTTTGTGGATGACACTTGTGTCAAAATCCTTGCAAAAGAAGTAGAAGCGTTCAGCAGACACTTCAACTCTGTGGACAACAACATCAAGTTTACCAGAGAGGATGACGACAACAACAAGCTGCCTTTTCTGGACCATTTGGTGAACGTGGAAAGAGATGGAAACCTCAATGCTGAAATTCACGGGAAACCTACTCGCACAGATCAGAACCTTCTGCTTGACTCTCACCACCCGCTGGAACACAAACTTTCTGTCATCAGGACTTTACACCACCAGCCCGAACATGTCCACACAAAGACAGAAGGAACAGAAACGCATGAAAGAAGCTCTCCAAACCTGTGGATATCCTAAATGAGCCGTCGTTAAATTAGCAAACAAATCAAAAATCAGGATAGGATTAGATATAGAATCTAGATAGAACAGGATTGTGGAATTGCCTCGATATCACCATAAAAAATTCTAAAAACAATTTATATGTTTAAAAAGATGATTAAGTTAACGTTGTTGGGAAGGCATGGTGCCAGGTGAAGGATGTCTGATGTTTTTTGTTTTCAATTTGGAGATTGTTCAAGTGTAGGTTGTTGTTCGTTTTGTAGTTATTTTTTTAAATAAGGGGCAGATATTATAATAATATTTTTCTTCTGTCTGCACCCTTTTCATTCAATGCTTTGTCTTTTTGATGAATTTGTTTTGTTTATTTTGTTTATTTAAATGAATGAATAAATGAAAAAAACATGGAGAAAACCCCCCCCCACTGCAGAACAGAACAGAGAAAAGAGACGACACTAAAACACCGTCATCCCAAATGTTGCTGGAATATCTGAAATACTCGGAAGGATTTCCTCCAAACACAACATCATGGTACATTTTAAACCCAACAGGACCTTCAGACAGAGGCTGGTCCATCCCAAGGACAGAACCCCCAAACCCAAACTGAGCAGTGTGGTGTCTGCAGGTCAGTGCAGCGAATGTTCAGACTTCTCCTGGAGAAACTAAACAACCTGTTCACAGACGCATGGCTCAACCGGAGAGCAGCTCAGCAGTCCACCTACACCTCAAGGACGAGACACACTCTTTTGAGGACCAAAATGTTCATATTTTAAACAGAGAATAAATATGGTTTGAGAGGGTGTTGAAGGAAGCCATTTACATCAATCAAGAAGAAACAAACACAATGCAGCATTAGGCCTGATTCCAGGTCAACTCCTCTTCAATTCACACCTTCATGCAGGTGATCAAAACATCTCTCATGAGCCAGGCAGACAAAGAGCCTAACGAGTCTCCATTAGAGGGACAAGTAGTTTTAGTCTAATCTGCAGCTGCTTACACAACCAGGCCTCTCATGCAGTTCTATAAAGCTTGGAAGTCCACACACACCATTCATTTGTGAATTGATAAAGCCTCCCAGATGGGAAGAAACATCTTCAGCTTCAAAACAGAAGTCAAACCGTTTTGTTTTTACTTTTTTTTTTTTTAATATGACATGGACATTTAATTTATGTTCATTTAAATGTATTCCCATCAGAAATACTATTTTCTATCTGCAGTTATTAGCTGCAGTTCATAAACATTGATAACCATAATAACAAAATGAACATTTACAAACAAAACTTATTTTCCAGGCTTTCTGAGAGCCCACGATTAACACAAGAGCTCTAGCAGTTTTGTTTGAGGATTAAAGTTTAATTATTTTTCTACATTACCTCCTTCTTCTCCTCTTCAAGTCAGAAGCAGGATATGGTGAGGAAAAGAACAGATCATGTATTTAATATTTAAATAGGGTGACCTTAAAAATCAATGGAGTTGATATTTTGTAGAAGTCAGAGTTGAGTTGTGCAAGAAATTTACCCTTCGATGCTCCAGGTGGAGCCTCATACATAAAATTGAGGCCATTTTTAACACGATCATCCCCCATCAACAGCCTGCAGATGAGAAAACAACTTGTTGAAAATTTCTCTAAATCCATGCATCCATCCATTGCAGCATATTACTAAGTAAACAAACTGACTACTCTTGTAAAAATGTGAATTTGACAGAGGTTTTAGGAACATATCTACAAACTGGATTCCAAAAAAGTTGGGACACTAACCAAATTGTGAATAAAAACTGAATGCAATGATGTGGAGGTGCCAACATCTAATATTTTATTCAGAATAAAACAAATCACAGATCAAAAGTTTAAACTGAGAGAATGTATCATTTTAAGGGAAAAATCTGTTGTTTCCAAATTTCATGGTGTCAACAAATCCCAAAAAAGTTGGGACAAGTCCATTTTTACCACTGTGTGGCATCCCCCCTTCTTCTTACAACACTCAACAGACGTCTGGGGACAGAGGAGACCAGTTTCTCAAGTTTAGAAATAGGAATGCTCTCCCATTCATGTCTAATACAGGCCTCTAACTGTTCAATCGTCTTGGGCCTTCTTTGTCACAACTTCCTCTTTATGATGTGCCAAATGTTCTCTATAGGTGAAAGATCTGGACTGCAGGCTGGCCATTTCAGTACCCGGATCCTTCTCCTATGTAGCCATGATGATGTGATTGCTGCAGAATGTGGTATGACATTATCGTGTTGAAAAATGCAGGGTCTTCCCTGAAAGAGATGACGTCTAGATGGGAGCACAAGTTGTTCTAGAACCTGAACATAGTTCTCTGCATTAATGGTGCCTTTCCAGACATGCAAGCTGCCCATGCCACAAGCGCTCATGCAACCCCATACCATCAGTGATGCAGAATTCTGAACGAAGCGTTGATAACAACTTGGGCTATCCTTGTCCTCTCTGGTCCGGATGACATGGCGTCCCAGTGTTCCATAAAGAACTTAAAATCGTGACTCATCTGACCATCTTGTCTTCTGAGAGACACTGACACTCTGAGAAGCTCTTTTTATACCCAATCATGTTGTCAATTGACCTAATTAGTGTTAATTAAGTGAGGGTGGGGTAGGTGAAACACCCACACTTGCCCCCACCCTCATTCGCCCCACTCTGGGCCCATGAGCAAGGCCCTTAACCCCCACCATGTGCTCCCTAAACAGGTCTCTCTTGAAAATGAGTTCTCGTGGCTCAATGAGACTAACCTGGATAAATAAAGGCTAAATGAAAATGAAAAAAAAATTGGTCTTCCAGCTGTTCGTTATATGCTCAATTTCCTTTTTCCAGCCACTTATTGCTACTTGTCCCAACTTTTTTGGGATTTGTTGACACTGTGAAATTTTGAATCAACATATTTTTCCTTTAAAATGTTACGTTTACTCAGATTTAACTTTTGATCTGTCATCTATGTTATATTACGAATAAAATATTGACATTTGCCATCTCCACATCATTGCATTCAGTTTTTATTCACAATTTGTTTAATGTCCCAACTTTTTTGGAATCCGGTTTGTACAAGATTCATCAGCATGTAGTCTTATTGCTAAAATAAGCACGGGAAATAATGAAAACAAGTTTTACAATATCTGACGTCACTTAAAATAGATTTAAATAAGCTAGGTGTTATGATAGCTATATAAAAACACAGTGAAAGTAACTTTCTTAACCAAGTATACTTTTTTTCAGACCTGTTGTTGTAAGTGTCCTGTTCTTTCAGGTATGCCTGCATAAGATCTTCTTGCTTCCTCTTCTCGAAAGTCAGTTTCTGTTCGGCTATCCATGCCTACAACACAATAAATAAAATTGGGATGGTTAAAAACACACATTCTACATACAAAATCGACTATTACTATATCAGCTTAACTATGCTATAATTTTACGTTTGGTCTTCTACAGCTCTACACCTAAACTAAAGGAAACGACGGTACTTGTCTTGTGTACATGACACAAATAGTGAACATAAGAAACTAGACTCGTACAATACTCATTAGTTTTTATAACACTGTTTGGTTTATACAGAACATAATTAAGACATGGGTAGACATGGGGCAGTGATTATTTACTCGTTAAATGTATCTGGCAAATGAACAGGGTTTGTTTGGCAGCAGCAGCTAGCATAGCTCGTCAGCTAACACTAGCTAAACGAAAGCCGTTTTGCCTCAAACATAGTAAAGATAACTGTTAATTAGCGCTTACCTTTTTTATATTTGACTTCGAAGCTGGATGAAAATCTTTCTTACACATAAAATTAGCAAATGACTTCCCCATGACTGACAACAAATATTGTTAACAGAGTGAAATACGCAGAGCAACAGCGACCTGAAGGAACCACGGGGTTTACAGCATTCATACTCCGTCGCACGCGGCGGCGCACCGTGTAGGCGGAGTTAGCGCTCCATTTCAAAGACTCACAACGTTCAAGGAAAAACCCCTTAACAGCCAGTTATCTTTTTTTTAGCCGGGTGATGTGTCGTTATTCCGGAAAGGAGCAGACCCACTACCGCAGCTTCTTCCGACTTTAAACAAAACAGTTGAAACGGCGAACGTAAAAAATATATGTAAATACAATCATAGTTAGAAAAATATTCATCATATTCATAAAACACAACAATATTAACACTGTTGTTAGAGTTAAAGGATTATAAAAATGCAATTTATATGAGAAAAAATATATAATATTGATACGACTTTTTTTTTTGCAAAAAATATCCTATTTGCAAGCCACACTTTAATGATTGAAATAACAATTATGATCATTTAAAAATATATATAGTTATATGACTCTTTACAAAGAGGAAACTGACGACAATTTTGTCACGTGACTGGACTACTTCCGTGTCAGGGAACTGAACTGAAGAAACAAACAAGAACAAAAAGTGATACTGACAGCGCTCAGGAGACAGCTAAGGTTTATTAGATACGGGCACACCATAATAAACATTACATTTATATGCCACACTGTGGAGTTATTAGAGTTCATGTCTGTTTTTTGATGAAATAGCCTAAAATCTGTGCCCAAAGTCGCTCTTGTATATTTGTGTCTTCCAGCTGGTTGGTGACAGACATGCACCCCTCCTCCTGTGACACCTTTGTGGCTCTCCCTCCCTCCACTGAGGGACAACGCATCATCTTTGGGAAAAACTCGGACAGACCCTGTGATGAAGTCCAAGAGGTTGTGTATTTTCCTGCCAGGGACTATGATCCAGATGAGAAGCTTGAGGTAGGTGACACAGCCTGTCATTAGTCACTAACCTTTAATTTTCCTCACTGCTTCTAGCTGAGGAGACCAGTTCATAACTATTATGTTTTTTCTTCTTCTTGTGTTTTGTTATTTTTGTATTCGAAGTGTACATACATAGAGATTGAGCAGGTTGCCCACACTTATGCGGTTGTGCTGAGCAGACCAGCATGGTTGTGGGGGGCAGAGATGGGTGCAAATGAGCATCAAGTGTGCATTGGAAATGAGGCAGTGTGGGGCAGAGAGAGCGCCGACGGGGAAGAGGCCCTGCTTGGCATGGATCTGGTCAGGTAAGATCAATCATCTGGCATTTCATATCTGGCCAGGTAAGATCAATCATCTGGCATTTCATTTGTTTAAGGCTTCACCACATTCAGCTTGACGAATACAATTTACATGTTCTTTTGATTGTTTATTTATTTATTTGTTTGTTCTGAGTTATTTTGGGAAAACTTTCCAGGCTTGGACTTGAGAGAGCAAACACAGCTGAGAAAGCTGTGGATGTCATCACCGAGCTGTTAGGGAGGTACGGTCAGGGAGGATCATGCATGGAGGATAAATGTGACTTCACCTACCACAACAGCTTCCTTGTCTCAGACAGGAAGGAAGCCTGGGTGCTGGAAACGTCAGGGAAGTACTGGGCAGCAGAAAGAGTGGAAGGTAATCAAAGGAATGGAGTAGTACACAAGGTTAAATAACACTTAATACACCTGCAGTGTATGTATTAATTAATCTGTTACTTTCAAAAAGTTCAGGAACAGTAGTTAAAATAAGAATATTTAAAAGCGTAATGAACAAAAACTAAATCCATTTTTAAATTATATAAATCCAGGACTTCAGAGGGATACCATAAGTAAATCACTGTAAATCCTTTTTTTATACATTGGTTTCGCAAAGATATTTTAGCATTTTGAGGCTGATAAATTACAAAGAAATGGGATATAAATAGGGCAAGTCCAATCCATAATATGAAGTGTTGACCACTTTCAAATTCTTTGATTCTGAGACTCAGAACCTGAAAGTGAAATTAAAATATATTAAACTGATAGGTCACAATAATCAGCCTTAAAAGAGAGAAAAAAACTGGAAGATAAACTTGAGTAAAATCAAACTAATTTAAAATATGTACATAGTTTGTCCACCAGATGGCAGCACTTTCATTTTTATTTTTCATTTAGAATCCAAAGAATTTAATTTAAAATACTAAAATCTCAATATTGACACTAAAAGCTTGATTGAGCTAAGTGTTTTCTTTACATTGGTTTTAGTATAGCTGCTTGACCGAACCTTTATTATAATACTTGTGCCTTTAGGTTCTACTTTATGCTTTTGTTGCTTATTACCAGTATTGAAGTAAACTATGGTGGAAGTTGAATGAATGTAGAAACACTTCATTCCCACATTGCTTCTGATTGCTACTGAATAACAGTTTGTTTTGTACACTTTCAAGGTGGATATCGCAACATCTCAAACCAGTATGGGATAACAACCAAGATAGACAAGGAGCATCCAGAAATGAGAGGATATGCACAAAGCAAGGGCTGGTGGGACGGAAACACAGAGTTCAACTTTGCTACGGTTTATTCCTATTTGACGACAGCCAGAATAGAGTCTGCTGGGAGTCGATACTGTGAGGGGAAGACGCTGCTAGAAAAGAGAAACGGTTGGTGAACTCTGACATCATTAAGGAGAGTTGAACTTGTATCAGAAAAAAATAAGATACGTTACTGCTGCTTGTTTTGCTTGCTGAAGGTCACATGACTGCAGAAGCAATGATGGATATCCTGCGGGATAAAGACAGCGGCATCAACATGGAGGGGATGTTTATGACGACGGGAAGTATGGTGTCTGTGATCCCGACAGACCCTGCTCTGCCAGGAGTTCACTACTTTACAGCAACTCCAGACCCTGAGAGGTGCCACACTTCAACTCAGAAAACATTCTGCAAATTAAATAAGACGGGAGTTAAAGACACACTTATTTATTCGTTTGGTTCAATAGGTCAGTATTCAAACCGTTCATCTTTGTGAAAAACGCTCATCCGCTGAAAGACACGACTTCCCCCAGCTTTGGCTCAGATGATCCAGTGAAGAAAAAACCTCGCTTTCAGAGCAAACCCGACCGCAAACATCCGTTATTTGTCAAACATGAAATTGTTGCAGCTATAATGGAATCCTGCAAGGTTTAACAAATTTATTCAGGCCTATGGTTTGTTTTATTTTGGCATCTACCAGAAATGTACTCAGATTTATACTTTTTTTCCTCTTCTTCGCAGGACAGAGGACAGAAGATCACAGAAGGTATGAGGCAGCTAGAGAAAGAGATGATGAAAGAGATGGAGAAGATTCTCCAACAAGGCATCGAGGAGCCGGACCACTTGGTGAAGCTGTTTTCTAATTCTGTGCAGAAAGAGATGTCCGTTTACAGCAAATCATGAGATGGCACATCCATTAACTCGGCAAGAAGATACAGATTTTAAAAAATGGACTAGTCTGTCTTTTATCAAATAAACATTGATTCAAATGTTTTACGAATTGTGTGTTGCACGATATAGAAAATAAACAGTTGATTTTTTGGGATTTTTTTATTCTGCAATATACGTGTGCAGCCTTTGACAGAATGATGCAGGTTAGATTGCACTACTATATAAACCAACACTTTCAATTCTTAAAAGATCACCTTTAAAAAACACCTTTTCATTTGTATTTACTAACACATATAGCAGCATTAACTTTTTATTAATGAAAGTATTCAAGGAGAGAATCTTCCAGTACACACATACACACAGTGTTACTGTACTACAAAACAAGGTCACCGTGTTTTTTTTGTTTTAAGTTATCTGAACTGACAAACCCTGATAATTTGTATCACACATAGTGGTGCTGACATTAAATGTCTAAATCACACACAAACCTGGAGCTGCATATTTGTCTCAAGAACAGCATTTTTTTTTAAACACAAGACGATTAAGAAAAAAAACACACTTATACAAGCTGAAAGCAACACCGTTATGAATCTGTAAATAAATGGCTGTCACATCAATAAGGCACAGTAGATCAGACTATAATTACAGTTGTGCATTTTTAGTAAATTGTTTTGCCAGTGTGCTACTTTGTGTGGCAGTTTTAACCTCAATGTTTCCAGAGTTAACATCCTGAGAGCAAGTAAAGACGACATTCAAAAAGGTATACACAAACTACATTCACATCCAAAGTTATAATTTTCCAGTGACTTAGTAAGTATTTAAGAAATGATCAGAGTGAACCTGTTACTGTTAATGCAACAATACTCTCATATTTTAAGAACACTTATTGTTAGAACTGAGGTAAATTATCTTGTTGAGCCACACATCACAGTGCAGGCTCCTGATTTCATCAGTTTAGTCTACAGCCCATTTTAAGACTAAATAAAAAAAAATAAAAAAAAATTTGTGTTTAACAATGAACTTGGCCACAGATGTGTGTATGAAATCTGCTCATTTAATACTATAAAGGGATGCGAGAAGCTGTGAGCATGATCTGCTCTGTAATGTCTTAAAGAGCTGCACTTGCGCTTCATTCTTTGTGAGAATTCAAATAACTGGAAACATTTTTATAAACAATAAAGAAATCAATGAAAATAAATTCCTTTTTAGATTTTTTTTTTTTTTTACACATTGTGTGCAGAAGATTTTCACAAATTACTTGTTATTCTGTTCTCATGCACCATAAGCTCAGCCTGTGATAACACTAATACTCAAACATGAGCAGAAAGCAAAAAATTAAATCACATTTAGATTGAATAAATGAAGCAAAAACAGTCATTTAAAATGCTTTGATTTCAATTAAGTGAAAGAAATTATCCCTTGTTTTAAGTCCAGTGTTTGTCGAAACAGTGTTAAATGACAGCTGCTCACTGTTGTTTCACCTCTAAGCAAGTGGTTTTGATTGTACAGCTAAACAAATATTTACTATACATGATCACCTGAAAGCTCATCAACTGTTTCACAGTTAAAATAAGGCAGCTGCAATTGTATATTTAGGTAATACATATAACGATCGAGGTGATTCAGAAACATTTTTTTCCCTTTTAAGACCAATGCCATACAACTCACAGTGCATATTCGTTATTTTAATTAGAACAGTGTGCTGTAGCTACATTTGAGGTACAACAATACACCAGTCTGTAATCAGTGCTGCCATAAGTGGACTGAGCAAATTTGCTGTTTAAACTGAAAAGTTGTTTGTTCGAGGTAAACTACGAGCTAACTTGGACTCTTTCATGTTGTAAAGTAGTAATGAAGTTGACCGTCTTCAAAGCTGTATTCCTGCTTGATGTGCTGAAGCGTGCCCCCCTGCTGCAGCCGGGTCCCGTACAGCAATGCCTCGCCGCGGTCCTGCGCCAAGCCTACCTTCAGAAGCCAATCCACAAGTTCGCAGCCAAGAAAGCAGTCCACCTTGGTCTTCATCCCACACCTTAAAGGCATTAAAGCAGTCAAGAGCAAACAGCAGAATAAAAGAGCTGAAAAGAGTCCACCTCTCACTCTGTGTGAGAATCAATATTTGATCAATATTTTTTGAGGAGTACTGTAATTTCCGGTGTATAAGCCACTACTTTTTTTCCACACACTTTGGACACCATGGCTTATACAATGCTGTGACTAATTTATGTATTTTTTTAATAATATTTACTAGGAATGCAGGATATTGGATTTTTGGCCGATATCCGATATGTTAAAACTTATTTGGCCTATATACTTTCTTTTGTCAGAACTTAGCCCTCTTATTTAGGCTTATTTGCTACAAAAATTGTGTAACAGCTTTAAGAGCTGGTGACATATATTCAGTAACAGCCATATGATATGCATAGCACTTTAACTTATATTAAATGAAAAGTGTTAAATGTTATTTATTAGCATTAGTCACCTGCGATGCTGTTTCACTTGTGGAGGCTTGTTCCAGGTTCCTAACTGCAGTGTGGGATCCTCTGCACTCTTGTGCATGAAGGACAACCTTTTTAAGTTCAAAGTTTTTGTCTGTCCATTGTGCCGTAAGACTAATTACGCTAACAAGGCTAACACTTGACGTCCAAATGTCTGTGGTAAAACTTACCCAAAGTGCTATCGGCTATTAGTTTCTCAATGACGTCGGAAATGACGGCTTGTAACTCGGGTAAGGTTACAGAAAAATATCTCTGACTGGGGACAATGTAGCGAGGCTCAACGTAGTCTAAAAATCTTTGGAATCCGACATCCTTAACGAAAAAAACTTCCACACCTCCAACATTTTGAATTTTCCTCTCTGCCGTGAGATCAGGTAGGCGCACGTGACGTCATCACGTTCCGCTGCAGGCATCCTCGTCACTGGGTTGTCATACAAAAACAGCGCCTTTTATATCGGTGAGTTGTTTTGATGGGATGGCCGATGTTCAATATTGAACTTTAACGCTAATATCGGCCGATACTGATACCATGCCGATAATATCATGCATCCCTAATATTTACAGTTATATTTTTTCATGGGCTAACAAGCTTCTTGCTGCCAAAAACATTTAGTGGTGTCAAAAGTGTCAGCATTGTTCTCTCCAGTGATTACCAGTAGTCTGTTTTTTCTTAGACTAGTTTTGTGTTCATTCAGTAGGTTGTAGGTTAACATTTAGTAGAGTAGCCATGAGTCAGAAAGGGTGTTACCATGAAGACCTGTGAGGATCAGCTGTTTGTGTTTGTTGAAAGCAAACTAAGTCTATGAAACGCCATCTGGTGGTTGATTATTGTACTGCAACAAGAGCTGCACATTCTATCAGGAGCTGTGTACAGTTTCTGAAATTAAAATGTGGACACCTGCGGCTTATCCACAAACGCGGTTTATTTATGTACAAAATTGCATTTTATTTTAAATTTAGTGTGCGCTCTATAGACCAGAAATTACGGTACCTTAAAAATATGCTGAACACAAATACCGGGGTCATGTTAGCTCAAAACATTTTCAAATCAACCATAGATCAAATTGGCTGCGATTGCACGCTCTCACCTTCTCTTTTTAACAATGTCACGGAAACACATCTTCTTGTGGTATTTGGTGAACTGGTTGCAAGTCATCCTGATGTCATCAGGTAAATCAGGCTGCTCTTTTTTCTTCTTTCCAAAACACCAACTGTACAATCTAACAACCAATAGTTAAAAAAAATAATCCACAGAGTTGATAAAAAAAAACCAACACATAATTTACACACAGTGGCTACGTCGTGTATAAAACCTCTGAATGCAAATCCTTGACTAGATTATTCGTTACCTCTTCAATGGCAGCCAAATAAAGTGCTTGTCCAGCCCGAAAAGAGCAAATGAGATAAATCCCTGTCGACAGAAAACTATTACAAATGAGGTTCTGTGTGGAAGAAAATGAAATATTTTAGGACTTGTGTATTCATTACACTAACCTGCCCAAAGTTGGCTATAGCACAGAAGAACTGCAGCTCCAAGTAGAGTCGCCCAGGTGAGTGGTTACAGAGCAACCACAAGCAGCTGGATAAATTCTGTTATTAAGAGAATTGGAGACATATTACATTTTAGTCAATCGTGCTCATGGTATCAACTTGTGTACAGAAAACAAACTTTTTTTTTTAAAGAAAGAAAAATTTACAGTCTGAAATTGTGTGATCAACAGTAAAACAAAACAAATAGGCTACAAATATATATATATATATATATATATATATACACACATACATACATACAAGTGTTTCCATCACCCCAGCAATAGGTGAAAATCAACCAAGTCGGGACATAATATTTATTTTAGTATTTATATATATTTTAGGCTTTATAAACCCTTCCAACACTCTTGCAATGTTCTTAACAATGTTCTAAACTCTCTAAACGCTCTAAAAGGGCACAGCGAAAGAGAGCAGGAAGACTGATGCTACGGTCACTGAGCTAATGCGGGGGCGGACTGGCCATAGGAAGCTCCGGGACATTTCCCGGTGGCCTGGCCCGCTCAGCTACTCTTTGAAAAAAAAAAAAAATAGATTCACTTTTATTTTTCCACCTAAGCATTTTCTCCGATATTCTACATTTGCTCATCTGATTTGTTCATCCCTGCTCCCTGAGCAGTAGCGATGGGGAAAGACAGACCCCACCCGCCCCCTCCTTTCTCTTTCTGAGGCTGTCTGTCACAGCAGAGCAGAGACACACAACAGGTCTCTGCTCTGCTGTGACAGACGGCCTCAGAAAGAGAAAGGATGGGGCAGGGGGCGGGGTCTGTCTTTCCCCATCACCAATCGTGGTTTTACAATCTTACGCTGAAAACCTGCCAAAGAGCGAGTCCGCGAAAGTCAAACCGCAAAGTATCGAGGGACTACTTTATTAGTTTGATTTTTGATGCACCGAACAGACCAGTGCAGGCCCGGACAGCTGAAAGGTGTGTTACTTACAGCCAGAAGGCAGACAGTCAGAAGCAGACACAGGAGCACATGACGGACCGTTTGTCTATCTGTGACCTGTTGGAGCTCCTCCAGCTCAGCAAGAAGACAGTCTGTTGACTCACAGCCGTTCTCACACTGACCTGAGACAGAACAGAAGCTGAACGTTTTATTTTTGTACAAGTTTTTTACAAAAGCAGATTGCACAAAATGTTTTGGAATTACTTGAACTTGTATTTAGGGTGAGCCCATTAAACACAAGTTTAGATGAGTAAAAAATGTTTTAACATGATGAAAGTTTATTCTATAGTTTAGTGCATTTCAAATTGTCACAAAAGAGAACAGAATGCACGTGTTATTGGTGAAATACCTGCGAGGGGAGTTGGGGTGTTGTTCGCATTTGTGCTGATGATCATATCAGGCATGGGCGAGGCTCGAACGCAGTCACATGCGAGGCACGCTGATAAAGAAACCAGAATATATTCAAACTTTTTGCTCATCGTATTAATGGCTGAAAGTAAAATCAATTGTAAACACAAGTGGCTTTCAATTTTATTACCAAAAATAATAATACAAAACACATGTTGATTTATTAAAAAAATACTTTGAATTTCAACAGACTACTATTGAAATAATCTTCTAAATCAGCCATCTCGAAATTTAAGCAAACACTGCATGCAGCTACTGCTTTTAACAAATATTCTGATCTTTGTAAGTAAAAAGGCAGTCATGTTCTCAGTGGAGACTTTGTCATATCATACTTCCTCCAGAAATGACAGCTGTTTTCTACCTAGTTGTCTTCTGAGTTGACTTTGTGGGCGCATGCTTCCCCCCACATGTTTAATGTCATACACAGAGTGAAGCCTGTCAGATGTAGATGAATTATCATTAGTTAAATTATTTTTCTATTGCTCCTAAATCTGCACTGTCCTCTGATTTTTTTGTCATTTTAGTAATTAAGCCTTTCGTTGAACCAAATCTGTTTTATGAAATTAACAAGAACAAAAGCTTAAAAAATTACAAAGACGTGTATTCGTCTCTGTTAAATATTCTGCATGAGATACCTCCGTCTCTTGCTGAGTTTTCTGGTTCTATCAGAGACCGATGTTCTTCTTCAACGGGAGAGGCGTCAAATGAAGGGTATTCATCTTGGTCTTGATCATTTTGGGCCCAGCTTCCTCTGCTAAGACACACCAGTGACCCTCCTCCCAGGACGATGCCGAGGCCGACGACAACTGTGGTGCAGATCATCTGCCAAAAAAGACACAAAATATGCAGACTTTAATGTTGCATTTAAATATTACTACAGATGACAGGAAACATGATTTGTTTTTTAAATTATGTTGTTTTGTTACCTGTAGTCTGCCATAAAAGAGAGATGAATCAATAGTGTCAGGTATATTCTGCCCAGTGATGAGCAGAATAGCAGTTACAATAGCTGGAATCCTGTAACAATGTAAATTTGCCAACAGCATTAAAATATAAACAAAAACCTGTTTAACAGCACTGTAATTAAAATGATACAATGGTATACTGGCTGCTTTTCACACCCAGCACCTCCCGTTTCACCACAATGTTACAAACAACTGCTTTTTTATTAAATAAATTGTGCCATTAGTCATTATTTGGTCTTCATATTATTGTTTTATTGAGTCAGAACAAAAAGTTATGCTTCTTAGTTGACTGCTCATTTTAGCTACTGCAGCTAGCTCAGTCTTGGTTTTTTTGTTTTGCATGTCTCTCATCACACTCTGAAAGATAATAACCCTTATTTTCATATTTAGGCTTCAACGCACACATGAGTTGTAAGAGCATTTCCAGAAAAAGTCAAAGACTGAAATGAAAGCACTTATTTAAATAACTAATGGAAGGAAATACAATACAGAAACAAATGCACATTATTATTTTAAATGCACAACAATTCCATAAGAACACAGTGAAATAAAAGTGAAAAAGAAACAAATATGTATAAATACAATAAGCGGTGCAGAAATGCATTAGAGAAATAAAAACAGCACAAAATGAAAGAAGTATTTCTGATATGCAAATGTTAAATTAAAAAATCATTCACAGTCTGATCGTTGTTTTGTTAGTGTGTAAGGAACGACTCTCAGTAACTATTGCACTAATTTTTAGCTTCATATCTGAATAATTAACTGACTTATGGCCATTTACGTGTTTGCTGCGGTTAGTTGACTCCAAAAGTTCAGACAACCTTCTGAGAGTTTCATTAAAATACTTCAACTAATGCATGACATTTTGCTGACACAAACATGCACACACACTTACTTTTCTGACTCTCATGGCAGTGGTCAGTAAATAATAAACGTTATATTTTAGTCAAATTCATTGGCATAATAATATATTTGAGGGATTTATGTATTTTTATATTTATTCTTGACTTTGTCAGTTTCAAACCTTTACAGGGTGGTACAGGAATACACATGATGATATATAATCATGCACACCCATCATCAGACAAATAAATCATCCACTGACAATACATAAACTTGCATTATTTATCTTCCTTTTGGTGAATCAGACAAACTATCTTCGGTTTCATTTTCAATAAATTAAGTGACTCACCCCCAGCCTGCAATGACCAACAAGCCCCATGGTCCGTTCAGATCGTCAAACTTTTTTATGAGCACAATTGAGAGTATGATCAATCCTAAAATCAGAAAAGTCAAACTTAACGATATAAATAATGCAGGTTAGTGTGACAGTACTGTGCATGGATGACTGTGGATACCTGGCCATATGTAAGTGCTGTAGAGTGAAGTACATAACAAAGTGAAAGTAAGAATCTGTCCGATGAAGTTGTCGTCCTTCACCACAAACTTCCACAGAATCATCCCAATGCAACTTAGCAACTAGAAAACACCCCAGAAATACCATGTTAGCCTTCCCTCATGCAGTTACCTTCAGCTAATGGTTACATTTTTTGGCATTGAATTACTGAGAAGTCAAATAAGCAATAAATGATCAGCATGCTTACCTGAGCTAAGAAAAGGTTGGCTGTAAACATGTGAGGTAGCCGCTTGAATTTCTTACTTAAAAACATAACGGTAATCGTCCACAGCTGTCAGGAAAAAATAAACAATTTCAAGTAATTAACATCAAGATTGATCAATACATGTTAAATACAGAATACAGGTGCACCTAAAAAATTTAGAATATCATGAAAAAGTTCAATTTACTTTGTCAATCACTTCAGAAAGTGAAACGCTTGTATCATATTTTGCAAATAATGAAAAACCAAAATTCAGTGTCTCAGAAAATTAGAACATCGTGAAAAGCTTCAGTACTGGAAACTCCTGGTGTCACACCCTAATCAGCTCATTTACTCCTCTACGAGCTACAAATGTCTCATTCCTCAAGTCGAGCCACTCCTGAACCAGAGATGTCAGAAGCGTCTTGCCTGGCTGAGGAGAAAAAGAACTGTGTGAAGTTTCCACAGTCGGTGAAGGTTTGGGTCCATTTCATCTGCTGGTGTTGGTCCACTGCATTTTCTGAAGTTGCATTTTAGACATTTTAGACACGTCATGCTTCCTTCTGCTCACAAGCTTTATAGAGATGCTGATTTAATTTTCCAGCAGGACTTGGCTCCTGCCCGCACTGCCAAAGGAACTAAAAGTTGGCAGTGGAATTTTCTAATTTTCTGAGACACTGAATTTTGTTTTTTTATTATTTGTGAGCCATAACCATCAAAATGACAGGAAATAAAGGCTTGAACTATTTCACTCTATGTGTCATGAAACTACGTATTACAAGAGTTTCACTTTCTGTAGTGACTGACCAAATATGAACTTTTTCACGATATTCTAATGTCTTGAAATGCACCTGTATTGTTGGCCTACTCAAGTAAACATGGAAAATTATTAAGAATAAACAAGTTATTCAGAAACATGAAGAGCAGTTCAAATGTACGATATTGCAAAATGAAGACACAGCTGTCGGCATGTTTCACCGCCGCAAAAACAATATTTTGAAGTTCCTTAAAACCTCTCCTGAAAGTGAGAATGAGGAAGTAAGTCTGAGTCAGTGAAGCAACTGTCAGGCCACCTTTTAAATATGTTTGTGGTTCAGAACATGTCAGAAGTTATCAGATTTTTATATATTAATATTGCATGACCAAAAAAAGATGCATTCTTTGAGCAGAAAAAAGTATGTCAGCACCAGATTACATTTAGTTTGAAGAGATTATCATAAATGGTAGCGAGCCAGACCAAAACGCTGATACCAAATCAGTTGTGAACAACAAGTCTGTTTGTGACTTACCAGTGCAACGAAGCTCACTATGCTTATGTTAAAGCTGACATTCTCAAGAGAACACATCACAAGTTGGGGATCCATCCAGTGGATGGTCAGCAGCCAAGCTGAAACATACATGATTGGAGCTGAAAGAAATGTGCTGATCACCATCCCTGAGGTTATCTGTTAGAAATCACATGGAAACCATATGCAAAGAAGTTTAAACAGGCAAAACACACGGAGCACTATAGTGTCTGAAAGGCAGATAAAATGGAAAATTATACAAACACTTACAACTTCGAGTTCTGCGTTATAATAAACAGCATAGATGGCCACACTTGGTGCAGATGGGAACACGCCATAAAGAAAGGCATAATCGGAGAGGCTGGAGTGGTTCATAGGGCTGGTGTTGTTGTTATCCAACAGATCAACCATGTCCTTACAAAGGAGGGGCATTAGCAGCCTTTATGTCAAAACAAAAGAGAAGAGTAAGCTACATTTACCTGAAGAGCTGGTAAACGGTGAAACACATGCTTAAGCAGGTAAGTACTCGTTGAGGGCTCTAAACGAAGAATCTATTTCGTAAATTCTTGTGGCCTGCGGTAGGTCTGTGTCATCCAAGAAATCAGCACAAAACAACACGTTGGGCACACTTTACCTTACTGACCTTCTCAACACTCACAGCGCACATGCACAGATAGCGCTGCAATGATTATCACATCATTTCGTGATCAAAATGAACATCAAGTCCACTGATGGTGTCATTTTACTCACAGTTTTGCTGTAATGAGTAGAATCAGCGTCACGACTGTGGATCTGGTTAATTTCCTCAACTGGCCCACCATGGACAGACCCAAGTAGAACAGAGCTGCACCCCCAAAAGTGTTGGCTAAGCCATCTATAAACTTAGCCATGAAAGCAGGAATCATCTGGTGTAGGACAAAGTGGGCGGCTATTCCAAAGACGACCATGAAAACGATGGGGTTCTTTAAGACTTGTAGAACTACATATCCCATGATCAGCAGTTTGCTCCGTTGGTGGTTTCTCTGGTTCTTCCATTTCTGGATCTCACAGAAGGCAAAACCAATGGGATTGAGGATCATCAGGGACACGGGTGCAACTAGGTAAATATACTGAAGGTACTCCGGGTATGTGTTCTGGTAAAGGGCTTCAACTGTAGATGAAAAAGATGAAAAATGGGTTATGGAAAAAAAAAAGTCATGGAAATCTAACATTATAATCAGTTTTGTCTAAATGTAATCAGAAATGAGTATTCTGGACACATGTAAACTGTAGTAAAATTAAATATTTTGGATAAAAAGCTTTAAAACCACTCAAAATGTAATAAGTTCATTTGATGGCATTATCCTCTACGGTTTAAAACTGCCGTGACAAAATCACCTGTTAGAAACAACCATAAACCACATAAACCAGAGATTTTTTCCACTGGAGGTGATAATTGTGTTGTTTTTGTTGCTCCATACAAACCACTAAGAGGAACTAAATATAACTTTTAGGATTTGGGTACTATTTGGTGTTGGCATCATTTCACCAAAATACAACTTGGATTTGTTTTTTGTTTCCACCTGCTGCCCTACTCGCTTCTCCCTCGTGTTCATGACAAGAACTCTAAAGCTAGGGGGAGTTTTTAAGACTGTCGATGTGTCGAGTTTTAGGAATCCCTCAGATAATAATAATCAGTGGTGACTTTCAAGAACTATTATGCGAGTGCTGGAGTTTCTCTGCAACAAGAAAAAAAGCCAGCAGTTTTACTTTTAGTCCAAAGAACAGTTTCATAAAGTAAAACAAAAGTCTGAACAAAGTAAGCACTGATTGTGAAATAAAGATGAGTCTTTATTGTGTAGTAAGTTTTGCATACAGACTGAGAACAAGTTTATCTTGCTTTTTATTGTCAAACTGTCACGGGAATTTATTTATTCGTTTAAGGTTTAGACATTTTACAGTTTATTATGCTTCCAAAGAGTTTGCTTCATTGATTGTACTAGTTTTGTATCACTTAAAAGCAGCCCTGCCACTTTATATGGCTCCACGCATGGAAGCGGACATATGATGTTTGACCGGGCATTCATTACTTCTGCATGAAGCACTTAATGGAACAATCAGTGTGGGTTGCTGGAATAAAAAGCTTTACACTCACCTATTGTATACCCTAAAGCAAAGTCATTGCTTTGGGTTGCAAATATTGAGAAGAGTCCAGCCTTACTGAAGCGACTGTCAGGACTGGCAACAATCAGAGTGAGGACGCAAACGATGAAAAACACACACACTTTGGCTATGAGGATGCTCCAGAGGAAAGGCCAGATGACATCGCCAAAGTCCAGCAACACCATGTTCTTGAAGAGCAGCGCTGGGAGGGCAAACTTGGACACGAAATTCCCCAGACCTTTGGCCTGAGTGGAGGTGATGATGTTTGTCCTTCCTGCGATGTAACCACACAATATGATCCCAAAGCACTCCAGGAGAGCTGGCAGGAGCTTGTCTATGGACATGGTGGTGGAGGAGGAGGTAGGGTTGTCCTTCTCCTTGAAGAGAGGGTCCAGGCTGCTGGCTCTGCCTGCTGTCTCCATCATGATCCTCCACAGTGGTCAGGGCTGCTCTGTGGTCATGCTAATGGCTCTGCCAGGCACTGGAGGCGGAAGGACGTTTTAAGTTGGTTTAATTTAAACAGAAACCACTACTCAGGACCCTAAACAGCATCAGCATTGTAAAGAAATGTGCAAGTTGCTGCAGTCCACACGACGGTGCACAAGAAGCTAGATAGCTACTTTTGTAACTTCGTGAACTCACCATGTCAGCGAATCAGTCATCAATAAACAGGGCTCTCACCTATAACAGCGGGTTTCTCCCTTCATGTGCCATGTGTCGACCGTGGCTCGGTGCGAGCAGCTGTTAGGAGTGGCCCAGCTGGTTATAACAGTTAGCTAAAAGTGCCACACGAAGCTAGACAACTAATTTTACTGTAACAACCCGGGGAAATGACACGAAACTACAGTGTGTCCGTTTTACTGTGACATACAGGAGATATGGCACAACGCCCCGCCCACTCTACGCTTTTCACCCAGATTTGTCAACACGAATCGACCAATCACGATTCAGGAAGGCAGGAAAAAGGCGGGGCTTAACAAACCCTGTGAAAACGGCATGTTTTGTAATACACAAAAATAAAACCATAACAACTAAAGTGAAAGCTTTTTTTCCCCTCCCCCTTTACATGTTACTTTACACTTCAACTGAAAATTAAATACAAAGTACAAAAAATATATATATAATAATTATGAAAACGATGCAATCAGCTGGTTGCATAAGTGTACACACCCCTAAACTAATACTTTGTTGATTTAGCCTACCTTCTGATTTAATTGCTGTCTTCAGCATTCTTGGGGAAGGCTCTATCAGCATGTCACAACTTAATTTAGCACTAATAGCCCATTCTTCCATTCCAAAAGGGTTCAAAGTCTGTCAGAGTGTGCAGGATTTTTTTTGTGCACAGCCCCTGTTTGGTCATCTTGCAGCTGTTGTCAACTTTATAGCTAGACTTCAGCTAATACTGCACATTCAAAAACTTTTATTTTCTTCTGGTGATGCCATTATTTTGTTAAAACAGATGTTGTTAGGCTGATCGGTAACTCTAAAATGTCCCTAGGTGTGAGAGTGAATAGTTGTTTGTCTCATTTGTCTCTATGGCTCTGTGATGGACTGGAGACCTGTCCAGGGTGTCCCCTGCCTCTCGCACAGTGATAGCTGGACATGGACAACAGTGACCCCCGTGACTCGAATAGAAAGAAGTGGGTAAAAGATAATGGATGGAGGTTTGGATGGGGTCATTTCTCTTTTGCTCAAATATCTTCATCTTTCTAGCAGACACCTGCAGATTTGGGCCTAAATAAACAGGTACTACTTAATTCCATTCTCACTAAGACACCAGCTCCAGAAAAAAAAAAAAAAAAGCAGCTCCACAGCATGATGCTGACACCACCATGTTTCTTTATGGTATTCTTCGGTGATCCAGTCTGCTCCTGCCAACATGACTTTTGGAAATGTGGTTAAAAAGTTAAATTCAAGTTCATTGGACTCAAACACATTGTTCCACAGGCTCTTGGGATACTTGATATATAATTTTTGTAATACTTAGTCATGCCTGAATGTTATTTTGCAATCAAAGGCTCTCCTACCTCACAGTCCAGACATATGTTGTTACATGTAGCAGCCAACCAGTATCTGCCAGTATACCAGCAGCTCTTTCAGTGTTGCTGTAGGCCTTTGTGCAGCCTTTCTTACCAGTTTTTGTCCTATTTTCAATTAGTTTTAGAGAAATCGTAGACATTTCTTTAAAATGTAAACGTAAGTAAAATCCTGTGACCTTTAGTTTTTTTTTAACTTGAATTTCAGGTTGATCAGTCATTTTCATTGATGACAGGTGTGCAACTATGAAGTATTGTACTTAAATGAAAAGGTGCTTTAACAAATTATTTAAGGGTGTGTACTGTGTACATTTATGCAACCAACTTTTTTATATCTTTTATTTTTTTCTTGCAACATTTATTATTGCTTTAATTTGGGTTGTACAGAATAAAAGTCACATTAAAGTAGTAAAAGTCTTGAAATAAGTTATAATGCTTTCATGTTTTTTACATCTAAAAATGTATTAGTTTAATCATTTGCACTCAGAGTTAGGGTAAAATTGTCACATTTTTTTAAAAAATTTGCTAAGATCTAACAGTTTAAAGCAACTTAAACAAATTTGTTATATTTATGGGAAAACACAATGAAACAAATAACACCAACTTAAAATTTCTGATTAGATTTTTTTGTTTTGTTTTCTTTAAAACCGTGCATAAATTTTAAACTTCACCACCACGGCATAAATAAGAAGAATTCTGAGAACACACAAAGATTTAGACGTGATTACTTTATTGCTGGACAACTTTGCATTCATGTGACAAATGCAAACTGAACTACACTTTGCTGGTAGTTTGTTAAAACTATAAAGTATGTCATAAATATATTTATGTGTAAATCCCATCAATCACAATCAATCAGTCAGTCAAATTGTAACCTCCCTAATGTAATACCTTTGATTTTTTTACTTGAACCATTGGTGTGTGTTGGTATTAATATACATACTTGATTGAATATTGCTTATTTTAGGAAATCTGTGATTTTAGGCTTTAAACGTTCATAAACATCTTCAGGTTTTTTTTGTTTGTTTGCTTGTTTTGTTGCTCCTTTAAAGAAAAGAAAAATTACACAATTCTTCCAATTCAGCAACTGTCAATCTGTGATAAACTTGACGGTCTTTTGAAATGGACTGTTTGTTTGCATTTAGGATTACTTTAAAATGGACACAAAGTGTATAAAAATACTACTGGAGATCATTACTCAAAATAACTTAATGCTGCTGATCTGATGTATAATGTGTTCATTTACCTCAAAAATATATGTTAAAGTATTAAAACTACAATACATTGACTGATAAAATATTAAAAATAACATAACACATTTCTCCTGACACACAACAGTGGTAACAGTAACAACAGTAATCACATTGTTGGATTTCTTGAGACTTTTAGTGACACTGCAGACATCAGAGCTCCTGATTAATGAGCACAGGTGACCTCTGGTTATCAAAGTCAGCACCATAGATGGTTTGATGTTACTTTTATTTATTAGGATGTCTATTGTTGAGAATAGCACGATGATAGTAACACTTTTAATAAAAATCCATTTTAAAAACAAGGGAATGTAAAATAGAGTGGCATGGTGGCTTTGTTGATACAGCTGCCTCTCAGTGGGAAGGTCGCTGGATCAAATCCAGGCCGGGGCCCTGGGTGAAGTTTGCATGTTCTCTCCATGCTGAGTGGATTTTCTCCGGGTACTCCGGTTTCCTCCCCAAAAAACATGCATGTTAGACTGATTGGTAACTCGAAATTGTCTTTAGGTGTGAGTGAGAGTGAATGGTTGTTTGTCTCATTTGTCTCTATGTGTCCCTGTGATGGACTGGAGACCTGTCCAGGGTGTCCTCGGCCTCTCGTACAATGACTGCTGGATATGGGCACCTCTGTGACACAAAATGGAAGAAGCGGGTAAAAGATAATGGATGGATGGGTGGAATATAAAATATTAAGGTGGTCAAAAAACAAACAAAAAAAATCATCAACCTGTCCTTCATGCTGCCACTAGATGGCAAAATAACCAAAAGGAAAAATAGCAGCAGTTCAACTCTTGCCAAGCTTCAGATATCAAGAAATGTATAAAGCTTAACAAAAACATGAACATTTTAAAAAGTTACTGCTACTTTGCAAATATGAACATGGTGTTGAAAAGAATGTAGAGATACATCACTGGAGGTAGAAGGAGTCAGCTTCAAAAAGACAACCAGGAACAGTCTCAGCCATGCTGCGGCTCAAAACAAAACATTTTCACTGCTCTTCACGTCTGAAAACACCACATGTTAGAAAATATCATATATGATGTTAAATTAAACCAAAGGCAAGTGTACTTATTTCATTTATTAATTTGCCTTAATTCAATTTGTTCAAATAATGAATAGCTGCATATTTTTCTCTGTATAAGTCGCACCTTTTTGCATAAATTGGCATGCCCTGTAACTTATATGGTGAAGCAACTTATTTATGCCCCCCCCATATTTATAACCCAATTTATGGCGGACAACTGACCGTTTCAGCTGCTAGAGTTCTCTCATATATGGCAAGCCAAGCCAAGTGTCTCATTAATAGGTAAAATAGGCTATTAATGAGAAAGTTTGCTTGCCATACAGAATTTACCATGCTGCCCAGGTGAATTGCAGCTGATTTGACCATTAAAGTGCATTTATTAAGGAAACGTTAAACTGAGACACACCTTGCTATACCTGCTATAACGTCAAGCAAACAAATAATTGTTTTTAAGTGTTAATCTAGTTAAATTCTTGTTAAAGTCCTCCCGTGCATGCTCCCGTGGCCACCATTTGGCAGCCAATCGGTTTTTGGCACAACACCGGCCCACACTTCCGGGTGGGCAGCGGTGACGTAATGCAATTTATATGACGACGCAGCTTATTTATGTTTTTCTCACTTTATTAGACATATTTGGACTGATGCAACTTTTACGGCGGTGCGACGTGTACGACGGAAAGTACGGTAGTTTAGAAGAAGAAAGTAAGGTGGTTAGCCAGCAACAGAACAATCTTGGTGCTTAAAAGATCTATTTTGGGGTGAGATTAGCTTTTGGGTTGCAAGATGACAAACCATTTTGAAAAGAAGAAAACAGCTGAGCTGACATGAGTTATTTCAAAGTTAATTTAGTAAAACTTCTTTATCACTTTTAGTTTATTAAGCAATTAAATCGCTTTAGGAATAGGATCTTAAAGTTTCACTTTTTTTGTCAAGCTTGCAAAAAAACATACAATTTATATAAATTTGATACATATGATGTCCTATAATGTCTTTTGACATCCTGAGGAGCTTCAGAGCCAAGACTTTAGTGGAAGTGGTAACACACTAATGACACGTAATACTCTTCCAGTGTTATTTTTAGGAGCTATGAGGTCAAAGGTGAGAACACAGATGACTGAAGAAATTACATTTATAACAGATACAGTTGAAAAGTGTAACTTAGTTTAACAAATAGTAAATTCATATATATATCAGAACGTAAATGTATAGAGAAAGAAAAAAATGTAGATATCTATATATATATATATATTGAAATACACACACGTACATTATCAAACATTTAATTTACAAGAACACATAGGTTTTCTACAAACAGCCACATGTAAACACCTTGTCGTTTGTCAAAGAAGATTAAGCGTTATGGAATTGCCAAGTTCAGCTGTACCTGTATGTCGGCTCATAAATATGCTTTCTTCTCACGCTGCCATGAGGAACGGCTGTTTCTATTGGTCTGGTTTCTGTCAGCCTCACAGCCAATCAGGAATCTCTCTCTAGAATTTATACAGCAACACAGTCATGGCTTTGTTTACTTCTACGATTGAGTCACGTTTCGATAAAGTAGCACATATTTCTGCTTTCTATAGCCACTAATAAAACAAGTAAGCTGATTCCAACCCCATCACACCTTTGGTTGCTTCGTGGCGTGGCGGCTCATTAAACCAAGTCATCCTGGTGAGAGCATCTCTGGGTACCAGCTTCTCCTTCACACTAGTCAGCAGTCATATCAGAAAGAGAGACCAAGTGATTTATAATACATTAAAGCAAAGGCCTGCTTTCAGACACGACAGCACAGAGGGACACTGGGTAATGAGGCAGGCCTGCACACTGGGAACATGGCCAGATGTGCACAAAAGCTGTGAAGTTACCGCAGCAGCAGATGTATCGACACTTTAGTCTGACAAGTGTTTGACAAACACAAGTGTTAGATGATGTTACAAAACAAAATGTGGAAATGAAATGTTTTCTTTGCGTCTATACATTGAATAGATTGAGAATTTGAACCCATTGATTTGTTTAGGTTTAGGTTTCCTGAAAAAGTTTTTGCAAAAAAATTAAAAAAAACTCACAAAAACATGAATCTAAACACTAAATATGCAGCTTAAATGACATTTGAAAAGCAGCTCATGTTTTCTGTTGTCTCTAAGATAAAAAAAAAAAGAAGTGAGAAATGTGCATGGAAATTAGTACATCATGTTCTTATTGACTTTTATACCTGATTCTTTAGGGCGATAAAAGATACGAAGTCAGGAAGGAGACGAGCATGATGCTGACAAAGAAGTACAGATTGAAGTCTCACTCTGAGAAAAATCCTTTGGCCACGTTCCATTGTTCAAGAAGTCTCTCAAATCAGACAAAACTGTAATAAAAACACACTTAAATGTAAAAAAAAAACAAAAAAAACCTGACAGGATTTGTGGATTTTTCAAACTCTTCATAAAACAAAGACAAGCAGTTGAATTAAAAACAGTTTGATCAGATTATTTTACAGATTATTTTTCTGTTTTGAGCCGGGCCTGGCTCATTGTCCTTTTCTGTTTCACTGCTGTGATTTAAGCTGGGTGCAGCTTCATGTTTGCAAATATGAACATAACCTCGGTCTTACAGCAAGAAAGAGATTATATGGATTAGACGGATTACAGGAATGATGACCAAGTTTCCATAAAAGGTCCAGGAACCTATCTTATACTGCATTTGACAAAGGCAGGAGGATTTCACAACTAATTTCTCTGTACTCGAGTAGCACTTTGGTCTCAAAGTCACCATCAGCCCTGCAGGAACAAACAGCACCAACATGATAGCCTAAACGTTAATTCTTCAAGACATCAGTGCCCGGGATCAGCGGGGCGGGCACGAGTTGTTGTTGCGGTGGAGCTGGTTGTTGGGGAAAACAACAGTTTGTCAGATGCAGCATATGGCTGTGGGGGTGGTGGTGATGTTGGGCTGGGGAGGCTGTAAAACAGTGAAACCAGATTTAGCCTGACGACATCGGAGCTTTCACACAATGCAGGGATTAGAGAGAAAAGCACGAGTGAAATTTATTGTTCCTAAAGGTTAATATCTCACATCAGGCTGAGTTTAATGACAAAATGGATCAAACAGAGTATTTATAGAGAAACAGACCAAGATGATAAACGCCAGAAGAGGAAACAGCTTTTTGATGCCAACATTATCCTCTGGTTACAACAGTGTGATGACAGTTTACTATTTCTGAAAACACAGAACAATAAAACTGAACCAGTATGACTCAATATGCAAAGAAAGAAAATATTAGAAAGACTGTGATAGTTCATCTTCAATGTAATGATAACAATGTTCAATATTTGTAGATGATAGTTGATTCCTGCCTCTTTTGCCTGTGTCTGTGTGTTCAGTGATCAAAATATCTCATCAACCATCAAGACGGATTTTAATGAAACTCACAAAAAGTAATCATTAGACGTTCATCTACTCATTAACAACTGGAGTCAACCCAGTTCAAGATGGTAATCACCACTAATCAACCTTAAAAAACACACAAATGTCTGTAGCTCAGCCAGTTTGAGACAATGAGATTCATTTGATTGGGACAGTTGACGGAGACTTCAAAAAGTTGTGAAGAACAAATCTAAAAAGTCTTTCAGTGAAGGTAAATGAGTGACTGTGCCACCGTCAGGCTTTTCTTTAAAATGTCAGCACTAACATTTAGCTTAAGTGGAACAAATTTGTAATTTTTCAATTTACTTAATGGTTATAAGATCGCTTTTGGATTCATCTCTATTTGGTCACTCTGTGCAAAATGTTTAATTAATTTGTTCCTTAAGCTTGTTAAAAATAAGTAAATTACAATGTTTCACATTTAAATATGTTAAGATTTGATTTAGTTCTACAACATTAAGATTGTTGTACTTAATTATTAATTAATAATAAAAAAACAAAAGTTCCTAATTATATTATAAATTTAATATTATTTATTAAATAATTGAAACACCTTATTAAACTTTTCCTCATAAAGTAATTATTGTATGAAAGCTGCTCGCATGAGTCTTTAATAATTACAAGCAAACCGATACATTTCATATCAATTTAAATATTTTTGCTTTTATAATTCTCTTAACTGCTTTTATTTCTAGTGAACATCTGCAGGCACACATGTGACCGGAGCATGCATTATATCATTGCATCATATCATCTATATTTAGTTTTTAACTTTGAGGACATGAAATTGAATGTGAGTCACTTCTATATCAATTTGGCTTGTCTTTAAATCTAAAATAATTTAAACTGTAATCTAGTTTAAGGAATTCTGAACTGGTTTCAAATGTGATTCTGTTTTTCAAACAGCTTTGTGTCTCCACTCACGCGCCCCCTCTCGGCTCTGCACCGCCCGGCTCCATCAGACCTGTGATGGGTCAAGCAACTCAATTTCCTCACATTCCTGATCCGTTCAATCAGCCAGCCGCTCAACCACAGGCCTCATTCATCTCACTTAGAGACAAATAACCATTTTGGCAACATTTGAAATAGAGATTTGCCTCCCCTGTTCTTTTTGTCCAACCACTGCAGGGCCACCTGAATTTACACCACCTTAGCATCACATTTGTCTTTGTCCAAGTCTGTCATGTAACACTCTTCTTTGTGCTCACGTCTGTGCAGACAAACATTTTTGGGACTCAGTTCTTGCTTGTTTGTGCCTTTACAGCTGCTTTTTAAGTGATTAAATGTTCATTGAATTCGAATGAAAGCATCTATGGAATATCTGCAGGGGGTTGATGGAAACTGGACACACTTGATGTTTATGCCTTGGTGGAGATTAGGAGGATTAGCCAGCTTTTGTAGCAGAGATTATATTGTGCTTTGAGCTGTATCCCATGATGTTCCAAAAATAAATGTTTTATATTCTCAACATTTTATGTTTTTAGTCTTTTTGTATGTAATATTTATATTTCCACTTTCAACAGCAGTTTTTGCATTCAGTTCAGACAGAAAGGTCAGTTTTCTCATGGATCACAGCGTTTGAGATTTACCCTAATGGCTGAGAATGATGCACATCCAGCACACAAAACATTAAACAGACACCGCTCCTCCATGTTGCTATCTGACTGCAAGATAGAAAGCTTGATTAGCTTTATTGGCCTGCTTTACCTCCCTCTGCAGTCAATGCCCGTCATAAACGAATGGACGCTGTATTTAAAATGGTGAGGCTAAACGGTTGGATGAAAATCCAATTTTGTCACACAATCAGAGACAAGCCAAGGTTTGGTTTACATTAACTCAACGTGATGCGGTCACAACGGCATAGAGATTAAATGTCAAGTCCTGGTTGCTGCTCACATGCTGCTTGCTGATATTTAAGGCGCACAACTACAAACCACAGGAACGTAAATAGCCAAAACAGTAATTCAGCAGAAAAGCTCACTGTCCATTACAAACATGAAGATTAATTCTGAATAAAAATAGTTTTAATATGGCCTCCAAGCTTCAACAGTGTGAACAGAGATCATGTAATGAGCCACTGACGATGAGCATGACTGGTTTGTGGAAATTGCTTGAAAAAAAAAAAAACTGTGGGTAATTAAATCTGAATTTCATTATTTCTGTGTATTTCAGTGCAGTTTTCAGACAGAACATATCACTGAAGACAGAACACATGGTCAGAGCAATGCAACATAAATATCCTGGTCTTATTTGCTCTTATTTTGAAAGACATCAGTGGTGCTTCTACGTGTTTTTATTGTATTTTTGCCTCTTGTGACTTATGTTACTTGTTAATTTTTTACAGTCCATCAAATTAGAAACTCATGGTTTAAAAACAGACCTCACAAGAGTTAATGTAAGGGCCTTTTGGCTTTGAAAATTGAGCTTTTTGTAAAGTTGCAAAATAATTTTTTTATTTATTCATCTTTTTTTTTTTAAGTGGACAAATAAAAGCAATAATGTGGTTGTAAGCTTTTAAAAATGCTGGGTTTAATTCATATTCATGATTGATGCTGCTCTCTAATCAATCAGAGTCAGATGATGTCGAATCTTCAGCTCGGCTCTCTTGGATTCACAGTCTGCTCTAGGAGGCTACTACGAACCAAGTGCTGTGGGTGGGAACACCCAGTGGACCCAATGGAAAGACTCTGAAGCCACACAAAGTTAACTTGAGTAGGTTCAAGTCCAGCTCATGGAAAAAAAGAGCTGTGATCAGTGATTACTGATTACGAGTGGTGGTAGCTAAGATGAATGAGGAGCAGGTGTGACCGGTTTACTGAGGGCAGGGATGATTAAGGTAAGATGGCTGACAACACAGGGAGATGCTGGTACATGCCAAAGTGAACTAAATCCAGAAAAGAAAGAACAAACCAAACCAAAGAACTAATATTACATGCACATTAAGAAAAAATATGGATGTGTACACACACACACACACACACACACACACACACATATATATATATATATATATATATATATATATATATATATTTGTTTTTTATATGTCTCATCATACAATGTAAGATCCCAAAGCAAAGACACAGCTTAGAAAGTAACTGACTTCAACACCAAAGTTTGTGCTCAATAATCCTGGTAAAAATCCAACAATGTTCAATCAGGTCATTTAACTTCAAGTTTGCAAGTTTGAGCTGGAAAAGGTTTGAGTGCCCGCTCTGGGTCGGGGAGGAGGTCCTGCCCCAAGTGGAGGAGTTTACAGTATCTTGGGGTCTTGTTCACGAATGAGGGAAAAATGGCACGTGAGATCAATAGGCAGATAGGTGTGGTGTCTGCAGTGAAGCGGGCGCTGTACCGGTCCGTCGTGGTGAAGAGAGAGCTGAGTCAAAAGGCGAAGCTCTCAATTTACTGGTCGATCTACGTTCCTACCCTTATTTGTGGTCATGAGCTTTGGGTTGTGACCAAAAGAACAAGATCACGGATGCAAACGGTCTAAATGAGTTTTCTCCGCAGGGTGTCTGTGCTCTCTCTTAGAGATAGGGTGAGAAGCTCGGTCATCCGGGAGCTGCTGCTTCTCCACATCAAGAGGAGCCAGTTGAGGTGGCTCGGGCGTCTGGTTAGGATGCCTCCTGGACACCTCCCTGGTGAAGTGTTCCAGGCATGTCCCACCGAGAGGAGATCCAGTGGAAGACCCAGGACACGCTGGAGGGACTATGTTTCTCGGCTGGCCTGGGAACGCCTCGGGATTCCTCCGGAGGAGCTGGACCAAGTGGCTGGAGATAGTGAAGTCTGGGCCTCCCTACTTAGGCTGCTACCCCCATGACCCAACCCTGGATAAGCGGAAGAAAATGGATGGATGGAGTCAGCAATTTTATCCTAAAGACTGCATTTTTACTGTCCAGTATTTCATATTGACTTCAAAAGACCCCCCAAAAAAGGTAAATGCATCTTGATTTTTGTTTTTATTAGGATCGAAATGGGTCGCTCAAGTTAGAGTTTTAATAAATTAACGTAATCATGCACAAGTTGTGTACAAAAAAAATTACAGTACAAAATTAATTTCACAAACAACGCTGTTTAAAACAGTAAAAACATTGCTATCTGGTAAAACATCAGTGTTGCTGACACATTAAAAAGGCTCATTTCACTGAAGAACTGCGGCTCACGTAACAAACGGTCGAGCAGATAAAAAAATACAGTATCATAAAAATCACCCAAGAAAACTTAGTAGCTTATTCATACGTCCAGTCGAATAAAGTTTCAGAGAAATAACTGCACTGCAGGCAGCCAGGAATGTGAACAAAACCCAGAACAGATGAGACAGAAAGGAAACCACAAGGCTAATCGATTTCAACTCATGCTAAGTTACAACTACACAAAGCAACAAAGAGTTTGCACGATGCATTTCCACTTCAGAAAATCCCCCGACAAAAATGGGGAGACACTAAGTTTGTACAAGATTCATCATCCACGCCCGAGAGAGAGAGTGACTGATGTTGGGTTAGCAAGAGACATTCAAAAATATACACAACGAGTCCTTACATAAAAGAGCTGTTAGAGAATTGTCGTACAAAAGTCCAGAGTTTAAAAGAGCCCCTCTTCGTTTTTGATCAGCACCTCCACCACCTGTCTCTGGTAGCGGATGTCATTCAGAGCTGTCATGGCGTCCTGGTCGGGTGCACGCATGAGGGTGGGCCCGAAAATGATGCCGAGGTTCTCTGCGTTCATCAGATTGAATTTCTCGTTCTGTGTCACCCTGTAATAAAAACAGAAACAAGCATGTAAACAGGCATCAAAAGATCTTTAATGAGATACCTAATTAAACCCTGTGGGGATGAAGATTAAAATTAGACACTTCAAAGATTTTATGAACAAAAAAATCCTATAGTTAAACAACTTTTATGAGTTTTACAATACAATAAGAGCTGCCTTACCTTTTTAAATGGGCCATGAGGTATTTGAGAGTTTCTTTGTGGGATTGGGGGAGCAGAGCGAGAGCCTCGCGGAAAGCTTCCAGCTTCTTGTCTGGGTCTGTGAGTTCTGGCAAGCAGAAAAAGAAGGTGTGATTAGCATGAAAAAGATTCCTGGATGGGCCATTGGGGAGCAGGCTCGGGGGCCCGAAGGGTAAAATGGTGCCAGACAAGAGTCTTTATTTAAAATCCGTCTAAAAATAATTAAATTCGAAGTCATTCCGGGTGAGTCTGTGAAACCACCAGAGAGAGGCAGCTACAACGAGACACAAAATAACAAGAAGAAACAAAATCACCACAAAGACACAACACAAACACAACAACCAGAGACACGAGGCAGCTTTGAAGCACAAGATGACCACGGAAACCACATGAGAGAAACTGCTGACATAGACAAGAACAAATGAGGCATAAAAAACTGCAAGGTTGTTGGAAACAAAACAATTACCCAAACAAATCTCATACGGAGATAGAAAGAACAGCAAAGCAATGTAAATAATTAAAAGGAGACACAAAAACACCAAAAAATGAAACTGCTGTTTTCACATAACTGCCCACTGAGCCTTCTTTGCCTTATAAATTCACTTTAAAGAGACAGTTCAGCTTTTTAAAGTGGAGTTCTGTTGATAAATCATGAACATATGATGTTTGTAGTATGGCCTAGAAATAGAATATTGTTCAACTCTGTCCGAAAATGTATTGTGCAAATTGTAAATAAAATGCAATGATTTGCAAATCCAATAAACCTATAAAGATCGTAAAAGTAAGTGGTCAGAATAAGAAAACATTTTGTAACATAATAGTTAGAGGCTGAATTTCTCCAATGTAAAGATGGGCAGAGGTTCACCAGTCTGCAAAAAACTGCATCTAAACACAGTGGAACTATATCAGGACAGCGCTCCTTAGTGGGAAAAAAAAATGGGAATACTTTAAATATTAAATCCATACTTTTTATTTTAACATAAGCACAAAGTTTCTAGACATTTACAGGCTGTTGTTAAACAAGAGGGGCTGCTTAGTGTGAAACATGGCCTTGTCATCAATTTTTGAGCTCACATCAAATTCAAAATTAGCCTTATTTTTATCGTACAATTTCTTCAGCATTTAATTCGTTTACTTTGTTCCATTGTGAACAAAACTTTGCAAACCATTGCATTCTGTGTTTAATTTGCTTTTAAATGGACTGACACGCTAACAGCTGTCTGAGCGTGGCCAAGACCAAAGGGAAGAGTTGACATTTTAAAACAGACCCAGTCCCAACCCCACTTCAGAAGAGCTAAACTATCCCTTTAAGATGGATCAGACAACATTGCAACCTCAAAGGGAGCACTCAAGAATTAATGCACTTCCTGTGGAACAGCAGAAAGCCATTAGTAACTACAAGGAGGGGTGAGTATACTGTAGTTTCTGCTGATGCAAGGGGATTTTATTTATTTTTTGCTTTGTTTTCAGGTACAAAGCAGTAGTTTGATGTGTGTTCTGGAGGTATTTTTGCAGCTAAATCATTAGATAAAGAAGTGCCTGTTGGACAACCACAGTTTTAATTTATAGTGTTTGTAAATGGAGCAAAAAACATTGACTAAGCTGTAATCATTTAACAGCTCTATCCACAACCCAGACTCAAAACAATATAATTATCTCATGCAAATGCAACAATGAAAAGAAAAAAAGAAAGAATACCCATAAAAACCTAACAATCACTGTGTGCAGGTAAATGCATGTGTTTTTGCTGATTTGTCAAGCCGTGACGTACTTGCAGCTTCGACGAACTGGGGGTAGGCTTCGAATGGGATGACAGGAACTGGCAGATCCCTGAGGTACAGTTTCAGAGCACTCGTGATGATATTGATGTCTTCATAGGCTCTCGCTGAGATGTCTGTCTTCTCGCCATCTGTAGCGATGGGTTTAAGAACCAAGAAGAAACAAAAAGAAGAAAATGAGAATGCTTAAACTGAAAAATGCCTCATCAGCACTTTCCCATCCATCCGTCCACAGGATGAACTCAGGAGTGAAGGGATTGTGTTAAACAATGCAAAAACAATGAATTTTATTCCAGAGTATCATCTATCATCTCCCTGGCCTGTTTAATTCTGACTTTTGCCCGTTTATGCATGCTTTCCAGAGGAGGCTGTGGCCTACTTGTGCTGGCAGACTGAGCATCACTGTGCTGTGAGCTGGAATGACACTCTGTCATGGATGATCTCCTGCATGCAGATCTGGCTCTGCACTTCAGTCCACTGTTGCAGGCTTTTTCTTACAGTTAAAATTCAGACGGCACTGGCCCAAGACAGGTTTATTCTCACTAAGTCCACAGCTGAATCCCAACACAGCCACGTTTAAGGCAGTGCATGGTTTGTAACCTGTGAGGTCTGTCCAGAGTTGAAAGATCTGCATCCCCAGATGGACACTAATCCTCCACAAATATGCCAGTTTTTCAGTAATCTGAAAAGTTCTGCCTCACGTGGACATATGCAAGCAGGGAATTTCTTCCAATGCCATTTATAAGTTGACAGGAATCTATAAAGCCAGCAACACAAACCTTTATCAAACCCCATCTTCACTTCTTCCACCGAGTCACTGAATCCAGATATTCTGTAGAGGCCTTCTGACTTCAATCCTAGAGGAGCAAACATTAAATAAACAATTATTCAGACAATTTGACAAAACTGGTGTTGCAAAAAACTGTAATTTAGAAAATGATAAATGATATACAAAAGAAATTAAGGATATGATGTCCACAGTGTCATGGAACAAGGAGAACAAGGGCCGATGCAAATAGTTTTCTGCATCACTGGGCAAAATAATAAAGACATAAATCAAACTTAGCTTCAGACAGACATTAGAGGGCAGACAATGAGGGAACAACAACTTATAGCTGCATGATTTAAATGAAATGCTATCAGCTAAGGCAGCAGGAAACCGAGTAATGGATTCCTCATTACACGTTTACAATTACCAGCATGCTCATAATTCCTCCCAGTCACCCCTCCAATGGCAAAACATTAACTTAATCAGTAATTGAATCCAGTTTTTAACAAGCAAAAGCAGAATACGCTGCGGATGACAAGCTAGCTGTATAACAATAAGATTTAAACTGTAAGCAGCTGCTTAAAATCCGTTTGAATCAATTTATTGTAGCCGCTCAAAATATTAGAAATTGAAAGCTGTTCAAGCTTTTCAATATAAATGTTTAAAGATGGCTATAATTAGAATAAAATGTGATTTCCTCTCCAGAAGCATTTCTTCCTCATGGAAGCAAACACTCAAAAATATTTTTATTAATTCTATTGGGCAATAAATTGTTTACAGTTTTTAGATGAAAATGTTTCCACTGACAGGAGTTCATTTTAGTATTTTGCACTGTGAGACATTTCTTTCTATTCATCTTGGACAACATTCTTCTTAAATCCACCTGCTAATAAAAATGCGCACACACTAACCTCTGGACTCGATCTCTCGTATGCACATGTCCACCACCATGGGTCGGGCTGTGTTGTAGGCTTGCACCAGGGTCGTGAGGTCACAGCTGTACACCTTACGAACGTGTCGCAGGTCCGGCTTACAGTCGTTAGGCACCTGAGCCGAGCACTCTTTGTGCACATTCATGCCACAATCTAAAGGGAGACACACACAGATGGGTTCGTTCATGAGTGAAAGGGTTCGCTCAATAGAATCTGTGAATAAAACCAATAGAAAGTGGAGATTATGTTATTTTAAACTACTACAAACTACACATTGGTCAACAAGAACTTTGTTTTGTTAAGATGGGACTTGGGGTTTTGACCAACAGCAGTCCATTAAATGTCACAAGCCCTTTGGAAAGATGCTGCTCTAGAGTAATCGATTTACTTTACGAGGGTCAATCATTAATTAACATGAGACAAAAAATAAAATGTTAAAATGAAAGAAAAAAACATCAAATAAAACTAAAGAACATGAAAGAGGAATGTGTGGTGTAATGTCTGATATAAGCACATATAAAAACATTTTTGTTTCCTTTTTTTTACACAAATAAGAAATAGATTAAAAAAATATATAAATAAATGAATTAACAAATTGTTAATCGGTTGTAGATTGAATGACCAGGTTTGAGAAAATGAGTTTAATTCTGACCAAATTGATCAACTTAGCACTAATGTGAGCAGGGCCAAAGGTCAAAGTGCATTGTTGCCATCTTAAATAAAATGCTGCACCAAAACAGCTACAGCTAGCTGCTGCTGCTGCTACTTTTTATGTTGATAAATAACCAAAGAATTTCAAGTAATAACTGTTAAATGCAAAAACGGGAATATAAAAGTTTATAACAATGACTTCACATGAAGCGCATGAGTTATTTTAAATTGGAGTGGTTTTAATTCTGCAGCAATCAACTTTAGTCTTGGATTAACTCAAATTAGATGTTAATTTGTCAATCCAAAAAAATAAATAAATAAATGAAAATAAAAACTGAAATCATTCAAAGAGCTATCTACAACAAACAGGATTTTAATTGTTCAGTCACAGAACTCCACTTAAAAATATGGGCTATCATTTTAACATCATGGTGAGTACACAAGGTTATTGCTTTTTCTTTATAGCATATACAATCTTATTATTATTATTATTATTATTATCATCATTATTTTATGATTTTTCTTGTCAGGAACAGACAGACCAGCTTTGCTTCATAACAGAAACACATGGAGGCAGTCAGTTTAGGGGAGCAGTGAAAATGCTGGTGCCCAGAGGAGGGACAGTGAGCTCTGCTGCTCGCTCTGTTCTTCTCCAAATCCAAGCTTGCACACATTGTCTGTGGAAGAAGCAGTTGAGGAGCTGCGGGCTACAGAAGACCTAGTTTCCCTGATTAAAACGGGACATCTCTATAGCTCTTTTGTCTTCAAGTTCTGAAAGGTTTTTGTTTTCACAAATTCAGTGGGGTCTGTGACTCCAACTCCAACCCCCTCACTAAAAATATATAATCCGTTTAAAAATGGACACATTTTCCGTAAAAAACAAAATCTACACTAGAAAGCTTTGGGAAGCTGTCTTTAGACTATGATTAATGCGAGTCCCTGGAGAAATTCACACAGCCTGAATTTATAGGCATTGATGCAGAAATGTAATTACCTTAAGAGATGATTCTCTTAAAGACAGGAGTATAATAATGACACGTCATCAGACGCGACCCGGCTGAGCTCTTGTGTTCATGGGAGAACATTGATGGGCCTGGGTCCCACATGGGGAGGGACCCAAGGGACACATGTAAAAATAGGATGCTGCACTGCAATCCCAACTCTGACTCTGCTATATGGCTCCGTTTGGATCAGTTTAGTGCTAGCTGGTTCCTAAAGCCTTATCAGCCAGTCCATTTGAAATTAAATTTTAATGGGTTCGTTCTTTTCAAACCAAGTATTTGGGTTAAAGAGGGGTTGAGTTGTGACCCAGCTCTTTGGATATAACTGGCTGGATTTTAATATGTGTGGAAACAGGGCTTCCTCCTCACACTCAGCTCTGCACCTCATTAAAGAGATATGCCAGCTTTGTTTTCCTTCATGGGCATGATGGGATGAGGCTGGGTGTAAGGGGGTGGGGGTGTTGCACTCTGATGAGGGAATGTGCCACAACAAGGACAAGCAGAGACTTTGCTCTTTGGCACTCAACCAAAACCAGTTCACACATACAAAAAAAGAAAAAGGAGGGTGATGGGAGAACAGTTTTTGGTATGCAAATGAGGGCGTCATGAGAGACTTCGGTGCCCCAGATTCTTCTGGCTGAGGTTGAGTCTGAAGGAATGACGGCATGTTTACAGACGATAATGATTGGCTTTTACCATATGCGCCTTTAAAGGGATTGTTGTCAGTTCACAACATCAAGACGTTAATATTTAATATCAGAGCTCCCGGAGATTCATGTGGCACACTTTGTTGCATCAATAAAACATCAGAGATGCACTTCAGACTGCGTTACCGTGCCGTGCTGCTGATGGAAACAGACTCACACAAGAAGTCAGTTTCATCTCAGTAGAACAGAGAAGAAAAATGCAACCGAACAATTCATGGGTGAATATTTTGAAAATGTGTTCACACTGGGAGTCACAATCCATCAGTGAAAATGAGCCGAGCTTTAAAATGCATCAGCCACATTCGGCTCATTGTGTTTTCTGGCTCAGTGTGCGACTAATCTATTAAGTCATCAAAGAGGAAACCCAGAGAGCTTTTGTTACCATGAAAATAAGGATGAGAACATCTTTTTTTAAACAAAACAAGCCTTAGAAAGTCATTCAGCTACATGTCTAACCCCCAAACTTCAACTGAGAAAAGATCAAATTAGGTCAAACACAATGTTTTATATCACAGCTCATTTAATTTAGTTGTACAACCCATAATCCTCGAACTACTGCAGAGATTTTGGATTAAATATCAGTAATCCTGGTCCAGATGCACTGCAAACCAAGTAACCCAAATAGTGTAATTTTCACTTTGAGCACTTTAATTATTATTTTTTTGTTCTGTTCAGACATACCTGTACATTTGATCCCCTGAGCCATCAGTCCCCACATGAATCTGGTACAGTGTTCGCACCAATGAGGCCCTCGAAAGGTATGAACCTAAAACAAGAAGAACAGTGATGGATGTTAGTGACAGACAGAGAACGGGGTGTTCCTGCAGTTACCTCATCCCTTTCTGTAGTTTGCCTCAGTGGAGGATGATCCATATGTGTGTGGAGGACTCTGCCATTGTTGCATGGCAGTTAAATGAAGTTGCTGGGAGACTTTTCAATGGAGACACTGGAAAAAGGATGCTCCCATGCGGGTAACAACAACACAACCAATCACAGAGGCCTCTGAACTGAGCAAACTAAAGCTCACCAAGCATGCTTTAAAAGCTATGCAATGTATTTATTATTAAATCTATTTAATGTGAGGGATCATGTTAATCATACAGGAGAAGATGGATTGCAATGGTTTAGTTAAACACACAATACTGTACATATAAAACATAAATACTGTTCAACATGAAAATATACTTTTACACTACACAGTTTTTGCGCCATATTTTTGTCCATTTAAAAATAATTTATAAATTGAAGTCGCACAAAGAAAAACTGCACAACGGTTGCAGAAACAGCATAAAAGTCTGAAATGCAGCAATCAGCAAAACAAAAGCCCACAGCAGCAGAATGGGTGTGAGAAACATCAGCTCTTTCAGAGACTTGACAGGGAAATTTCTCTTCGTCCCATAAAAAAAAAAAAAAAAAAAAAAAAACAGGAGCCAAACACTCCTCCACTGTTTCGCCTCTCCAGCAGTAATCTCCCATCTGGTGCTCCGACTAACAGCAGTGCTCCAGTCAAACCAGCAGATTTTCTTTTGATAAAGCCTCACTGGACAGACCAAAAACAGCACTGTTCTCCATCCCCCTCAGAAACATTCGCCCCCTATCTTTTCATCTCCCACATTCGAGGGATGAGAGTAGAGAAGCAGCCCTCTGGCCACACATGATGACATTAGTTTGATAAAACCTCACAGGAACTCTTCAAGCTCATCCAGTCTTACCTTGAAGTTGTGAACTTTTTCAGATTTGGGGATCCGGTCGCTCTCCTTCAGAGTGGCTCTCCGAACCAGCGAGGTGAGCTGCGAGTAGGCTAATAGTTTAAGTGGTTGCCAGAAAGTGGCTGAAGAAGGTTTCTGTGGCCCCATTCTCATCCCCAAAGCTGCTGAGAGAATATCCTCCTGACTGGCCTCCTGTTTGGTCTTTTGCACTAAAGGCTTCTCTTTCTTCTGTGAATTGAAGGGCTCTTTGGATGGCATCCCAAGAATGAAGTCTCCAAAAATAGATGAAAATTAAGTGAAAAAGTCCCCCTTCAAAAAAAATTAAAGGGAAACCTCTCAATGTTCAAAGCAAGTAAATGTCATACAAAACTTGCATTGCCCCATTTAAATAGCAACATCACAGAACTAATATAAAATATTCAGCAAAATCTGCAAATAATTAAAGGCTGAAATATATAAAAAAATATATAAAAAATAGCAAAACTCCTGTTCCTGAGTCTTCTCCCAGCAGTGACCAAGTGAAGCGAAGTGATTGGAGTGCCAGGTTTTTATACAAAGGAGGTGCAGCCTTGGATGCTCATGTGGTTCTCTGGGAACGTAAATGCAGATGAGATGAGTGGTGGAGCTAATCCTCTCCTCCCTGTGCAAAGCTGATAGTCTCTCTGGAACAGAGGCAGCACACTGTTTGTGAGTGGATGCAGACACAGAGGGGGGAGGAGGAGGATGGAGGTGGACCCTCTAGTAGAAGCAGCAGATTAAATGGATCCCACCAGCCAATTGCAGCATGGTTACGCCGCAGCTTTGTAGTAGCCTCTTCCCCGCCCCCCACACAACCGTCAGACGTCCTATAACAGAGGGGAGCCCAGGCGTACAGGATGATGAAATGAGAGTGGGATGATAATGAGCAATGAATGAGTCATGCAGCCAGAGTGGGCTTCAGCCTGGAGAAGTTGCGACAGCAGTGGGCCGTTGGAGCTATTTTCAAAATCACGTTGCCACAGAAACCAGTGACGACTGGAGCTCGAAGGATACAAAAGGCTGGAAGCATCAGACCATACATGGGAAATGTGTTGGAAGACGTCATAAAAAGTGATGCAAATACAATTTATCCAGCTGGTAACTTTTCAGTCATTTCATTCGCTGAAACACCTTACAGTGGGAGCGAATAGTTTAAACTTTACCTCCCAACAAAGCAAAAGCAGAATATTGTTTATTACTCATAAATATTTAGCTTTGAAAAGCGCATTTGACCCTCTTTTGGTAAAATAAAGTATACAATAAAACATTTAACATATGTCTGCGACACGCAGGCAATCCGACAGCTGGGCGTGCTTTTGTTTCTTTGCTGTGTCTTTGTCTGCATGTTCATTTCCTTGAGGTATACACTGATGTAAGCCTTTGTGTTGCCTGCATGCAAATGAAGACTCAAAAATTACATTGCGGCATCAACGTGTTCGAGAAAGGATTCTTCAACCTGCTTGACGTTATTCACACTTCGAAGCAAATGTGATTATGCTCCCACGTCTCAGTGTCTAAATTCAGTCTTGGCTGCTGAGATTTCTTACCGCCTTTTTTTTTTTTAACAGCAGAGAAGGAAGTGACTGTACAGAAATCGATGGCTGTTTTTGACTCTTGCTGGTCCCATGTCTTTGGAGAAGCATCAGAATGAGAGTCAGAGCAGCAGAAGAGGCTTTGAAGATCAGAGCAATTATGTAGAGTGGCATCCCGAACTGTGCTTCCAGGTTGGAAACATGAAAGACGTGACTCTGAGTGCTTCCAGTGAAGCTACTGTCTCTCATCCTCGCTGGAAGTCTCCGCTCAAGAGGCCACCTGAGATAAAACACAGTAAGAGGCTTTTATATGCATCGGTTCATCCTCTCAGACCTGGAGCCATTTCAGGGGGGGGGGGGGGTTGCAGCGTAATTGTGTTGCCTGCTGCTGACTGTTTCCCTCCCAGTGTGTAGTTCACTTTGACTGCAGCTCTAATTGACACTGATTGATTTTCTTGTTTTTCAAACATGTCCAGAGACGGAACCCCTAAGGACAGATGCATGGGATGTGGTATCTTTCACATCTTTGCTATGTCCATCAGTGTCCAGCCTGGACCGGCTTGTCTACATTTAAGATTTTAAACAATAACCCAGTTCAGTACCAGTCTGGTTTAATTCTGACTTGACCCCCTGAAAACCCTAACAAAGTTGGAAAATTCTCCTTTTTTTTTTTAACTTAATTTCCCTTTTCCTTCCCAATCTCTTCTAATCCATTAAGCTGCAGTTGAGTTGGGTCAGAGGGCTGTTACATAAGGAAATGTTCCTCTTATGTATTGCTGACCCAAAATGGCACAAAGAGCCATTTACTCTCATCATCTGAATGTGAACTCTGAGGGTCATGATTTATTTTGCAGACACTCACATAACAGTCTTTGTTTGGCATAAGGAACAGCCACCATAATCCACCTTCGTTTTCAGCCAAAGCAGGCGAGAAAACCAAACAACACCAAAAGGCATCAAACTATATAAAACTAGGCTAATCTACTTATCTAACATTCATAACTTACTGTTACATAAACTACGTGTAATGATAAATCTGAGTGCCTGAGCATGAAAAATCCAGTTTGAGGGACAAAGTCTGCAGAAACCTGCCAGCTGTTAAACATGAAATATGAATCTTGACATGCAGCTGGAAGAAATTGATGCTTATTTAACATTTAAATGTTTTAAATATTAAAGTAAAATTAAAAGTCTGATTAGCTGTTCTCTAAAAATATGTTTTTATGACTTTTCTTAAATTAGCAAATGATTAGTATAATGTTTGAGTTGAAAAAGATGCATCAGACGAGAAATTAGACAAAAAAAAAATGGAGGTTTGACAAAAACTTTAACCAAGGTGTTGGACCACAATGAACATGCTAGGTTTGTTTAAAGTCATTATTAATGAATAATAATAATAAGTGTTGAATATTATTCAAACATTGAGCAGAATGCTCTCTGGCACTCAGAAATTTAAGGTCACTGATAAAGAATAAAACTGTTAAAAAAAAAAAGTATTTATCTGGAAAACAACCTCAGAAATATTTTGAGGATGTTAGAGTGGTGGAACGAAGTTTTGCTGAACTGTGACAAATGAAGGACTTTCAAAAAGTACGTTTCCCTCAACATAACATTTCCCATGGGACATTTGGAAATGAGCATCAGAACATTATTTGCTCATTTTGAAAATGAATCCCATGGACTCATTACGTTAAAATACAACAGTCAGGGGAATTTAGGTAAAGGTTTATGGATGTTTATGTTAAATTAACGTTGCACCATGTGTGGGAAGTGTGTGAGGTCAGAGACTTTTGTCTGCTCAGAAAGGAGCCTGCAGGTTCATCTGGTAACTCCAAGGTCTTCTCCAAGTCTGTAAGCTGGAAAGCCGAGCTCGTCTTGACTTCACCTCGGCCTGATGAGCGTGTTTTATAAAACACTTCCTGCCCCACTGTCCAGCGCAGGTTCTCACTGACGAGCATCTAGAAGCATGAAACTTTGTACATCTATGAAAGCCTGTTTTCATGACTGTCTCACCTTGCAAGTAAAAGACTGGTTAAAAATCTTCTTGTGTCCTCAAAGTGGCTTATAGGATATTTATTTATCTAACAACAACTATATAGTGGAAATAACCTTCAACATCTGCCGAGAAAAGGAACCAGCACTTCCATAAAATTGTTTCTGTTGGTTAATTGACCAGGCTCTGTGCTTTAGGAACAACTTAGTTGCCAAAAAAAAAAAAAAAAAAGTAATCAATAAAGAAAAATATTGTAAAGCAAACATACTTCTCATAAGAAGATTCTAGATATTTAAATATAACATGACTTATTTTCAGATGCATGCTGGGAGTTTTTGCTATGGTTTCCTCCTCTCATAAATATATGAATAGAGCAATGCATGCAAAGAAACTGAGTCTTTCTGAGACTCTTACTGATAAAATTGACAAAACATCTCTCAAACGATACTGAACAACAGAAAACTGGCAATAAAATGTGACTACGTTCATATGTTTGTTGTTTTCTTAAGTCAAACTACACAAATGAAGAGCCTAAAATAACAGATATGGTTGCATTAACCTTACAGGACAATCTTTTGTTCTTCACATGGACAGAAATGTTCACTGGAAAGAGTCAACTTGGTTAAACCAGGAAATACCACATATGCATAAGAAGCAGAACAAAGTGTCACCTTTTTTTTGCTGCCCCTGCAAGAATCTGGGAGCAAATTACACCATATTTTACTCGAACAAATAGATTACGGAGGATGTGGCTGGATCTGTCTGTGCTTTGACAGTGATTTATGGTCGGCTGCTATCACATCCTGCGATTCACTCTGCAAGGTCGGTACAAACGCAGGAGACACTCTTCACAATATCTGTGCACAGTTCAGTGAGAGAAACGACTCAACTGCATCTTAAAATGGAAATGCATTTTCATGTTTGATTCTAGTTCTAGAAAATGTGCAATTATGAAAGATTATTAATTTTGCCCAACATCCAGAACTGGCCTCATGGTTTAAAGGGGTCAAGTGCAAATGCTTTAATTAATCCAGTGCCAGGAAACTATTAACAACAAAGGGATTAGGAGTAATCACTCCTCTTCATAAAGAACAGCTGGGAATTAGACTGAATGACAAATGGCCGAGAAGACTAATTGAAAGGTTTGGGGTTTTAATTAAATGTTATGTGGCTCCTCTCAGAAAACCTCCTGACAACAATGCAAATATTTATACGGAACAAATGTCTTGGTGTGCGTGAGGTTTTTAGGCACAAGAGAGATGATTTCATGTCAAAATGAATTTAGAGATTCCAACATTTAGTCAATCTTTACAAAAAGAAAAAAGAAAAACAAATATATTGTTCCCTGAACAAAACTTCATAGATGCTTCTTCATGAAGGAAAATACACACACACATTTTTGTTGGTAAGTAAATAAGTTAGTAAATTAATATTTTATATGATACATCAAAGTTCATGTTCAATTATCCAGATAAAAAAATCCACCAAGGTTAAGTCAGGTCATCTGAATGTTTTTTTTTTTTTTTGAGACGTTTCGTTTTTCATCCAAAGGACTTCATCAGTCCGAGGGCTCACAATAAACTCAGTCCCACAAGCAGCACACACATAGTGGACCAACCAGGTTTATAGTGATAAGACGGTTTCTGGGGCCCGCCCTCTCCACCGTCGACTCCTCTGAGGCAGCCATAGCCAAAGTGGTTCAAAACATCAAAGTTCATGCTCAATAATCCAGGTAGAAAACCAACAAAGTTAAGTCAGGTCCTCTGGACTGTTTCTTATTTTTTTGTTGTTGAGACATTTCATTCTTCTTCCAAAGGACTTCATCAGTCCGAGGATCCACAACAAACCCAGTCCCACAAGAAGCACATTCACAGTGGGCCAACTAGTTTGCTGGTTGGTGATGGTTTCAACATGGTTTCAGCATTGAGATTAGACGTCTCAACATCAAAATAATATGTCCATATGTCATCTGGATTATTGAGCATAAACTTTGATGTTTTGAACCACTTTGGCTATGGCTGCCTCAAAGGAGTCAAAGGAGGAGAGGGCGGGCCCCAAAAACCATCTTATCATCAGCAAACTGGTTGACCCATGTGAGCATGCTGCTTGTGGGACTGAGTTTGTTGTGGACTGATGAAGTCCTTTGGATGAAGGACGAAATGTCTCAGCAACAACAACAACAACAAAAGTCCAGATGACCTGACTGAACATTGTTGGATTCATATGATAGATATTTCTTTTTAAATTTTGAAATAGTGTCTTCCAACCTTTGGTCTAACCATTTTATTGCAGTTGCTCTTTTCTGAAATAAACATAAAAGGCTGAAAACTTCTTGGACTTCCACGATAGTTACTTGTTTCAAAAACGAATCCAGTAAAACAGACAAAAAGAAAATAAAACAGTTTAATCAAAACTTGATCTAAAGCAATAAGTTGTCTGAAGGAAACTCTGACTGCAACAAATGTTGTGTAAATATTAAAAAAAGCTATTTTTCTTATTCATCACTAGAATGTGTGAATGTTTGAGTGCACAGTATCACACACTGTTCTCCCCATCATGCTCGGATAAAGAGGCTATAATTTATTCACTCTTATGTAACTGTGCTTTACTCCTCCTCATCTCTGACGAGACAAAGGCTGACAGGCCCTGCAGCTTTCTGAAGGACACAAATAGCTCAGCCAACTTCTCTCTCATCCGTACCAAGAGTCCATTACTTTTTCATCACAGTGACACTGTTTGATGCGGCAAAACATGAACATGCAAACATATTTATTTTATTATTGTCACTGAGAACAGACTTAAAAAAAAAGACTTTTACCGTTCAAATAAATTTTACAATTTTATTCTATAAATTTTGCAACAATTTTTGAATTTCATAAAACTTGAACATAATTAATTTTCTTCCACTTATTAGGTATAGGTTGAAGAGGTAAAGGTGCAGGAGGGAGTCCCACTTCTCTCTAGCGCCACTCTCCAGCTGATGGGTGAGAGAAGATGTAATCCCACCAGCAAGTGCCTACTCCCAGTGAAATGTGCGTGAAAACCTACAGATGGAGGCGCCCAGGATGCAGCCTAATCACAAACCACCTCAGCTGACTCCTTTTGATGATGAGGAGCAGTGGCTTTACTCCAAGCTCCCCTCCAGATGACAGAGCTCCTCACATTATTTTTCAGGCCTAAAGAAGACGCTTATTTCAACCATTTGTACCTGGAATAGTGCTCATATCTCACAGTTAAGATTGAAACATGGATGGAGTAGTAAATTAAAAGCTTTGCCTTTTTCTTCACCAGGATGAACCAGAGCAATGCCCTCATTACTCCAGAAGAGGCATCAGTTAATCTGCTTCATCCTACCATCACTGAGACTTCCAGATATTTGTAGTCCTCTGCACGAGGCAAACACCCCACCACCGACTCAGGGATGCAGCACCTTTGATTGAAAACCACGACTGCAGCAACTTTTATGACCTTTTAGTGACAGAACCACGAGGTAAAAGTACATTTCCTGACAGGTTCCTCACTTACACAATCACTGGTCCTCTGAAAGAAGGACTGTCATGAAGTTGTCACCGGTTCTGTGTTGATCTAAACCTTCATGCCTCACCTGTGAACTTTACTGGTTGTTCTCACACGACTGAATCCTTTGGGGACAGTTTATGTTCTTGTTACACGGCCTAAAAAAAATAAAATTAAACTCCAAAGGTTACTGGGGCCAGGTGGCACAGACACATCTTGGCAGCATGCCTTGACTTTCTGATCAGAAATCTGCTCCCTGTCTGCTCCGGCTGGAGGACACACACCTGTGAAGTGTGGACCATATTGTGTCTAGCTCGGTATCACTTCCTTTTTGAAGAATAGCATCTGTTTTGAGTACCAGGCTCCCATGAGGGGTGTATTTTTTTCCACCACTGGATGGCTCACTAGTTGAATAATAATAATAATTAGAAAAAACAAATGTCCCACGAGTAGAAAATCTTAATAGATATTTCAATCATGCTCGAAAACATGCAGCTCTTCAAGAATAGAGTAACTAATGTTAAACGAATATTTACTGTTTGCTCATCCGTTTATGACTATGGGAATAAGTACAAAAGATGGCAAATTAACGTTTACCTTATAAAGGTGTTTAAATAAAGTCAGTATATTACTGTGCCACTGATTCTTCACTATTAAACTTGGAACAGACACCAAATGTACTGCAGTTTAAATACATGATCACACTTCAGACTGAGCCCACTAACACTTTTTTGCATGACGTTAGCTGTAAATTAAAGTCTGTACGTGTGATGCTTGTTAGTGCTTCTATTTTAATATCAAAGGTGCAAAAATGAAAAAAAAAGCTGCGAATATTCTTAACCTCATTTGTTTTGGTGTAAATCTCTCCTAAACCAATATATTCACTTCACTTCTCTTCAGTTTTAAAGTTTCTAATTAAACATATCTTGTAAATGAGTCCCCGAGGCTCAATGGAATTAACCAATAAAGGTTGACCCTCGCACAGTGATGGCTGGACATGGGCACCGGCGAACCCCGTGACCCAGAATGGAAGAAGCAGGTAAAAGATAATGGATGGATGGAAATAAAGGTTGAATGAATGGATATCCAATGAAAATAAGCTAATGTTATTGTTCAGCATAGTTATATTCTTAAAAACAATAATAATTCTAAAAACTATTATATTGGTAAAGTTATTTTTTTGCAATCTGGGAAAACAGCAAAGTTGTTAAAAAGAAGACTCATCTCCCACTAAGACAAATGTCTATTTTTTTTGGTATTTTACAGAAAGTGACTCGGTTCTGTAAATAATTTAGTGGTCTGTTTTCAATCATGATTCTCTTTTCTGAAAAGAAAAAGAAAACTGAACGTGAAACTAAAAAAATACAAACAGTTTAACATTGCTAAACATTTGTCTTACTAAAAAAACTAAACAAAAAAAAAACAAAACATAAAATTAATAATGATTAACCAGAACTTTGAATAAATCAAGAGTCTCACATGGGCATTTTAAAACATTTTGCTGATTTGTTCATGCCAAAGACTTAACACTGCAAAGATTTTTACTTGTCAAAATGATTTTAAATGAAAAACTCATGCTAAAAAAAATTGCAAAATGCAAATAAAAATTAACTGCTATGACTTGCACATTGTTTGAAGCCTGAGTTTTAGAAAAAAAAATATTTAAATGTATTTAATATGTTCAATGTTGTTTAAAACTTTGGCTTATGGGCTTTGATCAATGTGCAAAATGTGTTAAATCAATATTAAAACTGTGAAAACAATAATTTCATGTCTAAATTGTATTTCAGTAAGAGATAAAAACATGAACAAGCGAAGGTAAATAACAGGGATTCTCTGCAGTGTTGTGGTATCATGGCAGCTGGCAATGATAAAATGATTGACACTGCTGCATAAACAAGGCAGCCGATAGAAATGAAAGCATATGAATTTATTTCTGTCGAAAACAAGGCGTTTGGCTTGAGGCAGTTTCCAAATCAGCAGGCCATGAATAAAAAATCATTCAAAATTACGCAGAACAGAGCAACTCATGGACATCTGCTCTTCTGCTGTTCGTGCTGCTTGTTAGCATATCAAAGACAGAATTGTTTGCATGTTTTTTTTTTACAGTCAGAAAAACAAAAATTCCTCTAACAGAAAAAAACAATACTTTGAGTTGTGAGGATATTAAATATATTTTAAATGCTTTTTACATAACACCCCGAAAAACAAATTACACAAGCAGTGAGCTAATGGATGTAATCTACCAGGGTTTTCAAACAGTTTCTCTTTGTTTTTCCACGACTGAGGTGGACCCCCCACCCTCAGCGCTACACCACCGTGTTTCTATCCAAACCTGTTTGTGAGGCTCCTGTATGGTGGGAATACATAAGAGACATTTTCCACAAAGGTATTTTTTCTGCAAACTGTGCAATAAGCTATTGAAAATAAATAATTAGTCTTTATTTAATTTCCTCTTTCTGTTTTGGTGAACAGAGACTTTCTTGTGTTCATTGTTACCCCCCCCCCCCCCCCCCCATGTTGTGGCTGGTTGGCTGCTTTTCAGAGGACGGCCTTTTCTTTCCAGGGAACAACTTTGACCCGTTTGCAGCATCAGAACTTGTAGCGGTGCCTCTTTCAGTCGCATTAAAGACACCCAGCTGCCTTTGTTACTTTACTTGGTATGGTTGGTACAGTCTTAAAGAAATGGTCGAATGACCCCCTCATAACTCTCATGTTTATTAAATAATTGTCTTCAGTTTGACTCTTTAATGCAATGGAAATATCTGTGTAACATTAATACTTAAAACCTGTTCTTTAATAGTGTTAATGCAAATTTTATACTTTTAAACGTGTGGTATTTTTCATTCAAGACACAGTTAATTAACAATTTTTTTTTTTTCAATTTACAAAAATTACAGTTTTGAGAACAGCATCAAAAAGCACTTTAAAACTTTACCTATTCATAATGAACATGATAAATGTAACGCCACGTCTTCAAATTATTACAGAAAACTCTTTACATAAAACTGAACAGAATCAGTAGTCAGACCGAGTAGCAGGGATTAATTTGTAAATGTTGTTTGTTTTTTGCGCACCCCCAAGCACCGGCTCGCAGACTCCTGGAGGTCCGAGGGTCCCAGTTTGAAAACTACTGGTTTACAGGTATAAGACAATGCAGTGAAATGCTAACATTTTCCGTTTCCCAAGGTTTTTCTTTAAAACATGCTTCTTTAAACTAAGGCACCAAACCTGAAATACACCCCATTTTTTATTTTAGTCATTTATTTATTTATATTTTTGTGTGTACCATATGAACTGACGTATAAATGGCAGCGCTCATTTGGAGGTCAGTGATGTAGAACGCAGCTTTTCCTTTTGATTAAAATGATTTTTTTTTTGTTTCTTATTTTGGGCTCATATTCATGTCAGGTACAACAAACTGACACTGATGCCATTCAGGCTATATTTACCAACCTGCTCTGTCAGAAAGCTCAGAACTGATTGGATTAAATCAAAAATGCACAAATTGATTCGAGATCAATTGTTTCATGAAGAAAAATCATTTCTTGCAGTTTCAACTCCACCATTTAACTGTGAACTGAAACACAGAGCGCTGATGGGTTTTTGAAAGGGTGCTTTATCAGGGGGATAAAATGATTGCACTTTAAATCTTTTTAATTCTTTGTTCAGTCTCTGATGATTGTGGAGAAAGGTCAGCTTGTATTTACCTTGCTAATGGAAGACGTTGAGTTTGTTTGCAGCGAGACACAAATGTAATAAAAGTCTAAACTCATCTTGTTGCAACAGATCAATATTTGTCAAACCTTACATCTTCTGGAGCTGCATGTTTGAACGTCTGCGTTTTACCGGATTACAGGAATGGTTTTTGACGTTACCCTGAAATACATTAAAAGTCCAATATTTGTGTTGAACAAATCATTCAGAAATACCATTAAAACATATTTAAAACTTGTAGTTTTTTGTTTAATAATGACTTTTTAAACAATAAATGACGATTGATTGTAACTCTTCAAATAGTTTTAAAATCAATAGCCATCAGTTTTTTATTCATTTATTTTTGTCTTTGACATTTTAGATTAATCTCTGAATTATGAGCCCTCCTCACGATCTACACAACCTTTTAGACTGAGAATGGTAAATGAATAAATGAATGAATGAATGTGGTCAATGTGGAGAACTATCAATGTGTATGCAATTGTAGTATGAACATATACTGATATATATTCATAAATTAAACGGATTCTTTCATTTTTCTGGACTGTATATAACGTGCATCTGAATAATTAAAAATGTGGACGTGAGACGTTAATTATCTTTGACTCACCAACGACAGTGGGTCATTTATTAACAGAATCAAGTTTAACACATCACACATTTACATTAATTGGCAAGAATTGAAAATAACAACAGCTTATTTAGGCTAGTTTAGCAAGGAGTAAACAACACGGCGATTGTTTTCTCACTTCAGCAGTGCAACAAACGTTAACCACACGGCGGTGGTTGAAAAACTTTGCTTCAGACATTTCTAAAAATATCTGGATTAATTTCTTAGCAGATAGAAGAGTTTAAAGATTGAAGTTTAGAGGGAGGGAGATGGTGTGTGTGTGAGTGAAAAGTGTTGGACAGAACGACACCCTCCATTCGACCCAGCTTTCCTCGGTACGCTCGGTAGTCAACTCGACTCATTACTACCTCTCTGACGATGAATCAGTGAAAGCGGAGCTCCGGTTACGCTACCGGTCCAGCGTCTCCGTAGGATGGCAGAGAACCGTCCGGAGTGGTGACGAGACTTCGTCAACAACAGTTCACCTCACGAGTGGACTTCACATGAGTGGGGTCCGTCAGAAGTTCCACTCAGAGGTGGAAGATGTCATAATCCCAAAAGACTCGGAAGAGCTTTGAATCATGGCTGGACTTCTGTTCTCCCAAACGACTGGAGCTGCAAAAACTCTCCACCCGACTCCAACTGGAGGTGGAACCTCTTGCAGAACTTCTTCATCCCAACTACTCTTACTTAACTGGAGCTGCAAACTCTCCACCCGACTCCAACTGGAGGTGGAACCTCTTGCAGAACTCTCCATCTACTCCAACTCTTCTCTGGTTGAACTAGAAAGTACCAACATTTAAAGGGCTCTATTTCCGGTTCATTTGGGAGTTTCTGATTGGTCGATGGACCAAAACAGAGGTGTGTTTTGTGATGTAAGGTGTTATGAAAAGTCAAGGAAAAAGATTAAGATTATTTAAGAACAGACAAAAGATATTATGAAGAACTTCAGACTTCGTGGAGTCAATTCTCTAGTATCTTGCTGTAAAAGTTAAACATGACATTTCTTTTTCAGTAAACTTGCAGTTGACCGAAACTTGAACTTTGACCAACTTACACACTTGCTCACTTCAAACAGACGATCAAGAAATTGAATCATTACTCTGTAACATATTCCAACTTGATTTCACTTTGAATGAGGATTAAGAATCATTATTACTGTTTCACAGTTAATAAAAATGAGTAGTTCACTTCAACATTTAAACATTGTTTGAACTAACACAATTTGATTATCAAACATTTGTAAAATAGTAATGATAATCGAAAGTAGTCTTCTTTCACTTGATTAATTTAAGAAAGAAAGTCTCAGGATGGGTCAACCTGTATTTCTGGATGCAAATCAATGAAATGACAAGTTCTGTCCCATAAGGTCCTTAAGGTCAAATCCTGACCTTAGGCCTAGTTCACTACACAATCAACATGTTCTTATACTCTTGTCTAATTTTTTTCTAGCCATTATCTAAGTCCCTGTCATGCTCTTCTGCGCTCAAAACGTGCACCTATTCTGGTACAATTCTTTCAAACTGTGTCAGAGTGCAGCTACGTGTTTGATGAGCCATGCTAAACACACAAGTATCTCTACTAGGTTGTTTGCATGGCTTTGTCACTATGATGGCTATAGCTTAGCAGTATGAGAGTCCTGGTTCCAAATCTTGGTGACCAAGTGGAGCTGGTGTACGCATCACCCATGGTATGAATATACTGCCACCATGCTCACCCATCTTCCACCAGTGACATCAACATACTGCCACCACAAAATTGTATAGTTTCGTTACAGATGTTTTGTGAATGCTCAAATCACACATTATGGATAGCCCACTGTGTTCTTAATATGCACCTGAAGTTTTATGGAGACCCTGCAACGAATGTCCTTGTTCTAACTGAAGTGTGAGAAGGGCTTGACTTTTATTTAAAACATGAAACTGATCCCCCAAATTGTGGATTTTCCACTTTGATTACTTGCCTATAATCAGTAGTGTTTTGATGCTAATGTTAATGTTGTGTCTGTGCTCTCTCCTGCAGGGGGTCGTCACAGAACTCACGTGAAAGATTTGGAAATGGTTTTAGGCTGGACGCCCTTCCTGACGCAACCCAGGCTCGAACTCACAGCCTCAGGATTACAAGACTGTGGCACCAACACACCTAACCACCAAAGCCCAGAGTTTTGATGAAAATATTTGAGAAAAATAAACCTGAAACAAAACGATAAAGCAATGTTTTTTTTTGGTTGGATATTCTCAGTGCTTAATCTGAGCCGGATTCTGCCGAAACAGGATCCGGAAACTCTCTTATTTTGACAGGGTGCGTTCCGGCAACTATTTGCTTGGATCCGGCAACTCTCAGACTTACTAATAATTAACTTATGAACAAATATGACTGCCTTGAACAAATAAAACTTATATTGGATATGTAAAGTGAAAATAATTACATAAACACTCATTTTAAACAGAACAGACGACACACAGGATATGAGTGTTTACAAATGTAGGTTAATGTAACAACCTGTTAAAATACACCGAAATGCAGGAAATTGCATCTACTTTATTAAAAATTTTCTGGGGGATGAACCCCAGGACCCCCCCCCCCCCCCCCCAGCTGGCCCACCCACTATTTACATTCCGACATTAATCGGTTATTAAGCCCTGGATATTCTCATAGTTATAGAAAACCAATAAAGTTCACAGTGGACAGTTTTCACAGACGTTAGTGTTTCACAAAGTTAGGCTATAATTTCAGTCTCACTTGAACTTTTCACCACAGAACACACCAACAGAGCTTTGGATTGTGTGGTTCATTGAGGCATTCAAGAAAAACTGCAGCTTTCGTCGTACATAAAGTTTTGATTGTGCTGATGTTGCACAAAAATGTCAGTTCGCCTTCATTAAAGACAGAAATGTTGAAGTGAAACACATGAAAAAATGAACATCAAATCTTTCTTTAATTTAATTTATTCCAGTGAAGCTAAACAAAACGTGTCTAATATTAACTTCCAATAATTTGCATGTCAAATGCAGTTATCATTATTTATACATCATAAATTAAATAAAGTTGGAGTATGGTTCTACGTCTGTCAGTTAAAGATCTGGATCGAAGAAAGAATGAAATCAATACACAGATAAATGTCAGAGAGCTAAATCATCAGCGCAAGTCAAAATAATAATAATAATAATAATAAAAAAAAGTTCTAAAACACCCAACATGAATTTTTAAATCGAAAACAGTTTTGGAAATTTTAAAACACTGAGAGCACAAATACTAATCATCCATCACTTCATCTAATGGGCAAATGTTAAAACAGTGATTAGCTCGTCTTTTGTTGTCTTGATTAATTCATTTGCCAGTATGAAAGCAAACAGCTGCATAATCTGTAATCAGTCGCAGCAATCAGGAAAAACACTGCCATCTTCACCGCCGTCTGGGTCATGAGACTGAGATTATGGAGCAGAAAATAATCGATTGTGATTTGAATGAATCAAAAATCCCGAGTGAATGTTTTAAGAGTAACTATTTAAAACCAGTGACAACAACTTTATACGAACCTTTAAAGACGTTGCTGCTTTCACTTTTGTATTTGTAAAAGCTGATGCCAAAATTTAACACTTACTTTGCTTCTTGTACACTTTATTTTGCTCATAAGTTCATTATGTTTAACATTCAAAATTCAATTTTTTTTCTAAGGCACATATGATGTTAATTAGCAAAGATGCATCTGATTCACAATCAAATTCTTTTTCTAAACCTAACAAATAAAAGAATAACATTAGAAATATCTTTATCTTTTCTATTAATGATGATGGTTAATTTTCTTATAAATCATATCAAGTTATTCACAATCATTTAACTTTTTGTTCCTTTTGATAAAATAGTGTGTTTGTCCCTCATGCTTGCCCGTTTTTATTAACTACTGAATTTCAAACAAACTTTTTTGTCCATATTTGCCTTCAACAATAAATGAGTAAAGTGAATCTGCAAATCCTGCAAGACTCGAATCATTCGATAATTCTAACATTTGCATTTTGCTTTTGTAAATCACATTTTAAAGCACTAAAAATGTATTTAAAGTGTTTACGTCTTTAAAAAAGCTGTCATTTCTAAAGACAATTATCATTCACCTCTTTAGGTATTGAAATAAGACTTTTTAACTGCAGCTGTTTTACACATTTTGGAAACATTAATATTAAAAAGTAGACGTTTTATTCAGGTGAGTCAGGTCACACTCATAGAGGCTGAGTCATATTTCATCTGTTTGTCCATAACAACTGTCTGAACACTGATTGAGAAGTGTTTATAACAGTTCTGATACAAATATTAGGTGATTTCGTGTGAAATGCCGTCAGTCTGGTGCTCTCATATTTTTGGTGCTATACTGTTATATGTCGAAATTTAAACAACCACAAATCTGTTTTTGTATAAAGGCTACAATACAAATTATGTGAATTATTTATCGCAGTTATAAATTTGACTTTGTGTCAGAAAGCGTACCACCAGTTCAACAGGACTGCTGTCGGTGTGGCACCAGTGATCGTCATGAATCCATCACCCGCTATGGTGTTCGGAAAAAAAACTGAGTGGGTTTAATTTAATTTGTTTTATTTAATGCTATTTGCTATTGTCCAACAATGGTCTTAACTGTTACTCTACGTGTAAATTTTATTTTTATTCATCTATACTATTGCACAGGTAAATTAGAATTATTTATGAAGTGCAGTAAAATACAACCCAAAGGGAACTTATGTGATTTTTAAAGTGTGGGTTGGATGTAAAATCTACATAATCGTTATAATGAATGAACATGTCAGTGTAAGCTGTGAGGCTCATTAATCAGAAATACAGTCGGACAAAAAGCAGTAGTTTGGACTCAGTATTCTGTTATATTTATCATCAAATTAAAAGTTTAGAATGGATTGGATGATAATAAGGACATTTTGCTATCTGTGAGTGATACTTTAAATTAGAAACAATACAGTAGTCGATGACATTTTTTTAATTGTGTCATTTGGCACAGTGACCCTGGAGACTCCCTGAAGTGATCTGATAAACACAAGTAATCAGTCTCTCCTTCACTGTGAAATGAGAGTCGTCCTCATTAGCTCAGCGCAGCTCCGAAACATTTGATAGCTAAATCCCGGGTTAGCCGCCTCGTCTGTAATCCCATTAATTTCATCGAGCTCAGCCGTGGTGTTCCTGCTGGAGAAAATGGTGCTGAGACTGCGTGGAAGCTCACCGAAAGAAAACTAATTCTGTCAAATTGTGTGCATCTGGCCAAATGATTTCAGAGTCCACAGAAGGATTTTGGAAACTCGTGTCGGGGCAAAGCCGTTTTTAAAACCATTTAGAAGATTTATGGAAATCCAATTAAAGGGTGACATACTTGAGTTGATGGAAGATACAACTGACAAACATGGACAATTTTTATAGATTTTGAAGACCGTTAAAAGTGATGGAGGACAATCACGCTAGAGGACAAAGACAAATATATAATTGTGGCTATTGATCAGTGACTCTAGATTTATTAACTCCATAAAATACATTTAAATTTAAAAAAAAGCATTAGATTTACATAATAACGCACAGTGTGAACAGAACGTGGATACTCTATAAGTCCCTTCAGCGACTCCACAAAAAGGCTTTTCGGTAAAGCTGCAGTTTTTATGCTTGATGGAGTTCAACCTTCACAAGGGCTTCGCCCATTAAGAGTCATTAAGAGGTAACCACACTGAGCTCGCTAAATGTTTGGAAATTGTTTTTCATTCAAATGTGAAAAAGCAAAAGACTACAAGACCTGTTTGTTTTGCAGAAACACACATCCATGTTTGAGTTTGTGTTTGGTGGCAGTGCTAAGGGCAGCATCAGTTACATTAACAGACGTTTCTAAAGACGTGCACAATGCTTCTAATATTCATTTAATGTAGAGACATTATGATAAAAAAAGCTTTCCTTGATGGAATGCATTCTGTCTGCTGCCTTGCATGCTATAGTTTTAAATAAAGATGTTGCTTATCTGTTAGCGCATGGAGTGAACAGACCACGTTTTATCTCAATTTCCTCTAACTCGACTGAGTTACATCCATTGTTTGAGTTGTTTTACAAAAAGTATGCCTTGTTTGATAAATCAGGATCAACAAGAGTCCTGTCAGAATTCAAGGATGATTGTGCTATTTAAAAATGACATGAAAATGTGCTGCAGCTTGAAGTACAAAATATAATGAAACAATAAATAAATAAAATAGATGATGTCATCTTGTTATTAAAAAAATAGCCTCCTAACTGTAGCACTACACATGGAGAACAACTAAAATAAGTTTAGAGTGACATGATTGTGAAACTTTTGAATACTTTTAAGAGAACATTTCAAGTGTAAAAATCAACAAAACAGCAAATCAAATGCAAATAAATGCTATTTATACATATAGCACTGACTTCATTATAATAAAATACAGTTATTTGAATATAAAATGCAAAACGTCACACATCTAAATGCCAAGCAACATGTACAGATGGTGATATTTTGTTCTTATTCCTTATAATTGCGTAATGAAAGTCCTTTATTTGAGTTTGGAGACTTATAGTATTTTTTTTTTTCTTGAACAGAATGAACAAATTCAATGTTTCAGTCATGACAGATTATTAAGAGCTGTCTTAAAGACTGGTTGTGTTTTAGGATCTGAACGGTGCTGGAGATGTTTCTGAATATTTTTAGCCACAAAGGTAAAATTATTTGTGATACAAAAAGAGTCAAACACAATAAGCACAGGAGAGCGAGCTGAATAAAACTCAGAAAACAATGAGGCCCGCCATGAAATGATCTACGGTGTAATGAAGGAGCTAATGAGGGGGATCAAAATCGCTGCAGGGCCAATAAATCAACACAGCAGTGCCTACAATGATAGTGAGGTAATCAGTAATGTTGGTCAGGGAGCGGGGGGAGGGGGGTGATCTGTAATGAAAGTCAAAGTCAAACTCATGCTGTCTATTCTTATTGGATTCAGACATATGATTTAGAAATCAGGATATTTTTTGTGAAAGTGTGAATTGGAAGTGATTCAATAAATTGTATCAGTTAATAGTAACCCTTGATGACACACACCATGCTGCAGGGATAATCAATCCTCGGCTCCTACCTGCCGATCGATGAGACTTTGCAGGGATCAGCACGTCCTCAGAACGATTCTCCCGCGTAAGCATCTTGGAGTCAAAGGTCAAACAACACATGCATGCTGAGTTCAGCTGAGTTCAACTCTGAGCTCGTTTATAAACCATCAGTCCTCATCAGGAAACAGTTTCCACTATAGTTAGCTATATTGTTCATTGATTAAATGGAAGCAAACAGCAAAAACCTGACTGTTATTAGCAAAGTAAACAAGATGACGAGCACAGAGGTTTTTGTTTTTAAGAAACTATGAGGTAATCGTTTGGATATTTCTGCATACTTTTCCACATAGGTGGTTCCACTTGACTTCAAATTCGAGTCCTCTGTTGATGCCTAGTCACTGTGCAAGAGGTGGGGGACACCCTGGATAGGTCGCAAGTCCATCACAGGGACACATAAAGACAAGAGACAACCATTCACTCTCTCACCCACACCCATCAGCCTAAGTTCATGTAGAATATTTGCATCGTATGCAGTTGATTCCTTACAAACCCCTGTAGTATTCTAGTATTGTGACAGATGGAGGTGTCGGTGGTATTATACCCTTGTTTTATTTTGTCCATCTGCTTTTTTTATATTTCATTATTTAAAAAAAAAGATAAAACCAAAGTCTGTGCCACTTGTGTTGGGCCAAAGCTGGAAATTCTGGTCTGGAAAATCTTGACCTAAAAGACTTCACTTTAAAAAAAAATGTCCACACTGACATTATGAGGTTAAAATGTTAATTTATTAATATTTCACTGACATACAGCAAACTAAACTGGTGACTACCGGTTGTCGCCAAGTGTTTTGAGAGACTGTTGGCACAGCACATCAAGGACTGTCTCCCCCTTGCCTTTGATCCTCATTGAAAATGCATACAGAGCATATAAATCTACTGATGACTCCACCGCCACTACCCTCCACACTGCTCTGACCCACTTCGTCCTCCATCAGGATGCTTTTTGTCAACTTTAGTGCTGCTTTTAACACTATTCTTCATGACATCCTGGTGGACAAGCTGGCTGCACTACACTTACCCCTGCCACTTGTGCCAGAATCAAGGACTTCCTTACAAACCATCCTCAGCCTGTAAGGATTGGTGCACACAGCTCCTCCACCTTGACGCTCAGCAACGGCTCCCCCCATGGCTGTGTGCTGAGCCCACTTCTATTTGTCATCTACACCCATAACTGCACTCCTTCTCATTCCACCAGTACATCATCACATTTGCAGATGACACCACCCTGGTGGTACTTATGGTGGAGTCGAGTCGGCGTATAGGGACGATGTGCAGCGGTTGGCAAAGGGATGTGCTGGGAACAACCAGTAACTTAACATCAGGAAAACCAAGGAGGTGGTCATGGATTGAAGGAAAAGCAAGGCTGCTCCTGCCCCACTCTACATAAATGGTGACAGCATGGAGAGAGTCCCCCACTTCAAACTCTTTCAATTCAGTTTATTTATATAGCACCAAGTCACAACAGAAGTCACGTCAGGATACTGAGCAGAAACATTCATATACATAAAAAGTAAGTTAATAACATTATTTATCTGAGGAGCAGACTACTTTGAGTTTAACTTCATTGCAGACTCTCATCTGGTTGGAGCTGTCGTCCTCCAATGCATGAGTTGGGGGTTCGAGTCCACCAGCAGTCACATGTCAAAGTGTCCCTGGGTAAGACGCTGAACCCCTCATTGCGCCGATGTGTGTCCCATCGGTGTATGAATGTGATAAAGTTCTGATTAGTTTCTACAGATTCAGATTAGCTTTGTAGAGATCTAGTAGAGTGCTGTGTGAATAGGTAAGTGAAGGCACAGATTGTGTAGTAAAGAGCTTTGAGTATCTATGAGATGGAAAGGTGCTACATAAGTGCAGTCAATTTACCATTCATCTTGAGCAAGCATGAAGGTAACAGTGGAAAGGGAAAACTCCCTCCTGAGGAAGAAATCTCCAGCAGAACCAGGTTCAGGACAAGCGGCCATCGAGGACCTTTCATGGTCAGTCAACACCAAAGAAGGCCCAGGAACAAGCAGCTTCTTCCCATGGGTCAGCCATACTCTAATATGTTTGGTCACTCACGGGATGTGCAATATATTTAGTCTGTTTCCTCTAACTCACCTGCATTCTTCTGACCAATAAGTCCCTGTGTTTTCAAATTTGGTGTTTCTATACTGGTAGGTCTTTAATGTCTGCACTGAATTGTTGTGTATATATATATGTTGTTGTCTTTTTAAAATGAATACCATGTCAATTGAGGCACTTTTTAATTTCATTATGCAGACTGGGCAATGAAAATTAAAACTATTCTATTCTAAACAAACTGTATAAAATAATAACTGGCACAGTTTTATTAGATTTTTTTTTTTTACCATTTTGATGTGGAGTTTTGCCCAGACTGGGGTCAGCTCCACTTTGAGATAATGGTAAATGTTCCACATTTACAGCATACAGTGTCGTTTACCCATGGCTCAGTTCTAAAGTCCTTTACAACACGTTTCTCATTCAGTCACATGCACACACATATGACTGCCACACTGGGATTTCCCACTGTCATATATGTGGGTGAGCACACATATGTTCGGGTCCAGTATGTTAGTCAAAGACACATGGACTGGGATCAAACCGCTGACCTTTTGATAGGTTGGAAGCAGTGGTGGAGAAAGTACTCAAACACTGTACTTGAGTAAAAGTACAAATAAACAGACAAAAATGTACTCTAATAAAAGTAGAAGTACGACATTAATGTTTTTTACTTAAGTAAAAGTAAATATTTGCTTTTAAAAATACTTAAAGTATTAAAAGTAAAAGTACTTGCTGAATGTATTACCTAATGCAATGGTCTACAATATCAATAAGTGTACTTACCATATGTATATTTTCTGGAATACATTAATAGTGTTGAGCCATTTTAATGAACAATGCTGCAGATAATACATGTTTTTATTGTGTTTACTCTGTGACATCGTTCACACTTGGACTTGTGATTCTGTGCATCAGAATTTCAGGGATGACCTGCAGAGTTAAATGCTATTAAGCAAAATAAGAAAGAGGAATGATTATACCTTTGAAAGGTTTTATTTTAAACAAAGCAAAACCAATGTAATGTTTAAGAAAGGAAACAATTTTTTTTTTAATCTTGTCACAGTACTGATCCTTGTTCTATCAAAATATTCCTAACAAACTCACAACCTGCAAAAATATCACACAGGTCATATTTTACATGTAAATTTTACACTTTCAGATAAATCAGGTTTGTCTTATAAAAACCTGAAAATGACAATGAATGGTGATCAGGTGTCCGTGGTTAGTTCAGTCTTTCCCTTCATGTGTCAAACATGTCCAAGAGGAGGACAACGAACTCCAAGCTGCCCCTAATCTGCTAATTGGTGTGTGAGGATGTGAATGGGTGAAAATGACCTGCAGTGTAAAAGCACACGTCAGGTTAAAAAAATGTTATATAAATGTTTATATAAATATAATCCATTTACCATTAAAACATAATCACTTGATTTTTTTTTCATTTTGTAGTTCCAATAAATATTTTTTTCCCTGAAGATTTGGCTGAAAGGAATTACAGGATGAGTGCAGACATGGATCTGGAGCTCCACATGTGAAGATAGAATTAACAGCACTGAAATGTCAGCAGGGATCAGGAGATGTGGCGCGCAGAAAAGTTATCCATCATTTTTAAATCGAGTTAACTGAGGCTGCAGTAGAAGCAGACTAATGTGATTTTAGTTGATATATTTGTGGTAAAATATGAATCAGAAAGGTTTGCATTGAGGAAGGGACTTAAGAGACAAGAAATGCTTTAATTTGCTGTTGTCAAGCTGAGTGACAAAGAGGGAACAAAGGAACAGAGATGAGAGAAAATACCAGACATGTGCTTCCATCTAACAACAAAAGGTTTTGTTTGAGTTAGTGCTTATATTTGTAGATTGGAATCAATATGATAAAAACCATCCAGGAGAGATGAGCTTTGCATTATTCAGCATAAACCTCAGTTACAATCAAATATTTAATGATTAAAACAGTTTTACTTTCATTGAGCTTTTGCAGCAAAATATAATTTTATATATGCCTGCATGAAAAAGACACTAAAATAAATGAAAAGAGTGGAGACTTACGTTAACAAGTTTAAGCAAAATTAAAGCTTGTTTTGGGCCTGGATAAGGTATATTACCTTTCTCGAGTCAAAGCTTTAAATGTTCATGAGCATTGTTGTGTTTCAAAAAAGTATTTGAAGGTATAAAAGATTCAGAAAGATAGGAAATGACCTCCCCATGGTTGTGTAAAGAAACAAATGCTGCTTCATACGCAATCCCACACAGAAATTTTGTTTTATTACTTAATTTAGCTTTACTCATTTTAGTTTACAAGTCTATTTTGATGCTACACAATAACAGACTTTACTGTCATGAGTGAATGGCTGAATAGTGCCCAAATGCAGGACACAAAGAGCTGGAGGCAAGAAGCTGAAACAAAAGATGCACTGAAATTGAATAACATGACTAAATTTACAAGAACATAAACTCAGAAAAACATTTAACAGCTATACGTAAAATTTTTTTTAAATCCAAAGCACAACAAGTTAAAGGTAAAATTATTTCAAGGCCTACATAACCATAATGTTGTAAAAGTTAAAGCCATTTTGTAAATCCTTGAAAATAATAGTAATATATGTAATGTCACAAATTATTGTGAGATCTTGCACAATTTGTTAGCACTTGAACTAAGTGATGGGGATAACTCCCAGCTACTACCTCACCAAATTTTAGTCCACAATCTGTAAAATAGACAGAGTTATAGTCATTTATGCATTTGATAAGTTCAGTTAGCTGCAAAGGCCATGCAGCTTAAATTGTCTCGTCTTTAAAAGTTAATTAAAAGCACTTCCAGTGATCACTTTCTGAGAGTCATTAAAATTCATCCAATGGTTGATGAGATATTTTGCCAAGAAATAACCCAACACTCGCGCACACAAATACATGCCAGTAGTCATAAACATTATCATCCACCTTTCATCTGTTGACATTAGGCGATATGGCTGTCACTGTGATTGCACCTGAGTTAGCCAAAAAGTCTTTTTAAATCTCGAAACTCACCCTAAACACAGAACATTATAAAAAAAATATATAAAATTATGTTTTACTATACATCAATACAATGGAGTCACATTGTTACTGATAATTTTATTCATTAAAAAAGCATTTTAGAAACTAATCAATGCTTTCTTTCTTCTTTCACTTTAATACAGAGCGCGACTACTTTACTGAAGGTTCTTAATGACATTGTTGAAGCACTGGATGCTAAGGATTATTGTGCTGCACTTTTCTTAGACCTGTCTAAAGTGGTTTGACACTGTGGATCATAACATCTTGTGTCATAAACTCTCAGAAATTGGTTTCTCAGATCACACCATTGGTTGGTTCTCTAACTATCTTTCAGATCGGAGGCAATGTGTTCAACATAATGGTATTTCCTCCAGTTATTTAACAGTCAACAATGGTGTACCACAAGGCTCAGTCTTAGGACCCACCCTCTTTATAATCTACATAGGTAATGTAGGTCAGAGCATCCCTGATTTATCCTTACATTTCTATGCTGATGACACAGTTTATTGTTGAGATAAAACAGTTGCTAAGGTTTTCCAGCTTTTGCAATCCACCTTTGACATCATCCAGTCAGATTTGTTCCATCTCAAACTTGTCCTAAACGCCATCAAAACCAAAGGGATGCTTTTTTCAAACAGGAATTCGGTCCCAGCAGTTCTTCCTTTGATTTTATCTTCAAATGGTATCCCTATTGAGTTTGTTGATTCCTATAAATATATGGGTATCTTGGTTGACTCGCATCTCTTTTAAGCTTCATGTGGAAAATCAAGTAAAAAAACAAAGTTAAACTAGGTTTCTTTTTCAGAAATAGATCTAGTCTAACTCTGAATGCTAGGAAACACCTTGTAACTGTGACTTTCCTTCCTTCCATTGACTACAGTGACATTATTTACATGGAGTCTCCTACAAACACTCTGCAGATGTTGGATGTTGTCTATCATGGTGCACTAAGATTCATAACTGGCTGTAACTACTGTACTCACCACTGCACCCTGTATTCACTGGTTAACTGGACACCATTAACTTCATGCAGACTCTCCCACTGGTACATTTTCATGTTTAAATCACTTCTTGGTCTGTTGCCTTCATACATCTCCTCCTACATGTCTCTGCGTGAGTGCAGCTACAGCGTGCGCTCTCAGGACATTATTACCTGCAGTGTTCCCTCAGTGAGGACTGAACTAGGTAAAAGGGCCTTCTCCTACTCTGCTCCTGTTTCCTGGAATATCTTGCAAAAAGATCTGAAACTATCAACCTTGACCTCTCAAGTGGCTTTAAACATCTGTTAAGTTCTTTGCAAGAACCAATGCAGACATGTTCCTGTTTTTAGTTTTCTACACCACCTTACATGCTAGCTGCTTTTTTTTTGTTGTTGCCATTTTTCCTTTTGATTGTTCTTTTGGTTGCCATTTTATTTTAACTTGTTAACAAAATTTTTTAAATTTGTACGCATCTTTTATGATTGTCTATTGTTGTCCTTCTTGTCCACTATTGTCATCGCTTTGCTAAAAAAATTCAGGCGTCTCTTGTAAATGAGTCCTCGACGCTCAGTGGGATGAACCTGTATACATAAAGGTTGAATGAATGAAAAGTAAAAGCTCTGAAAGATTCTTCCAGCCATCACTAAATGCTGACTAAACAACAAGCTCTTAGTTCCAGCAGCACATTCCACCTTTTCAAAGGCCAACATTAAAAATTGATAATGAAATAAGATAATTCACATGGGAAGCAGGGCTGAGTGGGAGTGTAAGACCTTCCTGTTCAGTAAAAACCTTTCTTTAGGGCTCACGCCTGCAGAGACTGCTGGAGGAGACATCCTACTTTCTCCAGACGCACCACAGAGAAGACGATGCCTGGGGGAGGGATTGGCAGATCACTCGATGAACGTGCCCACTGAGGATTTGCCTCCGCCTGTATACTTAGCGATATCTGAGCTGATACACCTTCATAATGCTATTAAATAAATGCACATCCCCGCTGGCAGAACCAAATGCCCATTTGCCCTCCATTCAAGCACAAAAACAAACAGACCCAGTTTGTTTGATAGTGTGTGGAGTTTGCCAACCGAGAATAATAAGAAGTTATCAGTGTTTGTAGAAGGAACATCTCTCATAAAGAGTCCAATTAAATGTCCTTCCCGTGCATAAAAGAAAAATGTGATGCCCCCTCATTTAAATGACAATAGAGGCCATCTTTGCAGGGTTCTGCAGGCAGCGTACATTGTGTCCTGCGTTTGATTTGGGACCCAACCAATGTATTTACATAATCTGAATTAAATGTAAATCAAGCTGTTTTATCTCCGTCTCCTTGGATTTGAGGGGGTTAAAGCGTGTGCTCAGAAACACCACCTCCTCAGCAGGGGGAGAGACTCTTCATTGTTGAGAGATCTGGACTCATGGGCCCGAAGCTGCTTCATTTCAGCAGCCTCAGCAATTTTCACATTTACCCCCATATGCCCCCTGAAGGAGACAGGGTAGCCGGTCTCTGCTTATGATACGATCCACGTAAATGAGGCTGTTTGGCCTTAATCCCTGCCTAATTAAGTGCCAGGTTGCCTGTGCAAAATGCTTAGGGGCAAAGATAATACCTGTCGAATTATGGGAACAGCTGGAGAAGGCCGCCTGTCAGCAGATCCGCTCCACATTATTATCCTGCTCATTTGTTTAGAGGCAAAACTGCGACACATCCAACTACATCTGAACGTTGCCCATTTTCATTTCTCTTGCGCTTCTTTCCCAATTAAGCTCTGCCTCATTTTGCTCATAATGTAGAGCTCGGAGATGTTTAAAATGAAATTTCTCATCGTACTGAGTTCGTTTTTAACAAAGGGGCACTATTGTGTCTGCAGCAGGCAGAAAATGAGGATCTTTCCAAATGCCATGCATTTATTAAAGGCAAAGCGTAGTTAAATTTACATTAATATCATTATAGAATGAATAATTAATACGAAGAAGCTGTTTGCCCGGGGAAATAATTAATCAAACAACTAAAATTAATGGTTTGCATGTGGTGGGGAAATAGTCAAATCTTTATCAAACTCTGTCTCACCCTGTGATGTCAAATCTACGAGTGTTTCAAGTGTTGTAAATATGAAATTAAAAAAGGTGGTTTTTGCCAATGCTGTGACCTACATTTCAACATTTACAATTCTCTACTCTGTGATCAGCAGCCAATCACCGCTGCCCTAGTTAGGCAACATCACAGAGCTCCCGAGTGCCGCCCTCTGGAGTTTAGGCAGGAACACTTGCACAGAAAACACAGAAATGAATGGGTTATTTCTCCCAAACTGTTGTCCACGGTATAAATGATGACATTGTTGGTCTGTGGTTGATGTTGCTTTTGTGTTTTTGCACTTATTTTAAATACCATTGTTTAAGAAGTTACGTAAAGTCTTAAATTGTTGGGTCATTTAATCTGCATTAAATTTAAAATGACTTCATCCTGTTTTTATTTTTTTTTCTAACGTCCTGCTCTCCTTTCACACCTGAGCTGCTAATCATTCAAATCAGTTTTCAATTCAGTTTATTTATAAAGCAACCACATCACTACAGAAGTTGTCTCGGGGCACTGAACAAAAACACTCATATACAAATAAAAGTCAATTAGTAAAATTATCTTTCTAAAGAAAGAAGCCAGAAGACTCGTTGAATTTTCACTTCATCACAGTCTCCCATCCTGAGCGAGCACAAAGGCAACAGTGGAAAGGAAAAACTCCCTTTTAACAGGAAGAAACCTCCAGCAGAACCAGGCTCAGGACAAACGGCCATCTGCTTTGACCGGCTGGGTTTGAGAGGAACAGGAAGGAGAAACAAATGAACACAGAACGTCAGGTCCAGATGTAGGTACAGGTGTACCTACTATTGGAAGAAAGATAAAAAGCACATGTTAAGGATAGAAAAAGTCACAAATATAAAACAGGTACAGTTAGTAAAGAGAGCCGAGTGAAGAAATGTGGTCAGTTTGTCCTCCAGCAGTCTAAGCCTATAGCAGCATAAGGATAGCTCAGGAAACCCAAGCCAATCATACCTAGGGTTTATAAAAATAAAAAAAAGAATTAAGCCTAATCTTAAAAGTAGACAGTTGTGTATCCATACATTCAGTTGTTCCTTAATCTGAGGATGGCTGAACACTAAGCAGTCACTTCATTGTGTTGGGATGTATCTCCACCTGCTGGGCACTCCGATTCTGTGCTGGGGGAAAAACAACAGGAAAAGGAAAACAGGCATAAAGTTAACTTGTTTGTGAATTTTTAAACAACGAGGCATTTGAACTAGTCTCATTGCTGTCTGGTTTAGTTAACAAGTGTTTCTGATCCCAAGACCCCTCTATGAGAACAAGTAGCTGCTGAGTTATAAAACGTAACAAAAAACCCATAAGGAAAAAAAAAACACCTTAAATGTTTTGAAGCTGCATTCTGCGTTTTCAAGTCATTAAAATTACAAACTGAATGATTCGAAAAATATTTTAACTAATCAGGTACTCATCAGTTATAAGATCAATATAAAAAGACAATTTAGTCAAAATAACTGTAGGGGCTCAGTTAATTTTGGATCAAACAAATCATTAATACAGGACCTAGTTTTTCTCTAAATCCATAAGTTCAAGTCAAAACTTTATTTTTCTAATAAATAAACCTAAATAAGAACTACAAAAAACAGATGACTTATTTTATTCAAAGCAAACTTAACCAATATAATTAAATCTAATGCTCTCTATAATAATATAAAATCAAAAACAATCATTGAGACAAACGAGGAGAGGGGTCATGTATTTCAGAAAGTATATTTGCTAATATTGTGGTGCCGTAGTGAACATCATGAAGGTATTCATGCTGAAAAACAAAATCTCCAACATTCTGCTCATATTTCAATGCTTCCATTGTTCCCACGAGGTTCAGCCTTTTTAGTACGAACTGATCCATAGATGTTTCTGGACTCCAAGTAAACTGGTTAAATTGAAACTTGACATGGACACCTGCGTGTGACAACTGCGCCATCAACTTTATTTAGAAAGTGCTTTAACACCAGCCACAGCTGAAACAAAGTGCTGAACATCAGTAATAAATAAGATAGAAGAAAGCAAAAAATAAAGTGACAAAACTAAGCACACACCAATGAATTAAAAATACAATTCAAAACACAATAACACGATGAGTTAAACAGCTAAAAGTCAATATAATAATAATTAAAAAAAAAGTAAAATCAAGTCTCAGTTGGGTTGAAAACCAATGAGTAGAGATAAGTTTTCAGACGGGTTTTAAAAATGGACAATGAAGGGACAGTTCAATAATGAACAATGGTAAGATAGTCGTTATTCTCCTAAAGAATCTGTTTCATGCAACAAAGTTCAGTCAGGTCATCTGAGGTGACCTGAATGAACTTTGTTGGATTTTCTACCTAAATTATTGAGCATGAACTTTGATCATTTGTTTAAGGGTCATTTTATGAAGTCCCGTGCTTTATATTGGATCTGCTGTCGGGTTACATCACTCCAAGTAGAAGGCAGATATTTACTAACTTAATGCAGGATGCAGAAAAATCTTGAGACACCGAGTCATCTGGTCCTTGCTGTGCAAGAGAATGGATCAAACAAACAATAAGGGAGGCTACATATGTTCCTAACAGAGCACTTTGCTCTCAGACTGCAGGTTTACTTGTGGTTCCTAGAGTTTCCATAAGCAGAATGGGAGGAAGATCATTCAGTTATCAGGCTCCTCTCTTGTGGAAACAACTTCCAGTTTCTCTCTGTAAGGCTGACACATTGTGCAGTTTAAGACTTTCCTTTTTGATAAATCCTATAGTTAGGGTTGGCTTGTTAAGCTGCTATAGGCTTAGACTACTGGAGGACAAATTGACCTCGTATCCTTAAATGAATTGTTGAAATTGAATAGTTTTAATTTTATATTATTTCAATCTTAACGTGGTTCTGGACCTGCCATTGTGTATCTATTCCTCCTTCCTGTGAATGGACAGATCACTTCCAGGGATATGGGGAGAGAAAATATTTCACGTTTCAGTCATGTTTGGGTGCATTTTTTTTAATTAGTTAGAAAGTATTTCTAATTAATAGTGAATGTGTGGCACTTAATGTGACTTTATGGATCATGAAAAACTACATGTTAAATACAATATGTTCTATAAAAAGATGATGAGTTCAGTTTTTGCAAAGATGTACAGTACATGTGATAAATTATTAACTTCATATGAAACAACTAGCTGTTGCATGAATTTGGGGAGGTCAAATCTTTTGTGAATATACATACAGGGAACATTTATTATTTGATGAACAGAAAAAAAAAAACATAACACCAGCTATTTTAAAGGGATTTTGCAAAACAAAAAAAAACATCAGGTAAAATCTGTGTTAAATATTTTGTAGAAGTGCTGTAATTAAACACAGACTTTCACAAAATAAATTTAAACATTAAATGACTCGTTTCATCAAGAAAACAAAAAGATCCCCTGACTCTCCACAAGGTGGCAGCACACACCACAATAAACATTTATTCACATCTGGTCCCTAAAACCAGTTTCTAACTAGGTTTCACGTGATGCTCACTGGGTTTGCCTCCTGTTCATTTATATTTAAATCGTTTCATGTTTCAGTACACATTAGCAATTTCCTTATTTCTTATCATCTTTTAATGATGGAAGAAAACTGAAAAGAACGAGATGGGTTATTAAAGAGTTATTAAAAGGTTTATTACAACAACTTGTTTCAAATTTTAGACAGAACTTTCACATTACAAGTACACTGTCAACACATTTCACAACCAGTTTGTGACAGTAAAGCCTGGGTAAAACAAATTACCAAACCTTACACAACTTAAGTTGTAATAACTTGTTCAATTTTTTTTCTTAGTCAAGACATTATTAAATAAAACGTCAAATTCTCGCAGAGAATCGTTATCTCATGCAGTTAGCACATTACAGTAAAACTTTAAAAATCACATTTTTCAGAAAACAATGTGTCAGCTGTTTGTAAAACTACACAGTAGTAAGCCAAGTACAGACTAAAGAGAAAAAGGCAAACCGACTTTAAAGGTGGGATTTATTTCTTATATGTGATTAAATGCTCACAATTCTTTATTTGTTGTGCAACGAACGTATATGATGTGATTCCAGTTCACATCACACTATATTCATTTAGCATGATTCCGATCAGATGGTCAGTTTTTAAATTGCTTGCCTTATAGAGTTGACGAGCTTCTAAATTTAGACAATTCTTATCAAAACAAAGTACATAGAAAAATCACAGACAAATGTATCAATGTTTTTTTTTTTTTTTACATTTTCTATAAATGTCTAGAATTGCAATCATGAAAACAGCCTAATGTTCCTAAATGCTCTGCATTAAGACGCTAAAGCCATAAAAAGTCACTTTTAAAGCAAACACAGTAAAAGCAGGAAGTCTCTAGTCGTCATGTTGTTTGAGAAAACAGCAAACTTAAACTTATCTGCTTTAAAAAAAATGCACAGTAGTTTTTTTTAAATTCCAAAACATTAATTAATGGCACTGAACAGTCAACATCACCATGAGTGAGTTATTAAAAAATAAAGTACTGCGATCCTACAATCACTGCTTCAGGGACAATCAGATTACAGATGGAATGTTAATGAAATAACAGCTCGAGTCAGCTCACCTCCACGAGTCTACTTTACATGCAGAGGTGAGCTCACACATTCAGCCACTACGGAGGAGAACCGTCAAATTCAAACATTCAGACATGTGCTTGTGTCACATGTCCAGTGTTTGAGCCGACGTCTAAAAAGCTGCCGGTGATCAGCAAATTCTCCAACAAGTAAACCCGTCCTCTCTCAGATATGTGCAAAATGATAAAAGCAAATACATTTTTTTTTTCTTCCAAAAAAAGTACCTTCATTTTTAAGATAGTGCTTACAAAATTTAAAACAAATGAACACTTTGGTAACAACCTACTGCTTCATCTTTTAAATTAAAATTACACAGAGGATCAATAAATAAGTCAAACAAATACAAAAGCAGCTCAAAATCACGTGTTTTACATTTTAAACCTAAAGTGCCTGTCCTTCTGTCTTCTTCAGTTGCAGAGAAAACACCGCGCTCAAAAGCCTATAAAGTACAAAACAGAGCAAACGGAAAACATTCAAGGATAAATTAAAAAGAGTACGGTCCGAACAGAGAGAATCCTTTTCCTCTGTTTGTCACAGACTGAAGAGGCAGCGGCTCCAGTGTGGACGATCAGCTCCCTGAAGGCTGGGACTTGGTGGCGCCCCTCCGTGGCTGGCTCTCCTCTGTGCTCTGATTTGACGCGGCGGCGCTGGACGGGGCGGGGATGGCCGGGACTGACGAGGAGGAGCTGACCCCGTTGGAGGTGCTGACGGAGCTGTGCTGGATGGCCTCGTTTTGCGGGCTGCTGGGGACGGACATCTCCTCGCAGCTTTCGTCTTTGTCGGAGACTGTAAAGACACCAAATAACGTTTGGCCGTTTGGCTTAAATACTCTCAAATTGGTGTTTCCTGGCATTTTATTTCAGCAGATAAAACCCAGAAGGCTTGGGATAGCTGTGCCACACACGCCTAAATGCATGTAAAACAGCCATCAGCATGTAGAGTATGCAATCCATTCAATTAATCCCCATAATGCTACTTTTGCACCCCTTCCTTTAATTAACGCTCCAATGTCAATTTAAACCCACATCATAAGAGTGCATTACATTCTGGGGCATATGGCAGCGTTTCCCCATCCCTAACTGCGTTCTCATTTGTTTTTTGTTACCTTGCCAACTACTGCAGCGACAGATGATTACATCACCTGATTTTAATGATGCTCACACTGGAGAGTAGGAAAGACTTGGAGTCGAAATGCCACCAGCTGTTAGGCAGTTGCATTGAATTAATTGGATCCTGATGGGGGAAAAAAAAGCCTCCACTCTCATGCTCTGCTTCATACAGGAATAAGGAGCATAATGATAATTAATATTGCTAATGATATGAAGTCACTTGTTATGGCATGCTGTAATTAATGAGTGGGTCTTTGAGAATTTAAAATAAAAATCTAAAACAAGAGGGGAAATATATGAATAGTAATAGAAAGGTCATTACAGTAGAGGCTTCCTTTGGTTTCTTGCGTTTAAGCGAACGTCAGTAAGTGATCAAAGTTCTGTTTCAGGTCAGCCTCGGAATAAATTAGCTTGGTGGTTTTGTTCCATGTTCAAGTGAGCATCATTACTCCTAACAGCACCAAGTGGTGGCCAGCTGATTTATCATAATACTCTAAATTTCTGTTTCCTCGTACGGGCAGAGCTTCTTTCCGCTCTCTTGGTTTCAGAAGCGGAGGTTCGCTGTAAGCAGATGGACAGCTCGGTGTGCCAAGTGAAATCGTGTCCTGGCTTGTTTGTGGGGCAGTCTGGGCAATTTCCTTCCACCTGCCATTGCTACGCCCGGGCAGGACGATGAAGGGGATTACAGGGTCTGGAGGGCAGGGAAGTCTGTTGGGATTTGTAACTCTGAGAGAACAGAGAGCTCAGTGAAGTCTTTACACAAGTGGACTGATCGGAGTTAAATAGAACGCTTTACTAATTAGCAACGCAGATTATTTCTGTGACTCCAAGCAGGAAATCCTCAAGTCTTAGGGGTTATTTCTGCAGTGTCAAGTGCTAAATGATAGAACTCTACGACTATTTAAATGGAAAAAACAATATATCAACAAAAAAACAACCAAAGAGAAATATTAATTATGGATGGATATGTGAAGTATTTCATGTTAATGTTGAAAAAACTTTACCAGGGCAATATGTAAAATTACCAATAACAGACATGAAAAAGCAACAGTAGATTTGATGGATAAATGTTTATAAAGTTAACAGTTATCTGGATCAAGCAAGTGGAAAACAAACCTGACCAAACAAATCTCGATAATGAACTTAAAGTGATAGTTCACATATTCTGAAGGGGAATTCTGCAGAAAGGTTAAGAGCATTTACCGTATTTTCTGCCGTACAAGTCGCTCCGGCGTAGAAGTTGCATCAGTAATATGAATAATACAATATCAAATACGTCTTATAAAGTGGAAAAAAACAAATAATCCGCTTTGCAGTATGAGTCACATTTATTATGCGTCACTGCTGACCCCTGGGGAACATGGCCGGTGTTGTGCCAAAAATTGATTGGCTGCCAAAAGGCAGCTGTGGGAGTGCACAAGGGAAGACTTTTAACAAGACTTTAACAAGATTAACACTTAAAAACTATTATTTATTTGCTCGACATTATAGCAAAGGTGGGCCCTGTGATGGACTTGCGACCCGTCCAGGGTGTACCCCGCCCCTCGCACAGTGATTGCTGGACATGGGCACCAGCGACCCCCGTGACCCAAAATGGAATAAGCGGGTAAAGATAATGGATGGATGGATGGATGGATGGATATAGCAAAGGTGTGCCTCAGTTCAATTTTTCTTTAATAAATGCACTTTAATGGTCAAAACAGCTTCATTTTGCCTGGACGCTGCTGTTCCTCCCCGCTCCACTGCCAGAGCAGGGGGTTTCTGGGTTTGGGTTCTGTTTATCACATTTATGATTTAATGCAATAAAATAAACAAATTAAAAAGGTAACATAATTGTAAACTTTGGTTTATTTACATAATGATTTTAATCTTTGGATGTCTGGACCCTGAGCTGTTGAGAAACTGTGCCCCCCCCGGAGCAATTTTGTTGAACAGCCCTGCTGTAGAGCTTGCAGCCAGAGCCGCAAGGGATGGATGGATGGATGGATGGATGGATGGATGGATGGATGGATGGATGATAAAATATGTCAGTAAGTGATACTCAACTTTTTCTTTATAAGTTACCTTTTTGAAATAAACATCCACAGCAGGTAATATATTAATTGTTTATAACTTTTCCACAGACCCCCACTTCAAAAAAAATCTGAGGTCTTTTTGTTTATAAAAAAAAAATAAAATTGCTTAAATGTAAAGTTAGTGAAACAAAAATCTTTAAACATCCAGTTTGAAATCAGGTTCTCTAAAGTTTTGTCTGAATATCGCATCAAAAATTTGATGTTTCATCCTTCCTATAAACAACTTGTCCTCTCACATAAACTAGCTTTCTGTCCCCCTTTTTAGAAAACCTACCATGTTAACACATCAATTGAGGTGCTCGGATGAGGTTTTATTTTTCAAAGCGAGAGGGAAAAACTTCTTCAAGTGTCATCCTTCACAAAGTTGCAGAAAAGGACAGCACACATTTTGAGCAAACGTATGAGGGGAAATGACCATATTCATCTACGGATCCTGTTAAAAAACATCTGCACTGAACTAAATGAGCTCTGCCTCTGACAGCACGCTCCAGCCTGGAAACCATCAGTCCCATAATGCACAGGGAAGTGTGTCTGAGGGACGGTAGGCAATAAGAGATGCATAATGAACGGTGTGGCTTGGCGGACACTTCACAATGAGAATATTCTGTAGTCTTGTCAAGACTGCTGCTTTAATGGACTCATTCCAGTGGCAATCACTGTCAATACAAGTCAGGCGAGGTGTTTAGAGGACAGTGTGGAAGTGGTGTGGTGCATTCTGGTGAGTTATGACCACAAAATCAAAATGACAGAGCCCCAGTCTGAGGAAAACGAAGAAAAATAGGTGGTATGATTCTAAATGAGCCCATGTGATAGCACTCTGCAGACCAGGCAGACAACAAGAAATTTAGATTAAGAGGCTCCAAATGGCAGAATCCGTACAGATTATCACTATAAGCCGACTATATTAAAATAAAAAAAATATTAATCATGAATAAATGCAAAGAAAAAAAGATTGTGTTGGTCAGTGATGCAGTTTCTGGATGTCCTTGGAGAGTAAAACAGACATTAAACTTAATGTAAAAAATGTTAAAGATATCAAAATAGACAAAATGTTTCATATGGCAGCTGTTAGATAAGTGAAACAACATTGGCATCAAAACAAAAACAGCAATAAAAAATTTGAAGTTCTACTAAGTTTTACAAAAACAAACAATAAGAAAATAACCCAGAATATTGAGGGTTTTTCTCGGCCTCAAGCAAGATGTGTCCTTAACTTGAGCCCATTTCATTTGAAGCCTCAAGCAGAGAATAATGGAGCATTACTCACTGTGATAACCAGACTTCTTCTGCATGGCGGTTACGGGGCAATCTTTATGAGCCAGAAGAAGCTGCTTCAGCTGAGCCACTTCGTTTCTCAGCAGGGTGACTTCATTCTTGAGGAAAGAGGAGACGTGCAACCAAAAGAAAGAAATTGTCGTTCTTCAGACAAGATTTTATTCACACAACATAAATCCACAGATTTGAGCAACTATGAAAAAGGTAAATTTTCATTTAACTAATTCAAACCTTACTGTAATGAGACTGATACAGTTTTCTAAATAGTTTTTCAGTATTTAGCTACTAAAGTGCACACAGTTGTAGGGATTTAATTTTGTTGCAATATGCAACTTTTGCCACTAGGTGTCACCACATACTATTCATGCCAACACAAATAAAACATTTCGGTAAATCTCTCATACAAACAGACAACTTGATTGTGGCTTTGTGTCTTCTCTGGATGAACAGCTCCATTTCTAACGTAAAGCCAGTAATGAGATATTACGCCTAAATTTGTAGGAGCCCATTTGTACTTTTCGTATAGCGCATAACAGAAACTTACATTTTCTCCTATTAGAAACAAAGAAAATGAAAAAGAAAAGAAGATATTATTTCAGGGTAAAGTAAAACATACACTGTCCTGCATAATAATTATGAGCCTTCACTGGCTACCAACCAGCGCATTTGTCTGAGATGAGCTGCTTGAATTGTCGGTACGACTTCGTAGATGTTGCTGAGATTTACACTCCTGTGTCGTTACAGCTCCCAAGAGAGGTAAGGATTTCTGCATGTCGTAAAAAAGAGAGCCACATTACGCTGAAGGTGACTTTAACTGGATTTAGAGTGGCCCGGGGCCTGCGAAACACCCAATGGCAGATTTAAGCTCCTTCTCTTCTTCTTTAAAGGACTACGGGTGGCTTAATCTATTAGTCTAAAAGCAGCCAATTTATTCAATTCCATCTGTTTGGTTTTGCTGGTGTTGGCAGGGCTGAGCTATTGTAAGCCAGATTTAAACACAGCTGGAAGGAGCATATGTATCACACGAAGCCAACACAGTATTTACTGTGCCTCCTACATGACTGCTGCCATTTAAAACCAATATAAACACAGGCGTTCTTTTAAAATGTCCCCTGTAATTTATTATGGACATAAACATTTGCACAAAAAGTGGCATCCAAAGTCGACAGCAGATCTGCCATCTGACATCTCAGAAGGAAAAACAACTCTTTAAACTGCATCACACCTTTAATTTAGAACAACTAATCTGGACAATGGAGAGTTAAAACTTGTTTCCAAGTTAATCGAAGCTGAGAAAATGGGCCGTGGGCGATGCTAGAAGCCCTGTGAGCTGTCTGAACTGACACCTCATTAAAAAGCCAGTTAAGGATGATGTTAAAATAATTGTGCATCATTAGAGGCAGTTTCGCTGATCAGCTGGGCCATGTCAGCATGGGGGTTTTTACAAAAACTGCGCTGCTGATTAATGCCCTCATATAAAGCACACTTTTATTCTTTACCACATGTTGTTCTCCTCATTGTAGTTAACGGCGATTCTTTTTCTATTTATAAGCCAATGCTCTTACCTATCCTCCCCGTCTCATCTGCCTTTAAATAAAACTGCAAGCAGTGCACCCATGACAAGTGGTGATAACTTGATTCTAAACCAGATATGATCATGAACCCATTTATTTCACTCTGCTATGTATCCCCTCCTCCATTATACGCATCTTTCATCACCAAAAAAACAAAAGAAAAGAAAAAAGAGGATGGTTAGCAAGTAAACACCACATCTCATTTAATTGTCTGGAACACCGATGTGCCGCACCCCCGACTCACACTTATCAACAGAGACAGCAGACACATGAACTGTTTCGAACTTGTCAGCATCAGATCCTAATTGCTTCTTGCGAAATGAAGGTTCAAAAAGACACCTTTCCCTCGGAGATTTTTGAGGCCATTCAGTAAACTGCTGAGACAGAAGCGACGACACGCTTGTGTGCGGCTGACATCTGGAGGATACATCTTTATTGACAGGGACATATCGATGTAAAGGGCTCACACTCTGCTGCTGTCATACAGCAGCTCTTCTTAATCGGCTTTAATGACTTCATCACCGCAGAAGGGAAAAGTGTGAAAAACATGTTTGTGCTAAAATTACCTAATAATAAATAAAAGCACACACAAAGGCACAAACCGTCACACTGATGGCAAAAAGCTACTAAAAACAGGTTGTTTTCTGTAAGTGGTGAGACAAAGATGTTAGGACTACCTGTAGCTGTCCGTTCATAGTGTTGAGGTCTTCAGCCTTCTTCTCCAGAGACTGGACCCACACTTTTCTCTTCTGCCTACAGCGAGAAGCTGCAGCCCTGTTACGCTCCAGGAACTTGCGTCTCTTCTCATCGGGGTCTTCACTTGTGGTTCTCCGGCGCCGTCCCCCTGTGCTGGGAGGGTTTTGCGCAGGGGGCACTGGGGAAGCCTGTTTAAGAACGCAACACAACAGTTGTGAACTGTTGATATTAAGTGGGCCAAAAGCCACTAATACACATTTAAGTTTATTTTTATGTATCAGTTTAGAGAAATAAATAACATAAATGTTTTGTGAAAATCTCAGTAATGTGTTTTATGCAACGTTTTCATGAAGGTTGACGCTATTCTGAATAATGACTGATGGCTGCTGAAGAGAAAACTGTAGCATTACAGAACATTAGGTCTGAAGAGCGGCTTGAATGAAAAAAGAAAGGTGGTTAAACAGGTACCAGACTATTCACATATACATACATTTAAATCTAGAACAACTTAGGCTCAGATTCTACAAGTTATTTCCTTAAGTGAAGTAGCTGTGCTAAAATGTCAAAATAATATTAAGAAAAAACACAAACATAATGCAGAGGAAACGAGAATTAAATCAAAAACTGTCAGGTAGATCAAAACAAAACCCATAATTCAAAAGGTACAATTAAACAAAACAGTTTTCTGTATTGTGGTATTTTGACATTGATTTAAAAAAGGCAGTGTAGACATGAGCACTTACAGGTGTTTCTGTGGTGGAGGTGGCTGGCTGCTGAAGGGAATGTGTGGAGGGTTCCTCGGTTGTAGGCAGTTGAGGAGCCGCAGTTAGGATCACAGTTGGGGCTGGAGTCGGGGTCGGAGAAGCAGGATTAGCAGTGTGGGTCACGGCACTGCTTTGGACTTCAACGCCATCTCCATTAGTTACCTGAGGAAGCTGCTGGCTTATTGTTGTGGCTTTCAGTTTCTGGAAACAGAATTTGTCACAAGAACAACTGTGTGAAATACTGATTTAAATGTTTTTTTAAGGCAGGAAATACAAGGATACAGTAGTCCCTCGTTTATGGTGGGGGTCCTGTACTCTGTCCCAAAAATCTGCGAAGTAGTACAAGTAGTAGTTTATCATATATATATATATATATATATATATGGCGTTTTAAGCCCTTCCCACACTCTTGCAATATTCTAAACAATGTTTCTAAACTCTATACGCTCTAAAAGAGCACAGAATGTCATGATTTCAGCTCCCTGCCTCATTTGCACTTTGCCACATGCAAGCGCTCTTGGCCACGCCCCCTTCTCCGCTCTGCACGGTGAACAGCTGATCAGCTGCAGCAGGAATTTATTCTGCAGTAAGGGATGTGCAAAGGTGCAGGAGGTGCTAAACAATGTTAAATAATTTATTTTAAATAAAAATGTCATGCCAATCGTGCAGCTCATCCATCTATCAGCCAATTGTGTGTCATGTCCAATCTTATTTTGAAAATCCGCGATAGAGCGAGTCTGCGACAAACAAACCGCGAAGTAGTGAGAGACTACTGTACACTGAAACAGCAGAACATAGAAGTTCTAAAATAATTAAAATGAACTTTTAACACTTTTATATTTTGTGATTATGACAATTTTACGAGGTGACATACTTTGAATTTTAAGTTGGAAGACAAAAGTCGATCGGTGCATCTGGACAGCAAAGGGTTAACCCTTCACAAAGCTCATGCAGCAGGAGAAATGTGTGCGTGGCAGAGAAGGAGATCATGACAGGCTGCAGGAGGGAGCTTCCCCCTGCACTTGTGGGCTGCACACAGGTGCAAAATCATTTAAAATAATTTATTTTGAAATAAACAACCCATGGCTCATCCATCAATCAGCCAATTGTGTCAAATAGAAATTTAATGATCCCCAATTATATATTAAAAAAGACTGAGCTGAAAAGCTTCCAGTGACTGAAACAGGTAAAGTTTCCCTTTGTGTGATTCACAATAAACTGTATACTTGCAACAGCAGCAACACAATCTACAGATTAATGGCTGAACAAGGAAAAGCCAGAATGCTAGCTAAGGTCTGAACACTGAACTCACTTGTAATGCTATAGCTGTGCATGAAAGGATGCCAACAAAGCTCACCGAGTTAAAGCAACATTGTAAAGAACAGTTGTTTCTCCACAACAATATTAGAGACACATACGGTCACACAAAATGCAATTACTCCTAGTTATTGCAGCTGTGACTCTACAAACCACTGAATGGTCACTTTTTGGATAAGTAAAAGTAAGAAATGAAAGAGGGTGTTCCTTGTTATTTTTTTTACCATGATTGTAGAGTAGGTATTTCAAGAAAATGACAAGCTCTACCCATTTATTTTCCACACTGAACACTTGCACTGATCATTTAACACAAAGCACCCCCTATTCAGAGGAACTATTCCTACACAGCCTGGAGTGCAAGATTTACAGGTCAATTCCTCTGGCATCAAACCTTGAACAAACAAGGTGAAAGTGAATGAGCCTCTCCAACAGTAACAAAGTGAGAGAGAATACATTTACATGAGAAAACAGAGGGCCGCATTATTCTAACAGCTACCTTTGCCAGACCAATCTATCTACCAAATTAGTTCATCGTGTAATACCCTTCCAGAAGCTCTTCTGGCAGAAACAAGATATTATTCTCTTGGAATGGTCCACAGAATGAGGGAAAAGCCAGTCAGATTCATATTTCATCTCTGCCATGGAAACCTCATCAGTGTAATAACCCTCCATCTCATGGGTGTTATTCAACCATCTGCTACTATATTACTTATCTTTATTTTGCAACTAATTAACAGCATAATCTTCTAAATTCAGCAAGTTAATTATCATTATTGTGGTCTTTGCAGCATCATCAGTCCTTGTAAAGTGCCGTCTACACCGCCACCCCCCACGAGAGCCGGGTGGGGGTGGGAAGCGGGCAGGTTGAGCTGGTCTGTTTTCTTGATGCGGGCTCATTAGGTGTTTGCTGATGAACTGAGTGTGGTGGGAGGTGCTGAGAGTAAGAGGGAGGGGGGAATGCAGGTCAGGCAGGATTCTGCTGAACAAAAGGTTCCATGCAGGGTGAGGCAGACTTAATGTGCCTCGCTGAGCGTTTGCCAGGATGCCCCCAGCTGGTGTTCATTGGTTGCCCCCACTCCCTCCCCTCAGGTTGGCCCTGGTGACGGCGTGCTGAGCACAACGATGTCACTGCGTTTGTCAACTCTGCACCCTGTGATCTTCAACAAATCCCTGCCCCTCCCATCCTCTCTCCTCAGCAGTCAGGATCAATTGTTCCCTATCAACACACACACACACATCTTTGCTGTTTAGCCGATAATTTCTACAGGCAGAGCATGCTGCGAGCACTTACGGATTCTGTGATCCGTGCTTCATCACCTTGCCACTGATCCTCCTCCTGCCACTTCATATCTCAGCCCTCCAACGATCACTTTTAATGCAGAACAACATGACTGCTGGGACTCTGCTCGCCCCACGGTGTCGTATGTAGACAAGTTTTTGGCACAACTTTTGTGGACATTGCCAATTTCTAACCCTAACTCATATCTGAATATTAAAATGCACACTTTAAAAAAATTGTTGACAGTAAATATCCATTGTATTTAGCAAAATTAGCACAAATTATAGAACTTTGTTCCTGTGTATAAGAAATCTAACAAAAAAGCAGTGTTTGCAACTACAACATATTTTCCAATGTCTTTTGCAAAACGAACTGCTGCTGCCTTGGTGCTAAAATGGAGCAAACACCATAAGTAAGATATAAAACAACACAAAGCACTTTACATTTTTTTAATATGCAACCCATCGAACCGAGGATTAAGTTGCTAGGTGATATAGGGACACACAGCCATAGTGCACGGACAAAAAAATAATAATTTTTGGATTTTGTCCAAAATACGATGAATAAATACCTTTATGGAAATGCCAAAAATACAATCCTAAAAAATGTTTTGAAACACTTTGTTGTTTTGAAGCAGTGCTAACTATAATTTTGAGCGGAAAAGCCTGAATTGTTTGCTACTTTCCTGCTGCTTGCAAAGTTGTTTTCAATACCAGTTGGGAATACCAATATTGAGATATGGTTTAAGGTTTCCTCTTTCAAATGACATCAACAAATACTCATAAGAATATGATACAATTTGGACTCAGAATGCTTTTCGAGAAGTATTTCAGAGACAAATCAAGCTATTTCTGGAACTGCTCATGATATACTGTATTTTTCGCCCTATGAGTTGTGTTTTTTTTTGCATAATTTGCAAGCCCTGCGATTTATAGGTCAAAGCAAAGTTTTTATGGATTTTTTCCCCATATTTATAAACCAATTTTTGATTGAGATATGACCGTTTTCATTTATTCTGACTGAAAAAAAAAATTTGAACACCACCATTTTCAGCCACTAGATGGCAGTCAAGTAGTAAGGCATGCCGTTGTATCATGTAATAGGTAAACGTGGCTAGTAATGACACAATTGACTTGCCATATACTGCCACCGTTGTCTGCCTGGAGCAATTGGATTGCGGAATGGTCTAGAGAGTGATGTTAAAAATGCCAAGTCAATGTGAACATTTAAGAAAAAGATCAAAGCTGGATTGTTAAAAAAATATATATGAAGTAGCTTAGTGTGTTTTTTGTATTAGAATTAGAAAAATTAAAAAAGAGTTATTCATTTTGTTCTGTTACTTGAAGATTATTATGATTGAGCTAAGTGTTTGAAAAAAGGGGCAGACATAATAAGATTTTTTTTTCTTCTTTCTGCTGCCTTTCATTTTAAATCTCTTGTATTTTTTTATAATGTTATGGAATTGTTTTGTATTTTTTAAAATGAATAAACTTTATACCATACCATACCATAATTTTGAGCTAACAAATAATTGTTTTAGGTGTTTATCTTGTTAAATTTCGAATAAATGGACACCGAGTCGCCCTCTGTCCGTTCATGTTTTCGCGTATCGGCTTTTAAAAATGCATCTGATTTGACCATCAAAGTGCATTTATTAAACAAAAGGTAGACTGAGACACACATTTACTATAATTTCAAGCAAACAAATAATTGTTTTTAAGTGTTAATCTTGTTAAATTCTTGTTAAAATCCTCCTGTGCATGCTTCCGCCATTTGGCAGCCCAATGATTTTTGGCACAACACCGGCCCACATTTCCGGGTTCGGCTCACGCTTCGGGATTGTCAGCGTTGACGTGTAACAAACGTGACGCATCAGTAGTGACACACAATAGATGCCATGTATACGGCGAAGCGATATTTATGGATTTTTCCACTTTATTAGACATATTTGGACTGATGCGACTTATAGGGCGGCGTCATGTACAGGGGAAAATATGGTACTGAAGATCGAGGTTACAAAATGTAGCTTAAAAAGCCAGGAATTTGAAAATGTGCTTAGTTTAGTTTGACTAAACACGACTTAATCCCTGGTCCATACATTACATAAACTCAGATTAGTTGACGCGTCAAATTACAAGAGCTAGGAATTCAACAGTTTTGCTTATAATGAAAACTACTGTTCTTTTTTAATACTGGAGAAAAGAAGTAAAGATTGTCGCCTTGTATCTTAGCATTTACTTTAGCCACTTGCCTTTGTTGTCTTTGTCAAACTAGACACGTTCAACCATTTCACACCTTCAGGAATTAGAAAAACTGTGTGCTTACATTTTTAGGCTTCCGTACCTCAACAACTTACTTTTAAATTACACATGACAAACTGAGTGCGTGTATTTTATTATTTTTTTTAATTTATAACAAAAATATTGCTCCACTAAATACATGTTTGTGTGGCTGTCTGTACTGCCATGTCAATTATAAAAATATTTGAGCATTAACAATGGTGTTGGACACCAGCAATAGCCATTCAAGCTAAAAATGATCTAATTGAATCCCTCATTTTATCATATTTGTAGGGCTACTGCTAATGATAATTTATACTTTTGACTGGAATGTAGACTATTTTCTAAAATTAATATTAGACTACATTAACTGCAGCTGCGGATAGGAAGTTGATTAATGAAAGAGGCAACTAAAATTTTATTAGGGAAAAAAAAGGCTTATCGTATTTATTATTCCCTTATCACCAAACTCTCTCATTTCCTTAGTTGTTATCATCTCCCTCAAATGAGAACTAACAGAGAACATGGAAATGATACTTGGTGTAAATAAGATAATAAATACCAGCTTTGCTTCTGTTTGGATGGGCTGAGGTTGTGGCGAGGGCGGTCCGGGGATTCCAGGAACGGTAGGCACTACGGTGACAGGTCTGACAAGCTGACAACAGAGACACAGAGGCAGATCAGATCACAAAAAATAAGTCTTCAGCCATAGAAAAGGCAGGATTCACCCCGCACCCCATAACACAAACACACACAGCTATGGCAGGCTCATAGTTTCCCCATATCTCAGCCTCATTAGGTTGGATAGCCTGTTATTTTGCGGAGGCAGCGCCACATGGAGATGCAGTGCGCACGCTAATGAACCTCTGCCTGGCTGAGTGAGAGCATATGGACAGGGAAACTGAGGAGAGGATGGAGAGACACGAGTCCAAAGGCCAGATTCAGGCCTCTCTTCACAGCCATTGACAAGACAATAAGAGGGAGATGGGGTAAGTAAAAAAGGAAGGGATGACAGAGGGAAAGGGAAACCCACTGGTGGCTAAGGTTTGTTTTATCTTCTTCAGTCCTCCCTTACTACTCAAATGTGTTCTTTACCCTAAAAGACTGTGGAGATTAAGGGTTTGTAATGCTGTGCAGACATCAAGGGATAATCATCTGCTGCTCAGTGTTCCCCACAAACAGTGCACAAGAAACGAGTTCACATAATATCAACTACACCTTAATTTACTGTACGAGACACTTTCAAGACTTACAGTTTCCAAAACACAAGTATATTCTATCAACACTACCTGTAATAGAGATTACTTAAAGTATTTGTTTTTACAAGTAAATAATCCTGGCCAGATGCCTGCACCCTGAAGCTCAATGTTGTGTCTCTGCCACAGTTGTTCATTGTTGTTTTGCAAGCCTGTTTTTGCACTCGCACTAAACTTTGAAATCCAACATCAAAAAAGCAAAGATGACACATTTCTTTTGTTTAACCAGAGCAAAGGAACGTGCATTGTTATCCTACAGTCTAAATGCAATATAGATATCAGAAAATTAGTTTTACTAATGTGCAAAATTTTACATGGCTGACTCAGAGTATGCGTGGTCCAGCTTTAAAATGCACAATTGCTAAAATTACTTCATAAAATCAGAGTCGGCAACTGGGCAAAATAAAACTTCCTGAGAAGACTGTGTGATATGCTAAAAATATCTACCAAATCAAATATAACAATAAAACAATTATTATTATTATTATTATTATTATTATCTGCTGGTAATTCCACTGGGTTTAGATGAATAAATGTCATTGGATATTTTGCACAAAACGCAGAAAAACAGAAGCTACATTCTAATATAATACAGCAAAATAAATGTCTATGTCCAGTCTAACACATAAAAACAAAAGGTTGAGAAAACATTCTGAGTCGAACACTCACAGGGATCGTAGTTGGAATATGTACACTCGAGCTCGTAATGGACGCAGGTATAGCAACTGGCATGGTCTGGCCATTAGGCAACTGTAAGAGCACAGGGAAGGTGCCAGACACCGGGCTGAAACAGGAACAAAAAGAAATCATGATTATGATAACAAATCTGGAACAACTCCTCAAATTGGTGACAATATATTAAAAATAAAGAAAATGCAAGAGTGCATTCATTATGTTGTACTTTGATGACAAATGATGAAAAATAAGCATTCAAACAAATGCAGTTGCTTTTAAAAACACTCAAAATGAGAAAAAATTATTTTTTGGACAAATCAAAAGAATATAAACATAAGAACAAACCATACCGTCACATGAAACCTGATATGTGACATCAGTATTGCTCATATACAGTGTTGTACCCTTGTTGCAATATGATTTTTGCACATTTTAAATTATACCAAATCAAATGCATGCTACAAAGGTGCAAAAAAAAATAGAATCTCTATTAAACCTGAGTTCTGGTGTGACAAGCAGCTGATATTTCAGTGATGATAAATGCAATGCACGGCTTTGATGATATTCCAACATGCGGTTCATTTCATCAGTAAGATTCACTTGTGAAAAACAGTTTTGCATTTATATTATACATTTATTTGGTTTATTTAGTGTTCCGAGCTTAAATACGGCCCTTGAGTTATGCTTAACAGAAATTATCATGTAAAAAAAAAACATTTTTAATGACAGTTTTAACAAACACTGTATATTTGGAGCAATGCTGATTATTATTTTGTTTTTAACAGAACATACGTTGAATGCAACTTAAAAACTTCCCGCAGACCAAAGCTACATGAAAAACAAACAAGCACATGCCTTAAAAAGTACAAGCTCAGAACCAAAAAACTGAACAAATGATTTAAAAAAAGAAACCATGACTTCATAACAACTACATATTTCTTTATTTTTTTTAAATGGACGCATTAAGTTACTTACACTATAGGTCTATTAGTGGATGGGACTTGGGTAATAACAGAGCTAGATGTTGGCGATGGGAGAGCTTGCTGTATTACAACATTAGCCTCTGTAGTTGCTAGAAGTACATTGGGAACTTGAAGGGATGCAGGGTGGACTATAGTAGATGTTGGCAGTGAGGCTGGCTGCAAAGACAAGTCCTGAAAACATCATACAAGACCTTAGCTGCAGGAGGGCTCCATCGACATATGATCATGTATTTATTTACCGCTAATGTACAGCGCTGCTGCTTCACTCTTTCTTTACCATGAGGGGTTAAAATACATTTTTGTCCCCAGCAAAGTCAAGACACATACAGTTTGTATGTATATTGCTTCAGAAGTAAACCAAAACAAGCGTTACACCAAAGTCCCCCATCCCCGAGGGGTTTGAATTGTGATTTTTTTGTAGTTTTTGAGACAAGTGTTTTTTTCTAGATTGGAACTGAACAGGGAATACAGGTGAACCTTGGTGTTTTTGGTGGAAGACATTCAAATGGGTAGGAGTTACACTGTGTATAAGAACAGAGGTAGTTATTTTTTCTTGTCCAAGGTAGCAGATCATGGTGAGTGGATTGAGCAATTTTATCCACCACAACGTGGCCAGGTTGGATTTTGACATAGCAACCCAATTTTTGATAGGGACCTTTTTTACATAGATGCAGCCACACACCAAATGGATGTTGACATCTTACCTCTTTTTCAAGTTATCCAGCTCAAAAAGATGAATATATATACACACATATGGCGGCAGCAACCTTGGATTTTGACATGTAGTGACTTTTCTTATGACTATACTGTTTGCAGCCACATGCCAAAATGGAAGTTAGTATTTCACTCATTTCAAGCCATCTTGCTCACAACACGGATGCATGAATGGACGGAGGCTATTGCCAATTCTCTAGTGATGGGGAAATGATAACAATACTTCGTAGCTTGTAACACTCTTCGTGAAGCAGAGTGATTCATAACACTGTGTCCACCACCATCACGTGACGTTCGGAGCTTCAGACGTCATCACTGCTTCATTTCGCTCTATATTGGCTCAGAAAGTTTCAATGCATTCTGAGCCAATCACAGTTTTACAGTTTTGAATGCTTTGATTCTACATAAGATATTTAAGATGCATCATTATTCCTAATAAATGTTGGGTTGTGAGGAGATAGGATTTCAGAAAGTAAATCATAAGGAAGTTTGGAGATTTTCAGTAAAATGCTTTCAAAGGTTTGGGATATATTTAATCTTATTCCACCAAATAAAGCATAGTGTTCCCTAAAACCTACAAGTAATGTTTTGATAATTGTATTTTTCTTTTTTAAATGGGTCTCAAAATTACAATTATTTGTAGGTGTTTGCATTGTACACAGGACTTGTTTTACAGCAATAACACATCAGCTATGCTGAGACACACACACACGCTTAAATTTTTTAACAAAGAACTTTGTTGTACTTCTAAGTGTCTAAAACATTTTTTTATTTTTAATGTTTAATGGAGAGATAATCATTATTTTGTACAAATTTACTAAACATATGCTTGACCAGTCTTTTTGTAAACTTTATTTGCTGACATGAGATTGAAACAGTCAGTTGCGCTTGTGAGGGTGTTATGGCTCCATTTGTCCACCAGATGTCTCTATCACTGAAGCCTTGAAACAATCTTTTTCTGTACAATTGACATGATGTCACCTGTCAATCAATCCAGAAGGCTTGTCAGTAACTGACTAATCAGCGATAACAAGTTGTATCAAAGTGAAATGCCCCTTACCTGCAGGACGTGCACCCCATTTTCCTTCAACAACATTGTTGGGATTTTGCATTACTAACACTTAAATCATCATAAAAATGGTTAAATGTCAGTGGGGAACATGCAATTCAGACATGTGTTACCCCGAATGTTTAAAATACAGAATACAGTTTATTCCATTTCCAAAACCTAAACTGAGTCTAAAGAAACGTAAAAGATGGATAACGTCCGGCGGCCGGTAATGAGTAGCTGAATACAACAGTGATAAACAGGAAGTACCACGTTTGTCTATACGAATGTAACTGCAAGTAAATCTTCCATTTTTTGTCATAATTAGTTAAATTAAAGGTTAATGCTTAAAGCTAGTTGTGCTTTGCTTTGTGTGGTTGTATTTGTATATGTTGCAACTTCAGGTTGCACAAGTTTAGTCTTTGTTGGCTATGATCAGTTAACACTAAACCGATTTTCCACAAAGTGTTTGATAGGTTGTGCAATGTAGTTTACACTCCTTGCAATACTGAATTTCACTGTAAATTCTTGCCATGAGTCGTTATGCGGAATGAAAACTACTGCAGTAACCATTTTAAATTATTGGTATCTTGGACATTTTTTTGCCTGTCTTTTTTGTCTTGATGTTGGCTGATAAGGCAAAAATGCCACATTAAATGTCTCAGGTAAAGTCGTGAGCATCACCTCCTCCGTTACAGTTATCTTGTTTATTTGTTGAAGGTTAGCTCACCCTGGGTTACATTTCCACGTGGGCAGAGCAATCTTACTGTGAGCGTCATGTCAAATGCAAGAAAAGTCACAGTGCTTCATGAGGCTTCACATGTCCACCACTACAATTCCATTTGCGCCGCGATGGGCGGGGAACAATTAAACCAAACTGACCTCAAACGTAATGTGAATTTCTAATCATAGCAGTAAATCTGCAAATTCATGAGTAATTTAAAGCAGTTCATAAAAACACAAAATAGCATCGCTCATTATAACTTTGTCACCAAAAACAACAAGGGGTGAGTATAAAGAGCTCATACCTTCTCATCATTTGTTGTCGACTCAGGGTGAGGCAGAGGACTATCTCTATGTGCATCGATAGCTGGGGGTTCCTCAATTTTGTTGCGTATAATGGGTGTAGCAAGAGGTGACAAATCCAGAGGTAACTGCAGAGAGATGACAACAAGAACAGTTCAGCAAACGAATGAACACAAGAGATCAGACAGGTTTAACAACAAGGGACACCTTTTTAATGTCATCTTCAGCTGCTTTTTTGAAGTCATGATCAAAAGGACTCGCAAGTTCATTGAAGAGCCCAACTTCTTCACAATTCTTCAAAAAGCGGGTGGGTGTAGGAGTTTGGTCTGCAAGAGAAAAAAAACAATTAAATGTATCAAATAGTATAAAACAATAGTCAGATCTACCAATCCCAACCTGAAGACAACTTACCAGCGATAATATTATTGTCATTTCTTGCTGGGCCAAATTTCAGTGTCATCTCATGTTTGTGTTTGTGGACAGCCAAGTGGTCTTCATTTGTGAATCTCTATTTAGGAAATAAAAATACAAACCAATAACGTCAGATGATACGCTATAAAAGTGTAAATATCCAAAAAAGTTCAATCTGGTCCTCTGGACATTCAAAAAAACAAAAGCAAAACAAAGCAAAAAAAATTCTAGAAACAAGCATGCATCAGGAAATTCTAGAAACGTTTCGTCTCTCATCCAAGAGATTTCCTCAGTCTGAGTCTCTTGGATGAGAGACGAAACGTTTCTAGAATTTTTTTTGCTTTGTTTTGCTTTTGTTTTTTTGAATGTCCAGAGGACCAGATTGAACTTTTTTGGATTTTTCTACCTGGATTATTGAGCATGCATCAAGAAAAAGTGTAAATACTGTAAGTGAACAGTTCACACTTAACGTTTTTCATAACAGCAACAAACAAGGACCATTTTTCAGTTCTTCCTTTGTGAATTTTATTTGAATATATTGTTGTAGATTTTTTTATGCATCAGGGACATGGCAATCCTAGTTTATTATTATTATTATTATTTTTTAAGGTGACTGGACTTTGTTTTTTTGCTCCTTGAATTTGTTTCAACTTATCAAAAAGGATGATTCATTATTGACAAAAGAATTGGAGTTCCATGTTTATAAGTCATTACTAAGACATTTATTTAAATAGCATTACTGTCTTTTACCACATTTAGTAGGTTAAAAAACAAATTTGTTTTATTGTGTCCTGTCCAATGACATCAGTGAGTAAAACATAGCAAAAAACCTTGATCAAAGTCAGCAGTTTTACATATATATATATATATATATATATATAGTGTGATGGATTTGTGCATCAAGGTTTATTGTCATTCGCGTCACATGTGGTACAAGAGGTGGAACAAAATTGTGTACAGTTACATCCAACAACAGCCAAAAAATAAATTGTAAAAGAAACAGTAATAAGGAGCCAAGATATAAACTAAGAAATACACTAACACTAATAGTGGGGTGTGTGTGTGCATGGTTGCACATGCATAAAACTTCACTTTACTTTTGCCACATCTTTTTGCTCAGTTTCAGGTTTGATCAAATTAAATTTTTGAAACAAGACATAACATAGCACAAGACTTTAAATAAATACTTTAAATAGTGGTTGTTCTATAAATGCAGATTAATTTTTGAAGTCAGAAAGAAGGAAAGCTTGAATCATGCTGCAAGAAATCTCCCATTAAACCCTAAATACGTACTACAGCAAAGATATTCCAGCCGATAAGTAAAATAAAGTGTAACTGCAGCAATGATCAGTGGTCATATTCATGTCATTTGAGAAGATTTTCAATTTGAAAAAAATTTTTTTAATTAAATGAGTAGTTCTTTTTGACATATAACATCTATTGAATGGATTATATGATAATTTTATGCATTTAATATATATTAACATAAAACACTTGCATCCAAATGTGTATTTTCTGGCATTATAAAATGAACAAGCGATTTTAAAATATGTTAATTTTTAAATAATAAAAATGTATTACTTAACCTATGATAACTTACCTGTCCACATCCAGGAGCAGTGCATTGGAAAGGTTTGTCATCACTCATATTAATTAATTCCAGTTACTTTGTCCTAAAATAAAACAAAAACAGGTTCAAAGATCAGAGGCTTTATTTATTTATTCTTTTTACAGATTTAACTTTTCCTCCTTGCTGAGGAAAAATCGTTTTGTTTATGACATTAAGACACGTGCAAACGTCTAAGACTGACAGTAATAAGCAAATAAAAATGGACTTTGCTGTAAAGGTGAAAGCTCCAGGAGGGGTCAGGTAACATCTGGACAAAGCCTTTCGATGAGGGGCGGTTTCTGTGGTTGTTTACACCTCGACGCTCTCATGAAAAACATTCAGATATTTCTATTCAGACAACCCACTAATATATATTCTATAGGCTGTATGAGTCTAGTTTATAAAGAAAACCAAAGACCACAAAAAAAAAGCTCTGAGGCTACAGAAGAGGGAATTTACTCGCTTCCATCATGTAATAGCCTGAGCCCTGCGTTATCGCACAAGCGTCGCCATATTAGGACCCAAATATCGCTGTAAACACAAAACCTGTCAACGGTTTTTTCGGAGTTATTTTACTGCACGAAAACGCGAATACTTCACAGTTACACAAATGATGTATTTATACCACAGCATCCCGCACAGTTGTTATCAGCTTATGCTGTCACTTACCTTTTAGCCACCAACCTGATTTCTAAAATCCCACGACTGTTCCCAAATATCGCGAGACTTGGACTTCCGTAAAAGCTACATTCAGACGGGATTACCGGAAGCAACTTTTTGACCATCTAAACTACAATTTAAAAGCACATTTAGTACATTTACCACAATTCGGGATTTTTTTTTCCGTATTATATACACATTTGTAACTTAATTACAAAGCAAGTATCAAATTTTCTTAATGAACATAACCAGCTTAAAGCTCTGCAAGTTTGGTTACTCACCATTAAGTAAAACCACTGAAAAACACAAAAGTAAACACTGCATTGTTGAAGTACCTATTATGAATGGCAATTAATAAACTCTTGCTATTTATACATGAATTTCAGTAAAGCAAATTTAGATTAACCTTTTACCTTAAATCATCTCCCTATTTTTAGAGTGACATGCTTCAAAATGTATGCCCTCACATAATGAAGTAAAATTTTTAACTGAGGCTCTTGCAGCATTTCTAAGTAGCAGGTATCTACCAGTAGCAGACATCAATTTGAAGAATTATGGCGTTATCAGATAAATCATGGGCTCATCTCAGAATAAACTATTAACTAAAACTACAAAACCATTAAGTGATGCCTTTTTTTAACCACTGGGTATGATCAGTTTTGATTTCAACAACTGAAGAGTATCTTCCAACTATTGACATTTATAGACAGGAATGCAGACCTTTAAGCAAATATTTGCTTGAAAGATAGTTAAAAAATATTTCTCCAGGCGCTTACATCTGACTTTTAGTTCCGGCCTCACTTTATGTTCAAATACATATTCTCCAACATGTTTAGTTGTAGTTATTTGATGCCTATAAAACACCATGATTGCGAGCGGTTGTGTAGGTGACTTTCATCCATGGAACAGCCTGCTTCGCTCCAGAAACAACAGTACTGCAGCATCCAGAAACCTGAGTTTAGCGATACCGGTACTTAAATGTCCAGATCTCTTCCCATTGACAGTTCCAACAGTGTAAATTTCCAGGCGTTTGTGTAAAAACTAAAAAAAATGCTGATGCAAAAAGCAGCATTTTAAAATATTACAAAGCATTCCAATTGAACCATGAAGCATTTGTTTCAGATGAAAATTCACTCATCCATTTGCTTGTGTACTTCCGAGAACTTGACTCAACAGATTAAATCACCACCAGCCACATTGAAGTACTTTGTACAATAAAAACTTTCCCATTGTGCTGAAGATGGCATGCTCTACCTCAGTGATTGAGATTTAATCCATATGTTGCAGCTATACCCACAACTATTGCTGGTTTAAGCACAACACATTGCTAAAAACATTTTCAACCATGTCATTAACTATGACCAGCAACCAGTTTAACAGTTAAGGCTACATTACTGTCAATTATTGTAAAGAGCTTTAATGTGTAGCTTCTTACGACCACTCAAGCGTTTCATAACCCAGTGAGGTTCCCTAAATCACTTTTGCAAACCACCTGTCTTTTTCCACTATCAAAAAATATTAAATGGGAAGTTTTCCATAAGTGCCTTATAACATTAATGTATCATTTTAAAATAAATTTAGCCTTTCAGAGCAGCTTGGTGATTGAAAAGAACAAATTTCACTTCAGTAAATCACTAGAATTTATTCAGTGTCATTTACAAAAGCCACTGTTTTGCTGATAAGTGCTTAACCTGCAGCTAAATAAGTTGAGCTAACTTGTGTTCACTCTAAGCAGCTTTTTTAATATGACATCCATGAAAAGCCAAACAATTTCTGTTGTGATGTTTCGGACATAAAAGTTACTGCCAACATTAAATAGTCAAATACATGTATTTTAATTGTGTAAGATCTTTCGTTTTTACAATACATGATTTGCTTTTTTTGACTGTGTCTGAAAGACTTGAAAAATGTACATTTCCATGACACCAAGACGGAACATTATTGGTAGCCACAAGAAAATATTTAGTCACAACTGTAATTAAAGTGTTGTAAGGGCAGTTTTACATAGCAAACAGAATAAGGAAAGCAACCATCAAACAGAAGAGTCCCATAGCTTCAGACAGGGCAAATCCCAGGATGGCATATGAGAACAGCTGCTGTTTCAGAGATGGGTTCCTGAAAACAAAGAGTTACAAATGAATCCAACAAGAAATGTGTGAACAGTTTTATGGATATATTGTGACAAAATTAAAACAAACCTGGCATAGCCAATGATGAGACTACCGAACACTGTCCCAATTCCAGCACCAGATCCAGCAACTCCAACAGTGGCAGCTCCAGCACCAATAAACTTGGCGGCAGTGTCAATGTCCCTGCTGATGGCGCTGGTCTGGAAGCCTCTCAGTGTGACCTGAGTAAGGTGGTTCTGTGGCATCACAGCAACAGTGCTCTGCATCAAAAACAGAAACAATAAAATAAACATTCACGTTTATTTAAAAGTTCTGAAACATGATTAACACCATGAGCTGATATACAGAATAATGCTAGAAAAACATGACAAACAAAACCTTTTGATAACTGAGCAAGAGCCCATGTTAGCTTTTAAAATTAACATTCAAAACTTGTAAAACAATATACAAAAAGAGAACTTTATATCTGTAGTTTAATAAATAAATAAATAAAAATCAATGGAACAACAAACAGGCCTTAAAACAGATTCTAATTTCTGATGCATCTTTTTATTTTATTGCTTTAGGAATTTAGAATTAGGCAAGCAGTCTGTAACTTCATACGTCATTTTTAAAATTAACAATAAAATAAAATTCCTTCTTAACATATGTTTAGTAAAAAAGTTATTCTGTGCAAAGCGTGCAATTCTCACCTCTGTTTGGGCTTCAGGCCTGGACAGCACAGAGGCTGACAGGGGTCTGTAAAGAGCCCGGGAACCAGCACGGACCTGCAACAACAATAAGAAAACAACAAGAGAAAAGGGTTAAATTATAAAATGAAACAAACGTTTTATAAGACTTGATTCCGTTGTCAGATCCCATGTACACAAACGAGCATGTGAAAGGCACCTTGAATGTCACTGTCAATCAGCATAATTCATTCACTCAGACACCTGTAGCATTCAGTGATGTCAGTAAAACTTAAAACGTAAAAAAACAAACAACTTGTGATTAGTTTCATTAACCTATTGTGCAATTATTAGATAAAGATTTGCAACTCTGGTTTCTTACTATTGCAGAACGCATAGTTTGAAAATCTGCAGCTGATAAAATGACCTTGGAAACAGTCAACACTGAGCTACATACATGTATAAATTAGTACAGACTAAATGAACAGTCATGAACAATTATTAATTAATGCACTGGCCTGTGATAACTATTTTCTGAACGCCGAGCTAATCTCGGCTAAGTGTTTGACCTTAGCTAACAGCATTAGCTGTCTGTTGAAATTTGAAGCAAAAGTAAAGCAGCAATTCGCTTAATAATCGACATGCACCTTTTTTTACGAACAATAAAGTTACGTTTTCATTGTGAAAAGGTTTGTTTCATTAAAATGTTAGCATTAGCTGCAGGCTAACCCGCTGGCCTAGTCTGCGAATACCCTTGCAAATAAGCTAGTCAAGTTCGACCAGAGGCCCACCGGATATATTAGTAATTCTAACTCATATTTACAAACTCGGAAACACAGAAAGGAGAACAAACTCACCACAGCCGGTGTGGAAACAAACTTTGCACAGGCGTACATCTTGTATTTTAGGTAGTTTTAACCGGTTTGATCAAATCTGGCTGAAGCCCGGGTCTCTCTGGAGGAAGAAAAAGACAATTAAGGTCAAACAGGTGTAAAAATGCTCCACAGAGAAAATAAAGGCATTCGGATATACATTGAAATCTATTCTGCACGCTATCCTCACTTGTGCAGTGCAAGGTGAAGCTATAAGACAAAGATGAATAAGGATTTATGAAGGTACGCTTCTCATTCAAACTGCCATTACAGACTTACCGACTGCAGAGGACGAACCACAGTGGGAAAGGGCGCATGCGCGACATGACGTCTAAGAGACCCGGATGACAGTGAAGGGTCGCTTCAAAAAAACTTTAATTGAAATGTACACGTGAACAAAGTCAACTACTGACAGAACAATCATGTGTTTTTTTTTTTCTTGATCTACTTTCATCAATTTACTTCTAACCTTATTTAAATGTTTAAAACAATATTAAATGTAACAATATTTCCAGTCATAATGGACTATTTAGGTTTTACTATGCCAGATTGGGAAGCAGCTGTAAGCATGGCTGCATAAGCCCACAAAAAATAAATTGCAGCAAATCCTTTAAAGAGCAGGTATATACTTGTAAATTTTAAGTAGTTTTTTTAGATTTTAGAATTTATTTTTATTTTAGATTTTGCACAATTTTTTTCCACCTTATGTACCACATGTGATGCGAATGGCAGTAAAGGAACTTGAACTTGAAGTGCATCAAATTTTTCTTATTTATTTATTTTACATGAACATTCACGTCTTTTTACAACATTTTGTTTTGTTCTTTTCTTTTCTACTGTTCTCAAACTCGGGGCCAGTCGAAGCAGATGACTGCTCAGCTCGTCCTGAGCCTAATTCTGATGGAGGTTTTTTAAAAAGGGAGTTTGTTAGTTTTAGTTGTTAAGAGGGAGTTTTTCCTTTCCACTGTTGCCATTGTGCTTGCTCAGGATGGGAGACTGAGACAGAGTGAAGATTCAATGCTCCCTTACATAGATAACTTTTACTAATTGGCTGTGTATGTAAGTGAATGCAGTGCCCTGAGACAATTTCTATTGTGACTTAGCACTATAAACATGCCTCAGTCTGCCAGCATGGAGGCCTCTGTAGACACTTGTGATGATTTTATCAGATATTTTGTTGAAAAGGTTGAGGCAACCAGGTCTTACTCTACAGCTGACCCCTCCATCTTTGTCCCTTCTGGCTTCAATCAATTTGAGCCCATTTCTCACATTTTTAATGGATGTTGTTGGTCTCAAACTGGTACTAAATGCCAACAAAACCAAAGGGATGTTGTTTTCAAACAGGAAGTCAGTTCCAGCAGTCCTTCCTTCTATTTTATCTTCAAATGGTGACCCAATTGAGTTTGTCGATTCTTTCAAATACTTGGGTATCTTGGTTGATTCACATCTTTCTTTTAAGCCCCATGCCAAAAACTTGGCAAAGAAACTGAAAGTTAAATTGGGTTTCTTTTTCAGAAATAGATCCTGTCTAACTCTGAGCTCTAGAAAACACTTTATAACTGCAACTTTCCTTCCCTCCATTGACTACGGTCATCATTTTACATGAATGCTCCTACAAGCACCCTGCAGATGCTGAACGCTGCCTATCATGCTGCACTAAGATTCATAATTGGTTGTAACTATGGTACCTACCACTGCACCCTGTATTCACTGGTCACACAGACTCTCCCACTGGTACATTTTTATCTTTAAATTACTTCTTGGTCTGTTGCTCATACATCTCCTCCTACATGTCACGACGAGAGAGCAGCTACAGCGTGCGCTCTCAGGACATTATTACCTGCAGTGTCCCCTCAGTGAGGACTGAACTAGGCAAAAAGGCCTTCTCCTACTCTGCTCCTGTTTCCTGGACTATCTTTATATGCTTTTTTATGATTGTCTACAGTGGTCATAATTCTTTGTTAAAACATGTCTCTCGAGGCTCACTGACATTAACCTGTATAAATAAAGGCTGAATGAATGAATGAAAGGTAATATGAAACCTTCATGTTCCTCTGCTGACCCCATCCCTGCATCGTTTTTTTTTAAAGACGTTTTACCCTCAATTGGAGCCTCTGTTCTTGCTATCATAAATAGCAGTATTGCTACAAGTGTGGTTCCTGAAGTTTTTAAACATACATGATTGCTGGACATGGTCACCGGCGACCTCCGTGACCCAAAATGGAAGAAGCGGGTAAAAGATAACGGATGGATGGACTCTGGTCAGTTTGTGATCCTTTTACTCCTGGACCTTACCTTACTTTAGAGTAGTTCTGTTGTTTTCTGAGTGACAGAAGCCTTTGTGTTAATTTATAGTAATATTTATCTGCTTCATTGCTCTTTTTTTTTTTTTTTTTGCGGGGTTCTACAGGGCTCAATTCTCTGACCCCTTCTGTTTTCACTGTATCTGCTCCTTTTCTATCCTGAGCAAACATGGTCTTTCTTTTCACTGTCAGATTTATCTGCCCCTAAAACCCAATAGTTATTTCTCCATTCACCCTCTGTTAAAATGTCTTGATGACATTAAAGCCTGAATGGCTTCAATTTTTCAAGTTAGATGTCCTTTTCATGTCTCCAGACCATCCAAATTGCTGCAGCTCAACTCTTAACAAGAACTTGTAGGTCTGAGCCTATTTCACCAATTTTGTCCTCCCTTCATTGGCTCCCTGAACATATTAGAATAGATTTTAAAATGATCCTGTTGACCTTTAAGCACCTAAATGCCCTTGCACCTTTATTTTGCTCTGAGCTACTTCAACCCTGCTCCTTCTCAGGTGCTGAGATCATCTGATCTGCTGCTTTTGGTTGTACCAAAAAACAGAGGAGATCAGGTTTTTTCAGTTGTGGGCCCTTTAACTTTGGAACAATCTGCCCCCCAACATTAGACAGGTCACTTCACGTCCTGTTTTTAAAGCTCTTATTAAAACACATCTGTTTTCACTGACTTTTAGGTTTAACGCAATGTGATATGATTTAGTATTTTATTGCTCTGTGTTTTTATTTTGATGCTTATAATTAATTTTGATATTGCTTTTTTCATTAAATTACTGCCATTGATGTTTATTGTTAAGCACTTTGGTAACAGCTGCTTTTTTTTTTATAAAGTGCGTTATGAATAAATTTGACTTGTCTTTATAAATAAACTGAACTGACTAAAAAATGTTTTAATATTTGTGATTTATGCAAGTTTTAGAAATCATTCAACAAAATTTGTGAATTAGTGTTTTTACACACACACACAAAAATTATATATATATATATTGCAAGGCAACATGTTTAAAACACATATTTATGTAATAAACCTGAGCCTGTCAGAAACACAGTTGGGATGTTTATGGACATAATTTTCAGAAATTTGTAGATTTTTTATATTTTTTCGATCCACCACTCCTTTATCACTCTGTTTTCTCCTTCACTGTTTACACATTTCCTTATTGCCCATCATGTCTGTCACATATTCAGCCAAGGAAAAGCAACGGCTTTCAAAGAAAACTTTCAAAAACATGGAAAAAAAATTTAACAGACTGACTAACTTCTATGACTGAGTAAAGTGTTTTATTTTTATTATTATATTTTATCTCAGTCACGTTTACACAAAGCAAAAACAAACCTTTTGAAAGTTTCAAATTAGACACTTTCATATTCACATGGAGTCCCAAATGTTTAAATCTGGGTTATTTTAAACTTAAGAACAGTCTTGGTTTGAAACCTAAGTTGTATACCTTTATTAGAAAGAAGGAATGAAGAATTGGATTTAGTTTCTAGATACCATTCAGCATTTAAAGCAAAACTAGAGCAAAATAGAAATAACGTGTTTAAAGCTTCATTTATCAATGAAAAATTGTGCCAGTGCATCATTAGAATATGTATTTATTTATTTATTTATTATTACACACATTAATCATTAGATTATTTGTGATATTTTAAATATGTAATTAAAGCTGTAGAATATAAACATTAATACAAGGATTAAAAATTCTTAAATGTACAAAAACGGTACAATATTTAAAATAAAAAAAAGTTGGCAAATTGATTGCATTTGACGCAGAATTCAGCCTGTGTATCAGTTTTAGTTTTTCCTCTTCTAACAAACACTGTCCACAACTATCACCTGTTCAATTTGCCACCATGTCCAGGACGCTATCATTGAGACTTGGAGGATGATGGTGGAGCTGTAGGCTACCAACACCAGGCAGGTTTGTAATCGTGATGAATGACTCCACAGCAGCTGCTCTGTGATGGAAAAGTAATGAGCAAAGGGAGCCTGCCTTCGCTGCATGCTGGCTTAAAGGGAAGAGAGTCCCAGTGGTTCCTCAGGTATGATCTTTTCAGTTTCACAATGAACATGAAGTCACAGATTCCTCACCTCGTGGGCAGTGGACAAAATCCACCAGTACAGTACGTATAAATGAAAAACTGAAGGAAGACAGTGACAAATTTTATGCATTAAGAAAACACACTATTCTATGTGCTCCACTCTGGCTGACTACGCTTTTGTTTCATTTATTTTCTATTATTTGATCTTGATTCGTAACCATTCAATTCACGTTTGATTAATTAGGGACGTTAAGTTTGACTCACAACGTACAGAGTTTACATACTTCCAACCGAATAAAAACATTTTTACTCTTACGTGTGTTCGTTTATCGGGTTAGCAAAATAGCTCATGAACCACTGGACACATTTGAATAAAACTTTCAGAAATTGGTTTGGATGTTCATTGGATATATATCTACAAGTGATTAACTGTTGCAGCCAACCAAATTTAAGATGGCAGCCACAGCTAAAACACATAAATGGTTGCAGCTAAGTCAGTTTTACAGATATTGAGCTAAATTTTGGTGTAGCTGGGCATCACCCTTAACACAGTCATACAATGCATTCAACCTTTATTTATACAGGTTAATCCCATTGAGCCTCTGGGACTCATTTACAAGAGATACTTGAATTTTAGCAAAGGGTGATGACAACAGTGGATAACAAAAAACAACAATAGACAATCTGCATACAATTTAAAATTTTTTTTAATTTTTTTTACAATATTATTACAATATTACAATAGTATGTACTATGTACTACTACCACTTTTTGTGTAACCCACTATGTGGGTTCCTTCGAGTACGGTACTCCTTCTATTAATTAGCTGATATGGCAAAAGTAAACTACTAAAACCACTATTACCAATACTAAACTCCTAGGAGGAAATGTTGGACCTGATCAGAGGACTTTGGACTCTTGGGAGCCTAAATGTGAATAACAACAGAAGAAATTGCACACAGTTTATAGAAAAGGAATAAAATTTACTGAATAGAATAAAGCATTCAGTTTGCATATATGATGATTATAAACAAAATTTTGCGTTTGTTGGAAAAAATACACATTAGAATAAAGTATTTACAAAAATAAAAAAAGAATAGGATGAAAAATACAAAGTAAAGAAAATATCCCTATATAATAGTACAAAACAATAACAATAACTGTACAATATAATAGTACATATTACATAGTAGATATTGCATAGCACAACAGTACAATAACTTGCATGAGATAGTTTATAACACCTTTTACCAAGTTTTCCTTTCAACTCCCACTATTTTCATGATCTTAATTTAAAACAGTGTCATAAAAAGCAGCAGGTGATATGAATTGCTTCAGTTGCTGATAGGCCTTTAATTCCACTTCAGATTTTTGTTTTAATGTATAGCAATTACAGTCACACCCCGCCTGATTTACAATTTTAGCTGTTACCACTGTATCCCATCCACAGTGAGTCCTCATAAAGTGATATTACACAAACATTAAGAGAATTACTTCAACGGATGCATTGTGCTGAACAACATTAAGCGTGATACTTCAGGTGTGGTTTTATTTGTCATATGCAGATCAACACAAGGTCAACAATGAAATGAAAGGCTGAGGACGAGAAGAACTGTCTCGACTCGCCAAAACAACAACAACAACAACTACCAAAGCATGCAACAAAAATACAAAAACAAGGTGCCAAAAGTGAAAATGTGAAATACATTATTTACAGGAGAAATCCATCTACTTGCTTGAATAATAATTATTATTATTACTGCTGATCAACCAATTGTTTTATTTTCTTCCATTACTAATACATTGTTTTGGTGGGATTTGGTGCTTTCATGGTTCTATATTTAAATTTATCAGACCACCATGTCAGTATAAAATTTTAGATTATGTCTTCAAATGGCTTGAAGAAGTTTAGGTTTTCTATTTATTTTAACCTATTTAATGCTATTATTATGATAAATATTCTATTATATTATTTAATTTATTATTCTAATCAGTATTATTGAACAGTTTGTCCTGCCTTATATTAAGCTTTGTTTTCTCTTTTACACCAACCAGAACTTCTTTAAATGCGTCATTTAGTGATCAATCAAAGAGAATCCACTTTGAATGGATTATATAATATTGTTATTTACATGAAGGGTAAACAATGGATATTCAAAAATCACATTCCTTGGACATAAATGCAAAAACTGTATTATTGTTGTGTTTAATTGTACAGTGGAAATCATTCCAACAGCACGTTATAATTCATTCAACCTTTATACAGGTTAGTCTCATTGAGCCACGAGGACTCATTTACAAGAGAGACCTGATCTAAACAAAGAACACAGATGAGGTACAGACAACAATAGACAGTCATAAAAAAACATGTTAAATTAAACGTAATAGAAGAAATTGTAAAAATAATAAATAAAAAACAGCTACATTATAAAAACAGCTACATTAATAATTTTCTTTACTGCTTTATGCAGTTCTTAAACATACATGAGTTCATTCTACAAACTCAGCTCACACACATTGGTATGATGTTTTTTTTGAAAGCATAAGAACAATAAAAATTGTTTTATCAGAAACCAGAGGAAAGTAATTTACTTATAGGCCAGTAGAGGGTGCTGGTGTGATGAATGGGGTCTGGTGTTTTGTTGCTGCAGGGGGTCAAAGCAACTGGTACAGAATAGATGAGAAACATATTCTTCTTTCTGAATCCTTAGATTTAAAGTGAACCGAGTAAAGCAGAATATATTATTTTGTTGATCTGCATATATGGGTCACATATCTACATTTTTATGGTGGTATGTATTTGCTTTGCTCATAGGATCTACTTGAAGCACATATTTTTGTGCAGTAAAAATACATTTTAAAGCTAACATATAGCATGTTTAAGTTCTCACTGATGACACAGACCTTCTCCTAATGCATGATGTAAAACAAAGGAGTGAACACTAGGCCAAAGTGTAATGCAACGTCTTATAGGTCAGAGCTAACCGAATGGTAAAACATGAACAGCTACAATACATTAATTGCAAGACAGCACATATCAAAGTGGCCGTTAACTACCTGGGGTCAATGTCATACTGTCTAATTAACTGGGCTGCATTTGTGTGGTCCTGTGTGGCTCTGGAAGGTGGAGAGTGCAGCCTATCTCACACACCCCACCACCCTTCTCCTCGCCTTTTCCTTCCTTGCGTTCACAGGCACGCACTCGCTGTCTGAGTTCTTGCATAGACCACTGTGAGACATTCCATTTGCATGCCCGCCCCATCAAGCTGGATGCACTCAGACTGGTAATAAAAGGCATTGACCCCCTTAACCTTTATGAATTACAATTTGTGCCTGCGGCACGTCCTGTCAGAGGCCTCAGAAAAGCAGGCACCTCAGCCCGGGTGTGTGCGTGTTGTTTTGCAGTTGTTAAGGAGAGGGGAAAAGGTTTTTACAGCTTCTCGTCGGAGCTCCTGACAAGCAGCGAGGAGGCGGTCTGACAGCAGGAGCAGAGTAGGGAGGGACTGCAATGCTGTTGATGGCTCCATGCTAATCTCCATCGCTGGATGCTGCACAAAACTGAACGAGTTTCTTACTTTCCCACGACTAAGGCTTTGGACCAGTTTTGCTCTGATTTCTGAACCATATAAACGTTTAAAAATATGTTTATGCAGATGAAGATAAACCAATTATTAGGAATGACCACTTGTTGATTTGGTTGACATCAATTTATCGTGTTTGCTAGACTGACAGTAATTGTCTTTTCAGTCCAAACCTTCCCAGAAAACAACAGGGAGCAAATCTGAATGACTGCAAACATGTCACCTAATTTAATGTAATATACATTGAAAGTGCTAATTTAGACCTGGAAAAGATAGTTAGCTTCATACCTGATTGGCATTTGCCACAATCCACACGCCTAAATAAAATAAATAAATAAATAAATAAATAAAATCTGCACACAGCTTTCAGTGTCTTTCTGTTAATTTGCTTGGGGAAGTTCAGCATCAGTTACGGTAAAATGTCTCAACATTGTTTCTTTAATTCTGCTGATTATGAAGTGGGGTGCAGTTTATTATTTTAATCAGAAAGTTCATTTCCACACAGATGACATAAAGTATCCATGTCTCCCACACATGCATGCAGAGACAGAAGACCTAAAATCATCACTAAACATTATGATTTTAGCCACTTTGGAAGGTTTTTGTTTAAAAAAAAAAAAAAAATCTATAAACATATTTCTACTTGATTCAAACCAAACCAAAATTCATCCATCCATCCATTATTTTTACCCGCTTCCTTCATTTTGGGTCACGGGGGTCGCCGGTGCCCATGCCCAGCAATCACTGTGCAAGGGGCGGGGTACACCCTGGACGGGTCGTACGTCCATCACAGGGCCCCAAACCAAAATTCCTTACTAAAAAGCTCATACTGAAATATTGAATAATTTACTCAAGTCATGTCTTATTTCACCTTTTACTTTAATTACACAATTGTTCACACGCACGCATGCTGTTGTTAGCAAAGTGCATAAGTGCGTAAAATAATAATAGGTAAGAACATGTAGAAACTCATCAGATTCAAACAGGAAGTCAAGGTGTTAGATTCTAACTTGCTTGTAAAATAATAATAATTATTATTACTGCTGATCAACCAATTGTTTTTATCATTTAGAAGATGTTAGTTTAAACACATTGCACAGTTTGTTAAACATTTAGAAGTGCTTAGTTTGGTTTTATTTATTATATGTTTTGGTATTCAGGTAATTTAGGAATAATTTCGCTATTTATTCATATTCATGAGATGCCTGTCTCCAGCTCTTCGCCACCTGTTTTCTATTAGTAATCAAGCACCCCTGTTGTCTATTACAGTTTCTTCTCCTAATATATACACTCCTTCCCCACCTAAACTTTTAAATAGCATAAATCTGACCAAGTTAAAATGCTAACAGTGTGGCCAAGAACAAATAATCTGTTTACATTTATTTATTTTGCTGCTTTTTGGATTCTTGAGTTAAGAACTTTGCAGCACGGTGACTTTTTTCCTCCTGTGTGCTTGCATTCAGGTCATCCACGGCTCATGACACATGTAAACACTGACAGAGAATGATGATGACAAGTTTAAATACAATGACCTCTTCTTTTAATCCACAATTGTTCCCCCCAAAAAATTGTATTAAAGTTTTAAGCTCTATATAAAATACATTACAAAGAGAAGAAAGATTAGCTTGTCAAGCACTGAATTAGGAAAACAACTACTTTTTACCTTTGCATAATTAGCTACATTAAATTATATTAATGTAGCTTTTTGATTTAGATTGATAAACAATTTAAAGATTATCACAGGCCAAATGTGGCAGAAATAGTAATAATGATTACAAGAAAGATTTTGCTTGTAACGAGATATATTTAAAAAATGTGACTGTGCCATTTCTTCCAGGTGGCACAGTTGATAATCATTGCTGTGATGATCATAAACCATGATAACACCTTCCAGCTTCGGTCCCAGAGCAAACCAGAGAACAGGTGTAAAATCAGCTGGAGACTGAATTGAATCCAGGTCACAGCTGTACAAAGTCCCTGCTTGTACAGATTTTTAGGAGAAACATTTACTTTCCAGCCTGAGAAGCTTCTTTATGGAGAGCGTAGACAGACTTCAAGCAGCTGGTCCAATATTGAGTAATTCCACTCAGGCAGTTTCTTACTACTGTTGGAAACTATCTTAAAAAAATGCACCAAACATTGTTTTTCCTCTGAAAGATTTAAAGGACATTAGCATTCATAAAATTGATTTTTCAGCAAATCTATAACAACACTGATGTTTGTGCTGCTGAGCAGAGCAGCTGGATGCATAAGAAATGCTGAAGCATGCAGTATTGTTAGTTTTGTCCCGACTTTTTCAGCTACATCTGTATTCGCCAGATGCCCTTTGAGCATTCAACTGAGCTTAGCGATTTTTATCATATATTATATATATCATATATTCTTCAGCAGATGTAATACCATGCCAGCATTGGCTTGAATTTGAATAAAGTTTTAAAACGGGTCCAGTGTTCTAACAAACACCAGCATGAACTGAGCTTTAATCCTCTTTCCTCTCTTTGTTGAACATCAGGAAATTCAGGCGGCGGTTGTGTGAACAGGAGCGTGACTGACAGGGGCAGCCGTGCGATGATTGGTTTACGGATCTGCGCTTTTTTTTTAGTGACTCTGAGGTCACTAACATCTACAGTCAAATGGCTTATGAAACTTTAGGGAAAGCCACCAAGAACTGATGACAGAAAAAAAAAACCATGTGTAGATAAACTGCACCATAAAGGAATTTGCTTGACATACGCTGTGGTCTATGGCTACAATGTGTTGCTGTCTCTTTTTTCAGCAACACCCTACATGCATACAATATGCAGGTTTCAGCAGACAGAAGGTTGTTAAGGACCACATATGGAGAAAGGATTTGATAGACAGACACTTTATGGTGCACACAGTTTATAAAATAAGAGCTATGGTGCATCTCCAGCACCAGTCACTCTGTTTACAACTTAAAAAAGAAATTAAATAAGTTCTAGGCTAATCGGATGTGGCAGTATGTTGCTCCCTGTTGAGTATTATTGCTCTGTTTACTCACTGTTTTAGATCATATTTACTGTTGTGGTCCAGTTGTTGTCACTTTGACTGTATACTGTTGTCAAAAGTATTTGAATGAACCAATTCGCAGATTAGAGATTAAGAATGTCATTCTGACCAGCTACCATGTACAAGAACAAAGTGAATCTCTGCTATCTCCAAACAACTCCAGTCTCAAATAAACAAACAAACAAATAAATAAATACACAAACAAATACATAAATAAATAAATAATCAATAGTGGTTCATGTGGACTATATTTAAAAAAACTTCAAATCACTCTCATGTTTTAAACAGTTATTTCCATCCATCCATCCATCCATCCATCCATCCATCCATCCATCCATCCATCCATCCATCCATCATCTTCTTCCTTTTTGGGCCATGGGGGGGTCACTGGAGCCCATATTCAGCAACCCTGTGCAAGAGGTGGGGGACACCCTGGACAGATCACCAGTCCATCACACCACATAGAGACAAATGAGACAAATGAGACAAACAACCATTCACTTTCTTTTTCACATTTTGGATGTAAACCTGAATGACAACCTCAGCTGGGGCAACAACACCACCAGCCTGATCAAGAAGCTCATCAGAGACTCTACTTCCTCAGGCAGCTGAGACGAGCTGGACTGGGAAGCTCAGTCCTCACCTCCTTCTACAGGTGTGCAGTGGAGAGCATCCTGTTCTCCAGCATCAACATGTGGTATGGAGGCTGCACAGCTGCAGAAAGAAAAGCTTTGCAGAGAGTGGTGAAGGCTGCACAGAAGACTGTCGGAGTCAGTCTCCCCACCATCACAGACATCTACACCTCCAGATGCAGGAAGAGGGCCACCTGCATCATGAAGGACCCCGCTCACACATCACACACAATTTTTGCCCCACTCCCCTCAGGAAAGAAGTTGAGGAGCATTAAGCGTAGAACCACTAGACTGAGGAACAGCTTCTACCCTGAGGCTGTTAGACTCATGAATCTCTAACCAGAATAATCACTGTGAAAAAATCACATCATGTTGCTGCTGATCTGTTTCATGTTGCTGCTGATCTGTTTCATGTTGCTGTGTTCATTCGTGCTCATCTGTTTACACAGACTCATGTTCGTGCTGCTGTTCGGCGTATTGTTTTTATGTTATTAGTGCTTATTGTATTTTTAGTTGATGTTTTTCTTAGTTCATATCTTAGATCTTATTACTGTTTTTCTTTTACATTTTATTGTTGGATGTAACTGGGACCCTGTGTACATAATTTCCACATGTGGTGGACCGATGATAGAGAAACTCTGACTCTGACATCTAGTTACAATTTCGAGTTACAAATTAGCCAAACATACATATTTTGGTCTGTAGGAGGAAAGCAGAGTACCTGGAGAAAAGCAAAACATGCACAGAGAGAAAATGCAAACCACACCCAGAAAGGCCCCCGGTCAAGATTCATTCCGGCAACCTGTCAACAGCTCTACCAACTGAGCCACCATGCCACCAAGTTACCATATTTACAAGAAATATCAAAGCTATTGTGAGGGCAAATGGCAGCAACAAGCTGTAACACTGTTGATGCAATCCAAAGCACTTTCAGCAGGAATATAATCAGATTTCTGCAAAAAATAACTTTGTGTTGTTTATATATATTTATAGTGGAGCTAGTTTAAGATGGCCACAATGCACTTGTCCTCGCAATTGTTCAATCACTTTATTCTGAAATGAATCATATTTTTCTTAACTGAGGTTATTCAATATATACAGCAGGTCAAGTCAATTGTTCATAGGCTTTTTATAAAATGCCACTTGAAAAGATCTGAATTATCTCTTTAAACTGATTTAAACAGTCCTTATTATGCACGCAATACCTTACTATATTTTGTTTGAATCATTAACAAAATTACCCAAACCACAGTGTATTTGAAGCTTGTTACACATAAATAAACCCACTGGGAAAATCAGTTTAAAATTTGTATGGAACGCCTCGTTTTTTTATGGGACGCATATGGTTGTATTTTATACTGCTCAATTAAATCTCTTTAAACTAGGATTAACTTTTTGGAGCAGCAATCCATTATATAAATTCTCCCTACTCATAGGCATCGAGCGTGCAGCTGCTGCAAATGTCGCCTGAACAGACACACACACACACACAGAGTGCTCACAGACTGGGGTGTCAGAATCGTTGCTGTCACAACAGTATTTAGTGAACGATCCCTTCCTGCTTTTAATGGCCTGACCTACATCTCAGTTCAGAGAGCTAATAAAGCCAGTCTGGTGTAGGTCCTGGAGCTGCACAATGTCACTCACAGATGCCCAACTCAGCAAGATCCGGAATGCTCAATTAGTTGCTTTTACAGGTCCCATTAATATGCATTAACTCTCTGTGCAACATACAAACATTATGCTGGCAACATGTCAGCAAGGTAACGTAGTTTTGTTTATTTGTATGAAAACAATTGAAGTTTTGGCATTTTGAAAACCACAGCATACTGAATCTAACCTTGAGTGAAGGAAATGAGAAACCAGGAGTGAAATTTACGATTCTGCTTCGAAGGATTATAATTAAAACCTGAAATATACATGTTTTGTTTGACAAACCCATTTTTTTAATTTGTTTTCTTATTTTATAGAACAAAAACAAATTGAAAATAGTATTCCTTGAAGAAACTCGTATTGTCTGCCACATTGAACAACAAGATTTGAAACAAAATCTCAAGCAATTTTTTAATAGTTTTGGTGTAATGATGTTATGCACACCAAAGTTCAAAGGAAGGTGAAACGTCTCAGCACAAAAAGCAAAACTTAGATCAATATCTGTAAAAGTGACCGAGATATAGATATTTTTGTGTTGGCAATGGTGTGGCTGTGGCAGCCATCTTGAATAAGGATGACTCAAAAAGTTAATTATGTACATCCAGTGACAACTTGTTTAGAGTTTCATTGAAATACACTCATGAGATATTTTGCTAACTGCAACAAGGACTGACTAACAGTTATGTTTTATGTAAAAATATCATGCAATCTTTTAGCACTCGGTGTATGTGATACAGATGGTACTCAGCTACTAACATGTCAAAATTTAGCTCAATATTTGTAAAACTAAAAAAACTTTTGACATTTTAGTGTTTGCTAAAGTTCACTAGCTGTGGTGGCCATCTTGAATTGTGGAGACTGCGAAGGTTAATCGATGAACATCCATAAATAAAATTGCTAAGAGTCTCCAGTCAGTACTTCATGAGATATTTTGCTAACACAGAGACAGACAAGTGAACAAACACATAGCAGGATTTCATAGTGGCGGATGACAATAAAATCCTACTTGTTCAGGCTTTCTAAATGTGACTATTGCCTCCCTTTTACAATGTATGCACATATTTAGATTACCACAAAATAGTGACATGACAGTAATAAAAAGCAAATATCTTTCCACTGTTCTAGTTTTAGCTCTCACACAAAGACAATAACAGCTCATCACAGTAACTTACACAATCTGGTACCACTCCTCCCACCCAATAAACCGATCTGGCACTCAGCAAGCTGAATCAATCATGGCACTTTATTATTCTGTCACTAGTTTGCTTCCTGAAAGTGCGTGCTTACCCTGTCCATGGCCCTGCAATTGTTGCTGTTCAGTGTACATTAAGACAGACATAATTGAGAATGTGGGCGGCCTAAAGTACAGGGCTCAACCTGCCGTCGTTAATCTGTCATATTGTCGAGAGTCACGGCGGTTGTGACACATGAGAGGCTCTACCTTGGAGGTTCTGCTGTAGGTGCTTTGTTGTCCGTGGCAGAGGGCGTCACCTTTTTAAAGTTTATTGGTTTGCCACCAACAGAGAACCTGAGAAAAGTGTGATCTACTGCCCGGCCTCTGGCTTCAATCCTCTGATCTCATCTTGATCCATGCTTGGTGATTAGCTGGGGCTTTCTTAAGACACATAGGTGTTCATAATTTGTTTTATTAAGGGTCAGACTTATTCCAAAGAGTTATGATGCAGAAAACCCCAAAGGAGATACAGTCACACTCCATATAAAAAAAGCCTAATCCTGTTTGTTGTAAAGCATTAAATTATAGAAGCAATCAAATTGAATTAATTGGAAAGTCTTCAGATAGCAGCAATCTCTTTAAATTAGACCACTGATGGCCGTGCTGAAAGTTTGCCTGCGTTTTGTGCAAATTGAAGCTGTTACAACGTAACAAGATTTAAATGAAAGCAATCGTACCATTGGAAAAAGGTGCTTTTTACAATCACTGCCCATATTAGGAATAATAGCTAAATCTTGCCTTGGCGGCCTGTTATTAATTACCTGGCAAATAGAAGCTGTCTGCTTTCAAACTGAGTTATAGTGGCGACGAAAGATCACCAAAGAAAATTAAACAGCAATCAAAGTACATTTCTATCATCATAATTCTGATTGTCAGCATCACCTTTCCTGAGATGGTGCACAGCGGCATACCAAACCCTAGTTTCTATTAAGTGGTTCAATTTTCTGCCGTTCATATTTCATATTTATGCTGTATTACAATCTTGTCTTATGTGCATCCTGCATTATTTTTGCTGGTATGTAACATGATTTATTAGACATGCAGAAGGGAGAATGCTACCATGAAACTGGATCTAATTGATAGTTAGAGCCGATGCTGCTTCTCAACCGTTATTTGTGGCATCTTCTCATCTACGGCAAAATATGTTTACATCACTCCAACGGAAAAAGTAGCCATATAACATGGTGCTGGAAGATTTAGTTTTTATCACATCACACATTTCTTTATTGTGATCTTGCACAGCAAATGATAAAAAACAACAACTGGTTAACACCTTAAAGAGGATGTAAGCTTCTGGTTATGGCTCTTTAGAATGTGGCTGCTTTTATACTCGGGAGTTATATCAGCCTGGAGACCCATAAGTTATGAAATGTCAGGATCCTATGCATTCTAATTGAGTGTGGAGCAGTTAATGGCTGTGGAAATTCAGCCGCTTGACGTCTTATTCCCATGTGTGCCATTTCACAGCCGAGCCCATGAGCCTCAATTAAATGACAAAATGGGCCCATTCTTGAAGATAACAACAATAAAAACACGAGCCTATAAGACAATAATACAGGTCTCACCTTGAATCAACAATGGCCACAGCTTGCAAATGGCTAAGGCGATGAAAAAAAATCAGAGACGTGGGGTCCGTATGAGTTTTTTTTTTCTTGGATGAGAATCGTTATTTATCGGCTAATGATCTAATTACGTTTTGATCACTCAATAATTTGTTTGTTTCATGAACTATACCAAATGGTATAAACATTTTTGCACAATATATATATATATAAAAAAAAAAATCACCTAAACCTCTTTCCATGCTTTTGTTGTTAAAAACAAACAAACAAAAAAAAGGTTTAATAATCAAAAAAATACGTATCTATTATGATTCACATTTGAAACAGGCGAACTGACACGTTTAGTTCAAAAGTTGTTCCTTGCAAGTGTGTGCTTATCTTATTCACATATAAAGGTTGTGAACAATTAATATCTTACCTGTTGTAGATGCTTTGAATGGTCTCAATTTGGAGTTCAAGTTGTGTTTATTTGTCATATGAGGGTTAACGTAAGGTCAAGAGCACAATGACATGTTCAGGGTGAGAAGAACTGATTTGACTCGCTAAAAACAAAGAACAAAAACGAGTAAACACTAAAGCATGCAATAAGGGTACAAAAGTAAAGTACCAAAAAGTGAAAAAGTAAACTATAATATTTACAAGATCCTAAAGAGAAATAGTAAACAATATGGTAGAATATAACGGTGCAAGTAGGATGACTTTGTGTGAACAAGTATTTTAAGGTAGTAAAATAAGCTTAAATGCACATGATGTCTCTGGGCAGCACGTCTAATCCCCAAAAATGTCCCCCGGGCGCTTTCAATAGCTGCCCACTGCACCACCTGGTGGTGGATGGGTTAAATGCAGAGACTAATTTCGCCATTGTATGGAAACATACAGTGCTGACATTGTGATGACATTATTATTATTATTATTATTATTATATATATTGCACATTACTAACATAAACTACACATTGTGTGACAGGTTATTGCACAGGTAGTGAGGAACACAGAGACGAATTATGATAAATTAGTGACATACATGATAAGCCATATAGTGCAGCAGCAATAAACATAATAGCGGTCACAGCTAATGTTAGCCTTATTAGGTGTCACAGATGTGGCTTGGTGCAATGTTGTTGTCAGTTGTTCACTGTAATTATCGAGAGTTCAGTAATCTGACAGCTTGTAATAGCTGTCTTTGAGTCTTTATATATGCAATGGCAGACTCCTGTATTGTCTGCCTGAGGGTAGTAGACGGAAGAGTCCTTGTGCTGGGTGGGTGTGGTCCTTAATGATGCTGTGTGCTTTACGCAGACATCGGCTGTGGTAGATGTCCTGGATGGTGCAGAGACTGCTAACAGTGATGTCCTCTGCTGTTTGCACCACCCTCTGTAGAGCTTTCCAGCTCTGACTGGTGCAGTTCCCATACCACCCTGTGATGCAGCCTGTCAGCAGGCTCTCAATGATGCACCTATAAAAGTTGGTGAGGATGCTGGTGTTCGTACAAAACTTCTTTCGGAGTGCTAAGAATTTAAAAGTCGGGATTTGTGCAGCAGCGTTTTGTCAAAAAGTTTATCATTAGAACCTTATCAGCAATAATATAAGTCACAGAACATGGAGTATGAAAAAAAGGCAGACGTCTTGATCTAATTAGCCTAATTAATATTAAACGTCACCTCATTTTAAACTTCTAAACATTTCATGACAGCCTTTGATCAGTTTGTCACAGTCTTTTGTCCTTTTTCTTTATACTCCCTGCTTTTTCACAGCTGATAAAATTAAAACTATTGAAGCTAATTAGACAGAACATCACTTCAAAAATCACCAGAGCAATTGATGATTTGGACCAGGGTCTAAATGTGGTCCTAAAACAACTCCAGACTGAATCATTTTATGTGAGCAAACTTTATTAACCTTTACACAGTCATCAGTCTGCATTACTCAGTTATGTTTTAAAAAATCTTACTATATTGCTGCATGAAATGTCCCTTCTGTCTTTACCACATATGCTACAACTAGCTGCTACTACTGCTTTATGTGCTTGCAAATAACCAACTAAGTGTAAATATTTGTGTTATATTAAATGACAGTGTAAACCTTTATCAAATTGCATTTGCTTGATGTGCTAATTTTAAATTAAAGCAGTTTAAATTAGTCTAAGCTCTGCTCTGACTGCATTAGCTCATTAATCCAGTCAGATTTTTTTCTACGAAAATAAAAAAGGTATTATTCAGAATTTAGTTCAAAACCTTTAA
>NC_056510.1:21241162-21257153 GCF_014905685.2 Nematolebias whitei
TTTTTTATAAATTAATATATTTTTCTTTCCACTAATAGTTTCCCTTCAGTTCTAGGTGAGCAATGTGAAGGAGCATCAATATTAAGGTTACTTCAAACTGACTCAGAGAAGAAACCTGGCCTGTTGAAAGCACCCAAAGGACTTTTTAAAAGTTTTTCCTCACGCTCAAACCTAGTTTTTCCTCCAAACTAGATCATGTCCTCAAATATATCCCCACAAAACCAAGTTCCTTATATGTTAGTGAGTAAAACTTTTAATACAACCTTAACAATTTCCCATTTTCAGCAGATGTTTTGCAATCTACAAATACATACGGAGCATGTCCTATTAAACCCAGTGATATGGTGCAGGGCTAAATATTGACCCAGTCCTGATTGGAATGGGTTTTTTTTCATACCCTTGCTTATTGTTTTTATAACTCTTCGACTTTAACCCCTTTACTGCTTCACTGATTTCATGCAACAAACAATAGCTTTTCAATAATTCAATTTATAGCTCACCATAAATGGGATTCAAAGGACAATGCTGTTGCAAATAAACACAGACGAGGCTTTTGGCTCCGGCAACAACCCTGCGTACTGGAGGAAAGAGAGAATATTTATTTTATGGTTGCCTCACATTCCCATTAAAACGAGGAAGCTCCATTTCCAAGCCTGTGGTGTGAATGTAATATACAGAGTTGAAAGAGACAGATGGTGGAGTGAAAATCTCATGTGGCAACAGCGTGCAATGGTACCACTGCTGCCAGTGCCAATGGAGAAATTCTCCCCAAACTATCTAAAGCCAGATAAGATCTATTAATACATGTTCATGTGGATCTGTCCCATCCCTGTTCACGTGCACGTCTGCGTGGGCAGTCCGATCCACTTTGGTTAAATCTCGTTCATCGTTTATAACTGATGCCAAAACCCTGAGAACTTATTTGTGGAAATAGATCTAAGACGCAAGCATAGCGATGAATTACCAACCTATTTATTTCTCTGGGCCTTTCTGTCAATCACGGCGATAATCAGAGCTACATCATTCAGATTTTGAGAAAATGAAGAAAGCATTCCTTCCAATTTTCAATTTGGAAGTGGCCACTATGACCATGATGAATGTCTGAATAGTCCATCTTCTTCCTCTCATTTCTCCTAACCTTTCCTGACAGCTTAGATATTGGCTACCTGGTAATTTGCACCACAATAATTGTTACTGTGAGACCTCCCCCCCCTCCTCCTCCAGCTTTTAACAAGGATTCTTAACACCCTCTGTAGGTGACAAAATGCAATTACACAAAAGCACAAGTGTCCCATCGTGGCTGGTCATCAGCAGCTGACCCCCCCACCCCCACCCCCACCCACCACCACCACAACTGGTCCCATTAATGAAGAGAAAACAAAAATCGTGCAGCTTACTGTGAATAAAACTTTAATTAAAACATACAAAGTTGCTTCACTGATTAACGGCATCAGTGATGGAAGTGAACCCCCCCCATCTTTAGATTTGGTTCCCACTGAGATCATTTATTGTTGCTGCTTATTGATAAGTGTGTTTGATGAATGCAGATGCGGCCGTTAGCAGAGCGGGCTTGCTGATGGAGCGATCACATTGTGCGAAACGCCAGGCTCAGGCAACAACAGCTGTTGTGGCTCAATCCAGTGGGACGCCATCTTTCACCAGCACCCTGAGTGCACACGCAGGCACGGCGCTGTAAAGCTCCAACGGATGTATCCGCAGCGCTCTAACAACTCTATGAATTTTACGACACATCACCGGAGCATTCTCATCTCTGTCCAACACTAAAGCCTTAATTATTGAACTAATTGCTGTGGCTGTATACATCTCTCCGTAATCCTTTGGTGATTACATTTTGTGTTCAATGCTGGGATTACTCTTTAATTAAAAGGATTATTAACCTTTAAAATGAAGCCACATGGGATTAAGGTTTTAAGTTTTAGTATCTAAATGTTTTTTTTTCAACTAAACAAGTTGAGAAAGAGGCCTGATCAGAACTGCTCATGGCTGCAGACTTACGTCAGCAATAAGCTGTGGTCCATATCTACTTCCAATTAAAGTCTACAAAATGCTGACACATTATGCCTAGCGGGATAACAATCAGTGCAAATAGATAGATAATGATGCCGTTCTAAGCAGAGAACGTAAATGTGGGAGCAAGGTGAAAGGGTGAATGAGTCAATGATAAAAAAAATAAATAAATAAACCAACTCATTATAATACAGACAGGAAGATCTTAGTCATGGAAAGATTTCAAGGCCTTTCACCTCCAAAGCAAAAGTTCAAAGTCGATTTTAGTGAAGCGGGAATGAAGATCAGTGGAAATTTTGGACTAATAGGAGAGCTGCTGACAGTGAAGGTGGCAAATCAGTTTTATCCAAGAATGAGGGCAAACTCATTGAACATCTCTGTGAAAAACAGAGATACACAGGATCTGACTGTGAATACATGAATATGAAATATGTCTTGCTGATCAAATCACTGTCATGTCTGTTGCGTTGCACCTACCAGTAATTTTGTCTGTTCAACACCTGTGCTTAGTAATGCTGGAAGACTGTTTGGCACCAGTGAAGCAAACACTGGACATGATGGTGAACCCTCAGCTGTGTCAAGCACATGAAATCAAAAACTGTTTGCCCACGCCAAAGACATGCTGCATTATCCAGAGCAAGTCTTCATTTGAATGTCCTAATTAGTTAATTAGTTGGTGGTTAAGGATGATATGAGCATCTCATCAATCTCACTCTCTCTTAGAATAAACACCCGGGGACGGCAGCGGTGAGTCATTAGAATACTGATGACTGTGGGAAGTGTGTGTGAGGAGACGAGGTCTGTTTGTGACACTCTGTTTTTCCACAAACCCAACAGCAACTCGAAGAAAACCGAAGATTGTACGGATGGCAAACCAAGCATGACATAATGAGTTTACGGAAACTCCGAGAAGCTCAATTAATGTTTTTTCAAGCGTTACGTTCTGCAGTGTGTTTACTTGAAGGCAGGAAATGGGGATTAGACAAGAGAATGAAAACTGAAATTATTTTCAAATATAATTAAAACACTTTAAAAAAAAAAAGGAATAACCAACCATGCCTTAAAAGTTAAAGTGATGTTTGGTGATACGCCGGTACTGACCGCAGCACACTCCTGAAAACAAGAGTTCAGATCTTCTGAAGTGGGGTTCTGTAGAAATATGGACATTTTATCTGTATTGTAGAATTATTTTTAAATAACCTAAACTTTGGAGGAATAGTGATTTGTTCTGCCTGCGGCAACTGGCTAGTCCAGGCGAGGCCAAGTCCAAAAACGAGTGCTGTTTTCATAAAACAACTCCAATCTTAAAATTTGCATCATAAACTTTCATAAACATTTATAACACAATTTGCATCCCATTGTTGTTTATCTATAATTCTGTAGCTGCTTGCATGCACAAATATAGCAGCAGCAGCTAACTGTAGCACATCCTGTGTAGCCTGAGACACTTGAATGTCATATTTCTGCTTGAATAGCAGCAATGCAAAACAGTAAACAATTAGAAATGCATTAGTTAGTTATGAAGTAATGACATTTTTGTGAATAGAGTTGTTTTAAGACAACAACAACTGTCTTTTGTCTTTGCTTTGCTGAGACTATAGCACATCAGTCTGGTCAAAAATCAAACTTTATTTCTCCAAAAGGCTATCTACAACAGGTATGATACTAACTGTTTATAAACAAAATCCCACTGAACTATCCCTGTAAGTAACAACTTACACAGAAGGTTAGTTAGTTTTTTATTTCTGCTGTGACGTGTGTAGAAGAACGAGGGTAGGAGAGGAGCAAAGAACAGGTTAAAAATAGTTAGCACATGCCAGTAGATGATTGAGCTTGCAGGGCTCTGAAAATTCCCTCTAATTATTCAATGGTACGCCTCTGTCATCCATCCCTATATGCATTTCTTTGTGTGGAATTACAAGTGACTCCAACTAATATACATAATTCTGCTACTTAATTGGCACAGATCGGGTGAAAGTGGGCTAAGAACAATCCTTAGAGACTAATAGGGGCACATATCATTGGCTCTATCAGAACAGCAGTCCCACAGGTGATAGAAGTCAGCATATATTTCATGAGCTTGTATGATCAAAGTACTTCACCTCTGGAGTCTTGTGCGCTATCCCGAGAAGAACGCTCCTGAAACAGTTGTGCTGTCAGGTGTATTTATAGCAGGCAGGCCGATGACTGATGCTAATGCCATAGAAATTATGCAGTGCACTACTGCTGTCATAACAATGTGTTAAACTTAAACAGGAAGGTTAACTAAACTAGTCATTTAAGTTATAAGTGGGACACTGGCGTATGTCTAAGTGTGCAGATATGAATTACACCAAGTTCTTTTCTAAAAACTTCCATTAGTTTTACAGTAGATCACAAATTTAGAGTACTTTAAGTTATTCGATGTTGGCTGGCTAATGTGTCCTGATGCCAAATGGAAGATTAAATCAAGTTGCAAGTGACTGTAAGTTGACCCTTTAGTATGAGTGAACAGATTAATAGGATTTAGGAAACATGATAAGGGTAATTAACTCAGAAATCATAATTATATCAAATATAGTGAATAAAAATAAGACAAAAAAAGGGCACAAATGTACTCCTTAAAATAGACTGACAGAAACTATTTGAAATTCTATAATAAAGCAGCACAGCCATAAAAGCTGGAGTGCCTAACTGCTTTATGGAATAAATGATCAATGCATTATGCTGAAAACCTCGAGTAACAAGCTCAGAATCATAAAAATTAGTTCACTAATGTCATTCTTTTTACTCCATATAGTCAGATTAAGAGGGAAAAGTGAGAGACGGGAACACCTAAATGGCTTGTTGAGTCTGGCGAGAGCAGCCATTCGCCGGAGTCGTTAGCACGGATAATCAGCTCTGTAAGATCTCATAATGGGCAGCGAATATGAGGCTATTTCACAAGACTGGGTGCACCCTAGAGTGTCAGAGCTGTTCACTCAAGATGCTGCTGCATGTAATTACAAAATTAAAATGCCAAAACAAGAATATTTCAAAACGGGTTTCCAAACAGCCCAACAGTTCACAACACATTTCAGGTCGTACATGACAACAAACAAGGGCAACTGTTGGTCCTGAGCTTGAAATTCACATCCTGTTACCGAGTGTTTTCATATTTATCTGTCCTGTTGATATTTGAGACTGTGGTTGTTCAACCAATTTTAACTTTATTGAGATAAATAAATGCTTAGCAAGGTTTGAAAACATCTGTTGGTCTACCCCAAGATCCAATTTCCAAATACAAATTTGGGTACCATTTTATAATAAGGTTCCCCTTATAGAGGGCTAATAAATAGTTTATAGATATGCTATTTATTCCTCTATAAACACTTTATAAAATCATTAATAATTGTTTATTATGCGTTAATTAAGTGTGACAGAGACAAAACTGATCAGTTTATTACCAAATAGTGAGCCAAATCTGTTCGCCTGTATATTTCATCTAGAGTTGTTATATTAAACATTTTAGACTAAGTTACTACCTTGTAAGCACAATAAGCATTTTTAAACCTATTTCTTTAGCTATGACATTGCACTTAATCACTGCATTATAAGTATCTACAACTAATATTATATCCTAAAAACATTAGGTTTACAAATGCTTATTGTGCTTACAAGGTAGTAACTTGGTCTGAAATGTTTAATACAACAACTCTAGATGAAATATATAGGTGAACAGATTTGGCTCATTATTTGGCAAGAAACTGATCAGTTTTATCTCTGTCACCCTTAATTAATGCATAATAAACAATTATTAATGATTTATAAAGTGTTTATACAGGAATTAATAACATATCTATAAATTATTTATTAGCATCTATAAGGGGAGTCATATTGTAAAGTGGTACCCAAATTTGTTTGCTTTTTCAAAATAGCTTGTTTATATTAAGGTCAAGGTCAAGATCAAGGTTTATTTATTGTCATTTACACCACATGTCGTACATGTGGTGGAACGAAATTGTGTCCTCAATGTCCCAGTTACATCCAACAAAAATATAAATTGTAAAGAAAAACAGTAATAAGATCTAAGGTATGAATTAAGAAATATGCTAAACACTAATAGTGCAAAAACAATATGCCGAACAACAGCAGCATGAACATGAGTCTGTGTGAGAAGGTGAGTACAAATGAATACGGCAGCATGAGATCAGCAGCATGGATAGTCAGCAGCACATATCAACAATCAATGACATTTACAGTACAGTGATTTTTTTTCCCCAGTGATAATCCTGATTAGAGATTCATGAGTCTAACAGCTTCAGGGTAGAAGCTGTTCCTCAGTCTAGTGGTTCTACACTTAATGTTCCACAACCTTCTGCCTGAGGGGAGCAGGGCAAAAATATATTGTTGTTTAAAAAAAATTGGAAAAAAGTTTGGAAATTCTTAGCTGAAACTTTGTTACTTAAGAGTCTATTTAATGCTTCACGTTGTCAGACACTCAGTCAATCAAACAATCAATCGATCGATCGATCGATCAATCAATCAATTAGAAGAATGGGATTATTTTGTGGTGCCCCACAGTTATGGTTAATTACAAAACACCCTCTGGATTTGTCATCTTTATATATATATATATATATAAAATGTACTTTTCAGTTTTAATTGCTATTCTACACATATTAAGAGTTGTATTGAAAAAAGTGGTTACATATGAAGTGATACTTGAATGTACATATGAGGGTTAGCATAAATGAAAAGCTAATTATATTTAATCATTTGTTGTGTTGGTGCCAAAGCAGTTTAAAACAAGTGTTTCTCATTTATATTTATTATACTTATTTATTCGGACAAAAACTTTTTTATTTCCAACTAATTTTCTTATTAGTTCAGGAAGTAGGGGTCTGCAGGGGCTGCAACCTGTCTCTTGTTTTGTTGACTGGAGAATGTCTATTCAACAGTAATCCAACATTTTTCAGTCAGGTCATCTGGACACGTCATGTCCGGATGACCTGACTGAAAAATGTTGGATTGTATACCTGGATTATTGAGCATGGACTTTGTTGTATTCAACAGTAAGTTTATACAAAAACAGCAAATATATTTTTGTTCTAAGCAGAGAAGCATGTGGAGAGGCATTAAGTGCATAACAGATTATAAAGGCAGGCGTGAACAATGCCCCAAAGACCCATCTCTGCCTGATGCCCTCAACAAGTTCTATGCACGCTTTGAAGACCCGAACAGACCACCCAGCACCAGACTCACCTCACCACTGGATGAAGAGCATCTCAGCGTGACCTCAGCCAAAGTAAGGAGTACTTTCAGGAGGATTAATCCACACAAGGCAACCGGTCCAGAGAACATCTCTGGAAAAGATTTGAAAGAATGTGCCGATCAGCTCTGCAAGGTGCTGACAGCAATCTTTAACACCTCACTTACACGGGAGACAGTTCCCACCTGCCTGAAGACTGCCACCATCATCCCAGTCACAAAAAGCTCTACAGTGACAGGTCTGAATGACTATGGGCCAGTGGCCCTCACCCTGATAGTCGCTAAATGCTTCGAAAAACTGGTCATGACTCACATTAAAACAACCATCAACATCAACGAGGACCCTCATCAGTATGCATACCGTGAGAACCGATCAACAGAGGATGCCATCTCCTCTGTGGTCCACACTGCGCTCAACCACCTGGAGCAGAAAGACTCTTACGTCCGTATGTTCTTTGTGGACTTCACATCCGCCTTCAACACCATGATCCCCCAAACCTTGATGGAAAAACTATCCACACTAGGACTAAGCCCCTCCATTTGCAACTGGGTACTAGACTTCTTAACAAACAGACCACAGTTAGTGAGGATCCACAACCTCTCCTCCTCCACCATAACCCTCAGCACAGGCTCCCCTCTGGGATGTGTGTTGAGCCGCCTCCTGTTTACTCTGTTCACGTATGATTGTGCAGCTACCCATCCAGGCTGTTACATTGTAAAGTTTGCAGATGATACAGCGGTGGTGGGATGCATCACAAACAATGATGAGTCCAGCTACAGGCAAGAGGTGGAAAACCTGGAGAGCTGGTGCAAAGCGAATAACCTTCACATCAATATGAAGAAGACAAAGGAGATGATTGTGGACTTCAGAAGGAACAAAAACACATACACCCCCCTGAACATAAGAGGATCTGCGGTGGAAGTGGTCTCCAGCTACAAGTACTTGGGTGTACACATGAATGACAACCTCAGCTGGAGCAACAACACCACCAGCCTGATCAAGAAAGCTCATCAGAAACTCTACTTCCTCACGCAGCTGAGATGAGCTGGTCTGGGAAGATCAGTCCTCACCTCCTTCTACAGGTGTGCAGTGGAGAGCATCCTGTGCTCCAGCATCAACGTGTGGCATGGAGACTGCACAGCTGCAGAAAGAAAAGTTTTGCAGAGAGTGGTGAAGGCTGCACAGAAGTCTGCTGGAGTCAGTCTCCCCACCATCACAGACATCTACACCTCCAGATGTAGGAAGAGGGCCACCTGCATCATGAAGGACCCCACTCACCAAGCACACACACTTTTTGCCCCACTCCCCTCAGGAAGGAGGTTGAGGAGCAATAAGTGTAAAACCACTAGACTGAGGAACAGCTTCTACCCTGAGGCTGTTAGACTCATGAATCTCTAACCAGAATAATCACTGTGAAAAAATCACATCATGTTGCTGCTGATCTGTTTCATGTTGCTGCTGATCTGTTTCAATGTTGATGTGTTCATGCGTGCTCATCTGCTCACACAGACTCATGTTCATGCTTGTGCTGATGTTTGATGTAATGTTTTTATGAGTGCTTAGTGTATATTTAGTTGATGCTTTTCTTAGTTCATATCTTAGACATTATTACTGTTTTTCTTTCATATTTTATTGTTGGATGTAACTGGGACCCTGTGTACATACAAAGTAATTTCGCTCCACCACATGTACCACATGAGGTGGGAATGACAATAAAGAAACTCTGAATGACTCTCTGACTCTGAGATACTGACAAGAACATTGTTTCCTCTAGAACTGCCTTTCAGGAAGGACATAAAAATAAATAACACAAAGGAAATAAAATCTCTACATGCACAAGCTGGTGTTAGCGATGCAGCAGCATGTCATCATCAACATTAAAAAGATGGACAAAGTATCTCTGCCTCCTCCTGTTGTTCAACGTTTAAACTATAGTATCTGGTTTATGGGGGTTGCCTTGTTGTATTGTTAGAGCCAATCTGTACAATTTGGAGGTAAGCCCCACTTACTCCCCTGCATACAGTCATGAATTTTTCAAGCATTAAATGACTAATTCCAACTAAATGTTTCAGGAAAATTCATCACAACACAACAGAGCGGTAGTAAGAACTGCATGAATAGACAAAAATCAACAGCTGTAAAATATTATTTGAGAACCAGTTTGATTTTTTTTGTCCAATCTGGTCAAATTTAGCATAACTTATTGCAGCCAGAATACAAGATGCACTTGTACTGTTTCAGCTTCAGCTTCCTCATTATGTTCCTGTGTCTAGTTATCGATGCCATAAGAGGAAAAGTAGCAGTTTAAAATTTCTAAAAGTCTTTGCTTCAAATATAAAACAATGACTCCCGGGATTATGATTTGTTTACTGATTTGGTATGAGTGGTAACTTGGACAGTGTTCAGTTTTATTTGTTTGTTGCTAAAATGTTGCTTTAATAATATCATTTATTGCTTATGATTTAAGTTTATAAGGTCTGTCAAAAAGATCTTCTCCATAACACTTCATGTGTCTTAACTGGGCAAAGTTTTTTCAGTCTGTTACATAAAGGTCTGTGATTACAAAAACCTAAACTAAAAGAATAGCTTCTGATTATTATTATTATTATTATTATTATTATTATTATTATTATTATTATTATTATTATTATTATTTAAAGGGCTTCACAACTTAACATATGAAATACAATAAAAGTGTTATTAGGAACTTGTGAAAGACATTAGGCTTAAATGATAGAACAATAAATAACACATGAAGCTTCAATAAATCAACTTTTATTAATGATACCAAAGTCCATGCTCAATAATCCAGGTAAAAATCCAGTAATGTTCAATCAGGTCATCTGGACGGTTTCATTTATTTTGCAGAGACGTTTCGTCCTTCATCTATTTCATTAATGACATACAAAGTGTGAGAAAACTATAATGACACATATAATTGGCATTGATTTTATATGTCACTTACTTAAAACCACACACTTTGTTTTTACTAAATAGAACAAAATAGCAAAGCAACCCCACAATAAAAGGTTTACACTATATCAGAACAAATTGTGACCACTAGAGGAATCAATTTTTGACATTTCACCCCATCTATAAAGAGTTCACCGACCTTGGCTTTGAAATTTACAGCTGTGTACAGCTTCTATCAAAGTGTTTGTCAGAAATACAATCAGTTGAAAGTTTTAGTGCAACACATTGCTGATCATGACATGTATGGATTTAATGGGCCCTTGAGCGACCCTTATATATGTGTGTGTGTGTGTGTATGGGGGGGGGGGGGGTCTCATGTGGTTCGTACAGGATAAATATCTGCACTCTGGGTGTAAAAACACAGGAGAAGATTTGTGGATGAGACCATCTTTTCCAATCTTTGTGCTTCTGAATGAATCATCAAAGTGGTTCATGTCACTGAGGCCTTGTTAGTTGAATCATGGCATCATTAACAATTTTCTATAAGCGTTTAAGCGAATGATCACAGAAAGATAATATAAAAATATATAATTATGTTATTAATGTGTCACTTGTTTAAGGTTTTATGACAAGGTTTGTCTGAATCAGGTAAGAGTTGCAATAGGAAAACTGTAACTATAACCTTTTGCCGTGAACAAAAGCAGCTTCTTTTGAAACTCGGAGGAAAAACAAAAATGAAGTACTCAAGCTGAGGATTCCTTTTAATGCAGCAGAGACGACTTTTTTCACCGTGGTGAGAGGTTGTTCTGTTTGCCCAGGGAGAGGGATCATGAGTACAATATTGACTTTAAATTACAGCAATAGCTGCTGCTCATGCTGTCTCAGGACCACGCTGTGGATCAAACACAAAGATCAGGTCGGGATTAGGAGAAAGCCACTGACAAGAGACGCTTCCCTGCTGCAGCACACACGAGCTCTCCTCAGCCTTGCAAAATGTAACACACAGACCTTCCCCTCTTCTCATTTGTATTTCAAAGCCACGACTGATCACAAAACAATATACTTTAAAGGGGAAAATGTAGCTGTTAAAGTGTAGAATCTGAGTAGATCAATTCTGAGGATTTCAGAGTTTCCTCCTGACTCTTTGTTTACAGGATAACACCGTTTTCTCACCACACCTTCTAAATGGGCTTTTACTTCTCCCTTTCCTGGCAGTTAAACACAAATAACAGGGAGGATGATGTGCCGGGATTCGTTTTTCTGTGTTCAGGGGAGGAGTGCAGGAGATGACGGGTGTGATAAATGATCATGCCTTGTGCCTGGCGTGACAAAGAAACTGCAGCACGATCTGCATGCGCTCCATCCTTTCGCTATCATTAGGTGTAATTGGGACTCATGGTGAGGCATGTTCTTTTTCTTTCCTCTGTGGAAGTATTGAGAATGGGCAGGCTGCCCCTTAATAGTACAATATACAGAGAGGAGGCATGTTCAGGCTAAATCTTCAGCAAATTCCTGTAACGTCAAACTCCTGGCTTAATCAGATATGAGCATGTGCCAAATCCCTCCAAGTCTGATGTAAAACCAGGTTTGCCGTCATGTCACACGAGCCATTTGGATTTCAAGCGTGTGAACACACGGGTTATTATTGGCATCCCAAACTATAAACACAATGCTGATTACAGTGCTGCTCATTAGCTTTAATGGGGACGCATATGGAATATACAGCGTTCTGCAACAAGGTTAAAACAGACTCATGAATTGGGGTGTGCAGCACATCCTGCAGCATTATTTATCACCAAGACCAAAGAGAAAAATGGGACTTAAACTGGATTAATTTAGAGTGGTAAATGTGCGTCCTTGCTGCCCCTGTTTCTTTGTTAAAACATTTGCACGTGCTCTCTTGAAATCCAGCAAATTTCTGGCAGTATAGCTGAAACACAAAGTCTTTGTTTTGTGACCTCAGTCTGTGTATCCTTTCCCCTACTTTGAATCACCCCCCCCCCCCCCACACACACACACACACGCCATCTTTTGCATTTAGAATTAATTGCACAGTTATCCTCAAATTAATTCCTAACTGTTTTACAACACACACAGAGAAAAGGGCAAACCAATTATTATTCTGTTTTCACCTTACAGAGGGGGATATTATGCAAATGATCTTCTCTACATGAGGAGGAAAAAGGGGCTTTATTTTCCTCAGCAGATGTTGCAGAGACAGTCTAGCATTCTGTGGGGGACAAGAAGTGTGGATGCTGTGAAGATCTGATCGCTCCACCTGGCATCCCACCGACTTCGTATCTGAGCAATAATAGAAAACACACAGATTAATTATTTATTTCATATTTTGCTCTGGACAACTAAGGTTAAACGGAATGCTCCGAGCAATGTCTGGAAGCATTTTACAACTTCTGTGCTTACAGCGCTAGGTGTTTGTTGATGGAACACAAAGTCCCTGGGCTGGGCAGCCTTGCAAAATGTTTTATTTGCTTCTTTCCCAGGAAATGAATGCATACTAGGATGGAGGAGCCAGGCTGCAAGTCATCACTGATGTGGCTGACAGGGTGCTCAGTTTCATAGAGGACAGGATGTGTCTCACCTCCATGGGATGCTGTGCACTTTTGACCACAGCAATGTGTTTATTAATCTGAGACCTTGAGACCTCAGAAAAGTTGCTTAACAAAAAAATTAAACAAATACGAGAAGGATTTCTAAACTCTTTGAAAAACAGTCATAATGTGTTGAATAAATGAAAACCATCATTTAGTTTTTTTTTTTTCTAGGTGGAACACACGAATATTAAATGAACTGTGATGATGAGATAAGGTCAAAGCACTTATCGTCTTTACAAATCAGGGAAAGATGTGCCCGTAGAAACAAGCTCCCATGAGTATCCATCATTGCTTCAAAAAATAAAAAATAAAAAAATAAAACAGTGGCACAGCTCCAGGTGCTCTAGCAAATTGGACCTTTCGACGTGCAATGGATTGACTCAATATCCATTATTCTCCCTGACTGTGATCTGCTGGAGTTCTGTAAAGTAGGTGAGGGTAATTGTGTTCCTCGTTGTGTGCATGTTTGGACCAAACTTAATCATGATGTCAGGCTGTTAATAAAAGGTTATTAAAGGGAACAAAGATGCAGGTTTTACATATGTTAGGCAAGGGAGGTCTCAGGAACCCCTGTCTCTGAGGTAAACACAGGCCCTCATGACAAATGATGCTCATGCTGAGATCAGATAGTTAACAAGAGATCCCCTTATTAACCAGGTCTGCATAGATAATTGGCATTTGAGCCTCACATTTTGGGTTTGGCTCGAGCAGTGCCATTTATCAGGAGCTCAAGCGTGCTGTCAGAGCTTCATAATAAGCTGTGGAAGCTGATGACTCAAGATTAAGTAGCTAGACTGAGAATGAAGAAGAAGAAAGTTGACCATGTAGTGGGCTTGGTCTGATATTTATAACATTAATGTGGTAAAATTCTGTACCTCAATGCTGTTAAACTAAAACCGAGAGTTGCAAAAATAAGTTTGCCATGACAGGATTTTCTTCGTTCTTTGATAAATATGACAACTGCTTTATTTTATTTTTTTATTTTTATGACCGAAGCAACATACGTCATCCTTATCTTTCATGAATTACAGTGGAAAACAGCTATTTCTTCTACTATATATATATTTTTTCAAGTTTATTATTTGGCAGATTTACTTAACAGGAAAGTTTAAATTTTTAAAAGTGCAGATTTGTGGAAATATTATGAACAATCAGTGTCCTACCTGCTATTGACAGTCTTATAAATGGCCTCAATTTAGAAAAACAGTTTAATTCCGACTGAGTTGACAAACTAACAGCAAGTCCAAGCCAATGTCAAAATAATTTCTGCCATCTCAGGCCAAACAAGTAAGAATATAGTTACATCTGAATGTTTTATCAATAAAAACATTTACTAAAATACTGTGTTCTGTCCATGAGAGCCCCAGCCTGCATCAAAGTGCTACAGCTAGCTATTACTGCCACTAAAATCACTTACAACATGAAAGTCAATGTGAATAACAAAATAATGCAAACCTGACATCAATAAGTTTATAAAACAATCCTCTCTGGCCTTAGTACTGGTGGACAGGCCAAAGTAAGTACTGGCTGGGTAGGAATGAAACATTATTTTTCCAAACTGCAGTCGCTCAAAGAGCTATTTATAACAGCTCAAATAGTTGTTTATATTTTATTAAATTATCACTTTAGGAATAAAAATAAAAAGGTACTTCACTGTTAGATCCATTTTATTTGCAACACCGACAGATCTCACCAGTATCTTGCAGTCTGCATGAGCTCAAAGATATCTGTTTATCATTCAGTTCAACTGGTTTCAGCCGTACGATGAGCCTGCTCATTAAGTTATCACGTGTTAATATAAATAATCATAAAAAGCACAAAACAACTTTTTTTTTTTTACATTAACACAATTAACTGTATTTATTTCAAAGTCACTCTTGTGGTTAGTATTAATAAATGTTGAAAAGAAAAAAAAAGTGTCTCGTGTGTGTAACCATCCCTTCATTTATCTCTTTGGTCTATAAGTGCAGTTAATTACAGATGATGGAGGTAGTGATCAGCTGCAGGTATGGGAGCCACCTCAGACCTCGCCCAGCTCTGCACCTCCTGCTCTGTCAGGCATGTTTGGCATCATTTTATCGTCCTGAGTCTCCAGCTGTCCAGTGGGGTGCGCCAAGTCACAGCAGGAGCCCACATCTATGGCCCATCTCTTACTTAGAGTGTGAAATGTGTGTATGCACGTGTGTGTTAAGGGGATCCTCTCTGTACTCGCATTACTCACCAACAGAAGGAGCAGGCTGCCAGCATCCAGCATGTCTGTCCACACGCCCCTGCCCTGCCGGTTAGACCTCACGGTTGGAGGAGATGATGGAAAGAATCTGGGATGTAGGAGGGGGGTGGAGTCCAGAGGAATCTGAAAAAGACAGCTCACCTTTATCCAAGCCTGGAACAACTCCTCCTGATGTGGTGGCAATCTCATTGTTGGGTTTCTTTGTGGTGCACAACTGTAAAAATAACAGGCGGTCTATTTCCTTGGTTTAAAATAATCACGTCCCTTTATTACAATTCTCGATCTACAAGCAATTTTAAGCCCACTGGCTGTTCTTTTTTTTATTTTGACAGTAAAGGTTCAGTACAGGAAGAAAAATATGCATCTTGATGAACTTTAAACCAGCTTAAACTACATTTTAAGAAGGAGTACCTAAAAATCCCACATTTTATGCATGTTAGGGTATAGAAAAAATTGCATCCGTAAAATAATTTAGTCCTGTAACAGGAAAGCTGGAGTACATTCATTTACATCTTTCAAATGTGACTGAAACCAAATTATTGCAGTTTTTTTTTTTTTTCAACAAATGCTTAGAAACTATAAAATCACACCAATCAGACTGTGCTAATCATCAGCATCGGGGACAAATTCTCAACAATAAATCCTCATCCAAATTTAAATGAGTAGGACTCATTATGTGACCAGCTGGTATTCTTTTCATGTACCCACAGGGGGCTCTAGTGTACCACAGATTTTACTGCCTGGAGTGTGTTAAGTGCAGCTCAGAGACCAAGCTTCTGGTTGTGTGCAGAGTAGTAGACCTTTTGAACTGCTGTGTTATACGATTGATACAAACATTAAGCAAGCCTATGCGCAAATCACAATATGAGCAGGCAGTAATATTCAAATTAAATGCAAAACAGATCACAAAATATGAAAAAAACTAAATAGAAATGTGATCATAATGTGATGATGTGCTGCATGGAAAAGGCACAAAAA